>NW_025963924.1:10290000-10890000 GCF_023055435.1 Haliotis rufescens
AGGTTATAAAGATTTAAGGCGATGTTAATCGCTGAGCATAATTGCATGGACTTAACTGAAATAATGTTCAAATGTTTGAAACCCAGCTCACTCACTTACTCACTCACTCACTCATTCACTGAACGATTCAGGTCATGAATGGGGGGTGTTAAATGGCCAAAATGGAATAAGATGCCCAAAATGGGAATAAGATTGCTAAAAATTGGAATAAGATGTCATAAATGGGAATGAGATGGCCAGAATGTGAAAAAGATGGTCAAAATGGGAATAAGATGGCCAAAACGGCCGTTGAAGTAAGATATAATTTGGAGAACACTTCAACAAGAACTCGTCCTATTCTATCCCGGCCTGCACTGATGCTGACACTATTGACCAGTGCCCGATGGTGTCCTGTGGTATACCGCCAGTCAGCAGTGATCTGTAGCTATTTTATCGCTAGGTAATAAAAACACATTAAAACCGCCATCAACCTTTGTGGTATTGTGAAGAACAAGCAGTTTCACAATGTTCGTCGTGGTAGCATGACTCACGGTATTGATAAATCTATGAGTTTCATATGCATATCATAGATTGAAACTGAACCTACAATCACTGGATTGCCTTCTGTCACCATTTACATCCCATTAAACCGACACCCGACCTCAAACATATAGCCATACACGTTCACTGGCTCTCTGTGGGTGAAGCATTGGGGACTTAAGACGGTAATGGAACTATTTGATCTACTGATTTCAAACGTAAGTTGGAAATAATACATCATTTTCAATTTGATTCCATGCACGAACACGCAGTTTATATACTGGTATACTGTATACGTGAAGTTTGTGAGTGTTTAGTGTTTTACGCTTATTTGCAACATGTGGTGGTGTCGTGATTGGAGAATGATAACAAAAGTATTGCTAAACGCTATTAGCTGCGAAAACCTGGTAATTATTTTTCAGCATTTGCATATAAATAACAATCTTTGATTACAATGTTGAAGATTACATAAAATAAACGTCAAATATCACAGAAAAGCGAAGAAGTTATTACTCCAGTCTATGTTTTGTATAAAGTCCATTACTTTCAAGAATTGCTAAAAGGTTATGGTTATATACATAGTGTTGTCATAGTGAAAACATTAAATTATGTATCATGAATTAGTGCTGTCTCCACACTGTTTCCTGGTATGTTGACCCTGGCAAGGAATACACATGGGATCGCATTCTCCCTTTAAAATGAAAGCGTCGCTAAGATGTGAATGTTCTACAATACATGAACGTAAAACAACATCAGCTCTACGAATCATGAATTGACACGGAAACTGCACCATTATTTGTCAGTACAACACCATTGCTCTTGGGTTTCAATATTGTGGTAAACTTCGGACTTTCCACCCATATCAAGCTGACACGCCGTGATATAACTGGAATACTGTAAAAGCGGTGTTAAACCCAACTCACTCACTCACTTGCAGATGACATACTTGAGATTCCTTTTGTTTTTCGAAATAGAATGCCTATTCAATATGCATAAGTAAACAATTCTGGAAAATTTGAAATAACTATAATTTATCATTTTATCAATTAACCGATATATGTCACCAGTGTATGCCACGCGTGGTATTATGTAACCGATATATCTCATCAGTGTATACCACGTTTGGTATTATGTAACCGATATATCTCACCAGTGTATACCACGTGTGGTATTATGTAACCGATATATTTCACCAGTGTATACCACTTGTGGTATTATGTAACCGATATATCTCACCAGTGTATACCACGTTTGGTATTATGTAACCGATATATGTCAACGATGTATGACACGTGTGGTATTATGTGACCGATATATGTCACCAGTGTATGCCACGTGTGGTATTATGTAACCGATATATATCAACGATGTATGACACGTGTGGTATTATGTAACTGATATATGTCACCAGTGTCTGCCACGTGTGGTATTATGTAACCGATATATGTCACCAGTGTCTGCCATGCGTGGTATTATGTGACCGATATGTGTCACCAGTGTATGCCACGTCTGGTATTATGTAACCGATATATGTTAACAGTGTATACTCAATGTGGTATTATGTGACCAATATATGTCATACGTGTATGACACGTGTGGTATTATGTAACCGATATATGTCAACGATGTATGCCACGTGTGGTATTATGTGACCGATATATGTCACCAGTGTATGCCACGTGTGGTATTATGTAACCTATATATGTCACCAGTGCCACAATGTTACCGAAATAAAACACATTGGGCGCAATGTAACTGAAATATTCCACATGTGGCACAATGTAACCAAAATATTAAACATGTGACACAATGTTACCGAAATATTACACATGGGGCGCAATGTAACTGAAATATTCCACATGTGGCACAATGTAACCGAAATATTACACATGTTGCACAATGTAACCAAAATAATAAACATGTGACACAATGTTACCGAAATATTAATGTAATATAGTGTTACCAATGTATTACACATGTGGCACAATGTAACCGAAATATTACACATATGACACAATGTAACCGATGATTAACACGTGTTACAATGTAACTAATATTGACACGTGTCTGCATGTCACGCTAGTCTATACATTCAAAAGCAGAAACTATCTGTAAAATGTCCAATTATGCATTGCCGGTCGGGGCACAGTCGGGATTCAGGGCTTTATATATTTAGCTGCAATTATCCCAGCAATTACATGCTTCCAAATTGTTAATATGTCCTACATTGACTGCACAGTTGACGCAGCCGTTGTGGCGTGTCTCCCTCGCAGCACATATCAGAGCTTACTGTAGCGGAAAGTCACGCCCTGGGGCCAGGTAGGTAGAACTATAAACATGCATAGAAATCGTAGGAATATGTTATTCCCGTTACGTATTGATTTAAGCTTTGACATAGCGGAGGTGTATCGGTAAATAACCGCCGATGGGAGATGCAACAGGTTTCAGGTCAGAGAGATGAAAACAGTCAATTCTCTCAAGACCAACAGCATATGGCACAGCTGAGTAAGACACGTTAGGGTACGTTTTAGTGGCAAGTGTTTTCACCAGGAGAGGTTGGTTGGCAACATGGTATTACAAGTTTGAACTGTGAAGACCATTGTTTGCTTTACAATATACGATCAACTTCAAGTGGTGCTTGAGAAATATGCCACCACCTACCGCGAAGAAGGGCGTGTTTATTGCTGGGAAGAATAAGAAAGGCCCGGACCCTTGGTGCCTCGTCTGTGGCGTCAACCTGCGCCTCGACGGCCGCTGCTTCACCGTCCTCACCAGCGACGATGCCGAGGAGACACGTAAACTGTTTGTACAGATCCTCGGGGTTCAGTTCAAGAGTGACTACGCTTCTGTGAATTTATGCAACAAATGCGAGAGATCGCTGAAACGGATCAACCGATATGCTGGTCTTGAATCTGCCAAATCCGAAGCAAAAGCATTGAAGAAGTCTTTGGCGGAGAATCTAAAGAACAAAGGCCAAGCCACGGTTGAGGCTAGCGAAGCTGATAAATATGAAGTTAATAGTTTCAAAGGCACTGAACCGAACCCAAAAGTCAAGAGTAAGTTTGTTAAACTTAAATTTTCCGTTGTTTTGCAGTGAATGGCGGACTAATCCAGAAAGGGTCCATATATGAATGCGTTTTCTACGATATTTTATTTCAGGAACATTGTTGTTATTCCATGTTTGTGTCATATTTTCAGAGTCCGAGCCGCTGATCGAAGACGAGGCTGAGGACTGGAAGGAGAACCAGGATTGGGAACAGGAAGCAGACGACAGAGAGAACAGCGATCCAAATAAGGTAGTCGCGTGACCTTGACCTCATCAATCACCTTGACGGCATAATTCGTTTATTTGCAGTTGACAAGCGATTGACGTTGACGTCTGAACTTTTTCAATTCCTGGACGATAAACACGACGAACAGAACAAACCCCAATCCGTTGAAGTCGACTTTGACAACAATATATACTGAATGAGCATGTCGTAAATACCATGTCAAAACGGAAGTTGTAATTATATATTCACTTGTTGTGTCATAATGTCAGTAACGCGTGGCTTACTTCTCCCTCAGTTCAATTTAAGTGCACTGTCATTAAGAAGTGCCAAGCTAATGACCTAATTGGGGGTTCCCATTCTGCTGACATACAGTCCAACTCATCAAAAGAATAATAGCCGTCATTGTGCCTCAGCTGTGGGCCAGATGATGAAAGCTAACAGGGATGAAATGAGATGACATTATACATATTAGGTATATTTACTATAAGACAAAAAAAGGGTGGTAAGGATAATATCATACTGTCTTAACATGGCACAAACTTACAAACCACAGATACCCGTCAACGGTTCAGTGTCATATGTTCAAATTTCGTTCTCTGCTCCCTGGGCAGTATGATTTCCTTTCTTTTATGCTGTCATGTCAAAACTGAAAAGTCAGCGATAATGATTTGAAATGCCAGGTTGCTCTACCACACTGATGACTGAATAGTCATGTAACAATAGTGTGTAGCACTTCAACGTGAAAGGGTAACCTCACTTGTAAGGCTAGGTAGAGCATTCCTAGTTGAAATTTACCGATATTTAAAAGCATCTTGTCAGGTTCACTGTGCACTAACTAATAGAGGTTGCCAAAAAATTCACTTTATTGCCAAGTCATAAATATTGATGCAAAACAACTTTCTAATTAAATGTTGTAACGTTGCAAATCACTACAATTAAATCCATATCACTATACCTCACAAAAAGAGCTATTGCTCCATTGTAGAATTGATCTGATGAAGCAGATGACGTTGTTAATAGCATATCTCATATGTTCAATATTTCCACATACTAGTATTCCTATGTCTCCTCTCGTCAAACAATTAGTGAATTGCCTTGTGATTCTGCTGTCGGTTTGAGTACCAAGGCTGGCGTGGATCACTGTGATCCTCTGATTGAGTACCAAGGCTGGTGTGGATCACTGTGATCCTCTGGTTGAGTACCAAGGCTGGTGTGGATCACTGTGATCCTCTGGTTGAGTACCAAGGCTGGTGTGGATCACTGTGATCCTCTGGTTGAGTACCAAGGCTGGCGTGGATCACTGTGATCCTCTGATTGAGTACCAAGACTGGTGTGGATCACTGTGATCTTCTGATTGAGTACCAAGGTTGGCGTGGATCACTGTGATCCTCTGATTGAGTACCAAGACTGGTGTGGATCACTGTGATCCTCTGATTGAGTACCAAGACTGGTGTGGATCACTGTGATCTTCTGATTGAGTACCAAGACTGGTGTGGATCACTGTGATCTTCTGATTGAGTACCGAGGCTGGCGTGGATCACTGTGATCCTCTGATTGAGTACCAAGGTTGGCATGGATCACTGTGATCCTCTGATTGAGTACCAAGGCTGGCATGGTTCACTGTGCATTAACTAATTGAGGTTGCCAAAAAATTCACTTTATTGCCAAGTCATAAATATTGATGCAAAACAACTTTCTAATTAAATGTTGTAACGTTGCAAATCACTACAATTAAATCCATATCACTATACCTCACAAAAAGAGCTATTGCTCCATTGTAGAATTGATCTGATGAAGCAGATGACGTATTAAATAGCATATCTCATATGTTCAATATTTCCACATACTAGTATTCCTATGTCTCCTCTCGTCAAACCATTAGTGAATTGCCTTGTGATTCTGCTGTCGGTTTGAGTACCAAGGCTGGTGTGGATCACTGTGATCCTCTGATTGAGTACCACGACTGGCGTGGATCACTGTGAACCTCTGGTGGAGTACCAAGGCTGGTGTGGATCACTGTGATCCTCTGATTGAGTACGCAGGCTGGTGTGGATCACTGTGATCCTCTGGTGGAGTACCAAGGTTGGCGTGGATCACTGTGATCCTCTGATTGAATACCAAGGCTGGTGTGGATCACTGTGATCCTCTGGTTGAGTACCAAGGCTGGTGTGGATCACTGTGATCCTCTGATTGAGTACCAAGGTTGGCGTGGATCACTGTGATTCTCTGATTGAGTACCAAGGTTGGTGTGGATCACTGTGATCCTCTGATTGAGTACCAAGACTGGCGTGGATCACTGTCATCCTCTGATTGAGTACCAAGGCTGGTGTGGATCACTGTGATCCTCTGGTTGAGTACCAAGGCTGGCGTGGATCACTGTGATCCTCTGGTTGAGTACCAAGGCTGGTGTGGATCACTGTGATTCTCTGATTGAGTACCAAGGTTGGTGTGGATCACTGTGATCCTCTGATTGAGTACCAAGGCTGGTGTGGATCACTGTGATCCTCTGATTGAGTACGCAGGCTGGTGTTGATCACTGTGATCCTCTGATTGAGTACCAAGGCTGGCGTGGATCACTGTGACCCTCTGGTTGAGTACCAAGGCTGGTGTTGATCACTGTGATCCTCTGATTGAGTACCAAGGTTGGTGTGGATCACTGTGATCCTCTGGTGGAGTACCGAGGTTGGCATGGATCACTGTGAACCTCTGGTGGAGTACCAAAGCTGGCATGGTTCACTGTGATCCTCTGGTTGAGTACCAAGGCTAGTGGTTGAGTACCAAGGCTAGTTTGGATCACTGTGATCCTCTGGTTGAGTACCAAGGCTAGTGTGGATCACCGTGATCCTCTGGTTGAGTACCATGGCTGGCGTGGATCACCGTGATCCTCTGTGTTGGTGAAATGTAGTCTAGGATATGTGCTATACATTTCTTCAAAGTGAGTATGGTCATCTGACCATCGGTGTTATTGTGGCTGTATAGGGTCTGACCGACAGTACAAATGCGGTTGTGTACAATCTGACCGACAGTACAAATGCGGTAGTGTGCAATCTGCACGACAGTACAAATGCGGTTGTATACAATCTGACCGACAGTACAAATGCGGTTGTGTAGAATCTGACCGACAGTACAAATGCGGTTGTATACAATCTGACCGACAGTACAAATGCGGTTGTGTAGAATCTGACCGACAGTACAAATGCGGTTGTGTAGAATCTGACCGACAGTACAAATGCGGTTGTGTAGAATCTGACCGACAGTACAAATGCGGCTGTGTATAATCTGACCGACAGTACAAATGCAGTTGTGTAGAATCTGACCGACATTTTTATAAGTCCATTCGAACTGGCAGGGCGTGGGGCACGATACCTCGATTACCACACTGACGTCCCTATAGTACCACGCCGCCATGACAGACATCCCCACAAAACTGACAACGCGAGCTGGGGGCACTCTTGCCAGCACCCTTCTCTCAATATGACTTACTTTCTTAGATGCCGTTCAATTTCTTGAAAAAGTCCAAGAAGGACAAGAAAGACAAGAAGGATAAGAAGAAAGACAGTGATGCCGCTGTCGATGACGCCAAACCTGAAGACCAACAACCCATCGTGGACGCTCCAGACGCCGACCAGACCACGCCTCCGCCGAAAGTATTTAAAGAGGGCACTACATTGGCCACGATGGCGAGCTCGGTTCCCAAGAAACCGGAACCAGTTAAGGATCAAGTCAAGGACGAAGAGTACCCGGATGGGGGCTTTGTCCCTAGCAACCATGTAGCAGCTGCCCCTAGCAACGACCCCAAGACCAGTCAACCAGCTGCACAGGTACGGGACAATGGGTGCATGTGACTTTAACCCTTGACCTTGTGACTCGATGTAGGACGTGTGTAGAGAACTTTTATCTACTTGGATGTGTGTTCTGTATTATCTCTATTATCAACATTTCATAACCAAGGTCCACTGTAAACTGTTTACTGTGTCCGTGCATGGACATTAACTGTGTCCGCGTATGGACATTAACTGTGTCCGCGTATGGACATTAACTGTGTCCGTGCATGGACATTAACTGTGTCCGCGTATGGACATTAACTGTGTCCGCGTATGGACATTAACTGTGTCCGCTGGTACCATCTACTGCATCCAAAAGACGTGCAGGGAACAATGGCGCCTAGTGCGACCGTGCAATATGACACAGGCTGAAGGGAGCAAGCTGACACTCACAGACTGTGAACCTATTATTTGCATACTCCCAGTGTGTTTTCTGGCAGAATGCGATACGCATGACTAATATATCGATCTGGATTACAATATGGATAGCTACGTGCCCTAGCTGAAAAGGGGGCCTTCTGGGCAATGTCATTATGAACCTTACTAAAAGCACTTTTATTACAATAATAACAAGTACACTAAGTTTAGTCAACCGTGATTGTAAGTGACTACAGTTGCGTCCTCAGTCATTAGTACTGCCTTAGATCATTAGAAATGTCCGAAGCCATTCGCTTTTTCCTGATCATAAGAAGCATTCCAAGCTTTCAGAAATATTAATAAGTGTGTAATATTTTTCAAGAAATAGTATACTGATTAATATACAGGTAAGTAAGACGTCCAAAGGTCATTATCTCAGTCCACAGGACATAGTCCGGGCCTATGAAATATCCAAAGCCATGAGCTAATTTCTTGATATAAGAAATGTCGCAAGTCAGAAGATGTATTCCAGGGCGAAGTTGTTCAAGGAAACTTGGACAGCGATGGTTGATATACATAGCGTGGTGTAATGTGGCGCTTCATTTGTTGAAACTAGCGTACACAATGTTCCTCCATCAGGCGTGAGCACATACGCCGCTTCTTTGTTTCTTTGTTGTTTAACGGCGCGGTAGCCTAGTGGTTAAAGCGTTCGCTCGTCACGCCGAAGACCCGGGTTCGATTCCCGACATGGGTACAATGTGTGAAGCCCATTTCTGGTGTCCCCAGCCGTGATATTGCTGGATTATTGCTAAAAGCGGCGTAAAATCAAACTCACTCACTCACTCACTCACTCACTCACTCAAATTGTTGTTTAACGCTGCACCGCAATATTCCAGCTATGTGACGGCGGTCTGTAAATAATCGTGTCCGGACCAGAGTATCGATCTACATATTTTGGATACAACCCGACCACCCGATCCCGTTAGTCGCCAACCGGTTGCTGAAGACCTATTCTAACCCGGATATGCACAGGCTTATAAGCTAGGTGTATAACGGCGCGTTATGAAAGGTCGAATGAACCATGAATGAACGTGTGCGAACTCGACCATTTCCTGTCATTTATGTAATGTAATGCATAGAGCAGATAGTCCTAACGCAATGTCAAGCAAGAAACAAAGCCGTTTCTGCGATGCAAACTGAGCGCTCATTGGTCGGAGCATTCGCTGGTCACCGTCCTTCTTGAACCAGGCCTTGACTTGATGCGTTGGTTCAAAATAGCGATTCGGGTTCCAGTTGATCTTGAGCAACCTATTCTTGTCTCAAGAGGCGGCTAAAAGGATCGGGTGGCCAGGCTATCTGACTTGTTGAAGCACGGCATCGTATTCCAGTTGCGTAGTTCGATGCTCACGATGTCAGTCACTGGACTTTCAGGTCCAGACTTGAATATTTCGGACCGCCGCCATATAGCTGGAATATTACTGAGTCCAACAGACAAAATCATGTTGAATGATTGTACAGTGTACACAAACCCGTCGAGTATTACGAGTATTACCGAGGCGGTTTTGCTTGTGACACATACATTTATACGCACATTATTCACCTGACCACCCCACCCCACGCGCAGCATCCTCGGTAATCCCGGGTATTATATATCCATTCTATTATCAGGTGATGTTTGGGCGACCTCTTTTCTATGGCTGTGTTTGGGCGACATGATCTCATGTGATTGTGTTTCGCCAACTTGTTCCCGTCATTAAGCCAGAGGACAGTTGTCACACTTGATCACGTGACAAATATGCTCGACCCTGTTTTAACCCGATTCAAATGATTCGACGCTAAACATTAATCTCATGAGATATGTGTTAAGAGGTAGGAGACATAGTGTTGACGTCACTTCCGATGCGAGGGTATGGTGGTAAAACGTCCAGGGAATTTATCATAACATAAAGGAGGATGTATGGGTAGGGGTCGTGTGTTTATCGTGATTTAAGTTTCACACTGGCTCTAGACGCACCATACTTAATACATAATCCTGCCTTCCCGCTAAGTACGCTTCGTGTATATACATCATTACTCCGTGGCATTTCGTGAGGACAATACCGTGTGTAAATATAACTACAGTAAACTACGGTTATAATGAATTCAAAGGGACCATTAATTTTAGTTCGTAATAACCGTAGTCCGTTATAAGCATATATACAGCATATAAACATTAAATGGCCGGGACTAAAAAAAAGTTCGTTATACCTGTCAGTTCGTTAGAAGCGTGTTCGTTATAAACATAGTTTACTGCAATGTTAAATTGATACAGTACATTGTCATGCATCGGTGAGAAGGCTTTTATAATTCCTAGAATAGAAAAACTGTAATAATGAATATTGATTTTTTTCAGTTTGTTGGTAAATAATTAGCATAATATCATAATTTTCATCTAATTACTTACTTGGAAGGAATATCTGAATTCTATTGAATTTCATTTCTTGTAAAGAGCCTCAGGGGTCCAGGTATATTAACTCGTGTTTAATGAACCAATACTAGTTATTGATCGTTGTGAATATTTATGTTACATTGTAGATCTGTACATTGTGAAACAGTTCAGTGTCTGTTTATCTTTGTTGATTAAACTATAATTAATTATATATTTAATTATGAGACTGATAGTGGCGATCCAAGCTTTAACAGGTTGATACTACCGGACACATTCTCTACAACGCACTGCATCCGTGCGAGTTTATCGTGCAAATGGTTATATCTGATCAAAAACTGAATGTTCAAAGATGTCATTAGGGTGCGGTGGGTGTGACCGTTTTGTTTTGTTTTATATTTTCAAAAATATCTCCAGATATATAAAGGATCGCATCAAAGGGTATTTTTGTAACAAATATATGAACACGAGTCGTTTAAGTAAAAGAAAAGTTTAAGTTGTTTTATGTCCAGAGACGGCAAATGGTGGTTACCAAAATATATTGAAGGGCAAAAGAAAGTATACACCAAAATTAGAACAGGTTATTCGATGGTGATGTATTTGATACAGGTATCATTGTTATGTTTGAACGTTAGGTTTGCAGTGTTTCGGTGCCTGCTTCAAGCCTAGTAACGTTTTGACAATCTTTGTGCTACTTTGTTCAAAACCAATGTTCAATAGTATGCTTTCTTTTGTCCGTCAGTTTACATTGAGGTGATAAAACATTCGTTTTGTCCAATGTTGAATCTTCTTAAACGCTATGTACCCTCGCGTGGGTTCCAGGTGGGAATGGGTCCCAAATAACCTATGGTTGTCGTACGAGGTTGGTTTGTTTTGTTTGTTTGTTGTTTAACGCCGCACTCAGCAATATTCCAGCTATATGGCGGCGGTCTGTAAAATCGAGTCTGGACCAAACAACCTAGTGATTGACATCATGAGCATCGATCCCCCCATTTGGGACCGATGACATGCATCAACCAAGTCAGCGAGCCTGACCACCCAATCCCGTTGGTCGCCTTTTACGACAAGCATAGTCGCCTTTTACGGCAAGCATGGGTTGCTGAAGACCTATTCTTCCCCGGATCTTCACGTACGAGATGACTTAATGGATTGGGGGAGGCTCGGTTTAAAGGCCCCTTCTGGCACGCGGGATTCGGGGGTTCCATTTAGAGGCTATTCGGGACATATTCGGGACACAGCAGTGAGTTATGCAGGACGCAAATAAGATCGTATTTAGTATCAGATTCAAAAGTTTAAAAATATTGTGGTGTGCGTAAATAATAGTTCGAAGGGTTTTTTTTGTGTTTTATTATATTTAAATAATTTAACTTCAAACGCACCCTTTTATACTCAGGAACGTGTTCTATAGGTTTTCGTTCTGCATTTGTGGATTGAATTTTGACTTGTGTTTTTTTTTAATTTGAAAAAAGGATTAGGGGGAGGGGAGGTTTGTACCCACCTGGAAAGATCATGTAACTAACATTTACATAAAAACAAATATTCTCTCCTTTTTCAGGAGAAAGAAAATCCAGAGAAGCCAGCTGATACGGACGAGACTGAGCTCAAGAAGCTAGAGATCAAGGACGCACCTGTCAAGAGCGAGAACTCTCCACTCATCAATAAAAACGGAGATGTGAAGGAGAGCAAGCTGCAGGATTCGCAACCTGGCATGCTCTGCTGCACCATTCTGTAGCGATGCCTATAGGAACCGGAAATGACGTAACGTCCTTGACCTTGTAGTCACTAAAAAAACTTTCGGCTGTTCCAAGAACAGTTGCTCTTGGTTTTCTAACTCTGATACAGTTCTGTGGTGTGGTTTGCATTAGAAAGATCGTTGCATGAGGTTACGTTTGAAACAAAATATGAAAAAAAATATTCTCGGGTGAGTTTGCAAGACCTTATTATGTGTTGTTTTCCGTGACTCGCATGTTTATAAACAATAAAAAAAATATGCCCCATATACATTCTAAAAATGGTTTGCATAAATATATGGTATGGGTTGAAACCTTATTGATTACGCACGTTCATGTTAATCGATATCGATATACAAGCAATCAAATGGTGACTTGATTGATCACTATGTATAATATATATATAGCAATGAATATAATATATAAAACTTGAATCTTAGCATACGTTTAGATACATATGAGTTTATTCAGTCTAACGTTCGGAACTGATATTCGTTTATCGCAATATCTATCGACCACTGCGCGACAACTTCTAGGGATCGTTTGGGAGTAGACATCATATGAAATACCTGCACAGTGAGGCACCGCCCACTTTCCTGGGCACCTGTTGCATGTCATGTGACATAGCCTCGTTTTGACCTCGTCATGCGATGGTTGAGCGGTGCTGCAGCTGCTGCAGTTTCATCCGGGCATTTGTTGTCTTTGTTTGGAATATAATAATGAAATCTACATGTTATAATGACATCTGCTAGCTGATAGGCTGTTACACACGGGGAAAATATTGACAATATGAAGCGTCAGTCACGAGTGGCTATTGTTCAAGAAAATATTAGAGCTGATGGTGCGATTTTGCTTTGCCAGTTCCTTCGTTAACATGTCAACTTTTTTTGTAGCATATATTTCTGCGATGATTAAATCACGCACACTTGCTATTATTCAGGAATATTTATAAATCGACTTTTTAAACGAATCGCCAGCTGTCAAAATATGTGGAAAACTTGTCAACGATTTTGTCTTGTTACAGCTTCTCAAATAGTGGAAAGGGGCTTATTCATACGTATACTCAATAGGGCCGCAGTGCAGGCACTGGGCTTGTAACGCAAACATCGGCAGCTACAAGTTATATATATGACCACAACCAGTACCAGGAGTATATTACTGACACTGGTTGTAGCCGTATATTGTGCCGCTGCTAATGTTTTCATTCCAAGCCCGTGTGTGTAGGCACATGTAAAATATATTCGAATATCAACTGTTATTTATATATAATGTATGTCTGTTTAATTTATGTCTTTCACATCTCCAGGCTTCCTGTTTGTTTTACACTTTTCTACCGTACAATATGTTTATATATAGGCACGTATATATTTGTCTATCGTGATCACACTGAATAAGGAAAAAAGTGATGCTAATATTTAGTGTACCAAAAAAGGTCCGGGGAAAATTCAAGATGGTGGCATACGACAGAAATACGAACAACTGCACTTACACTCACGTGATCTTCAGACTTTCCGATAACTAAGGTCAAGGTCAGAATGCTAGGGTCAAGGTCAAACTGTACGTGCAGTGCAGTTAAAGTCGTTTATGATATCATTTATAACATCCTTTGTGAAAGTAGTGAAATAAGGACTAACCAATTCGTGATGCTATATAAATAGACTCCCTGGATGCGCATGTTTACAAAATGACGCAATAATGAATAATCTCAACCGGACTGGTGCTATATTATGTTGGCGTTGGCGGCTTTCACCATAATGTGCCTTATTACAATATGTACCGGAGCAAAGTCTCCAAATCCCAGTGTTCCATGTGTGTGATGTCTTCCTCTGTCACGTGAGATCGGAAATAAACGAGATAAGCTTCTATGATCCAAATAAATTCTTATTATGCTCATCAGAGCGTTAATTTCAATATTTCGACGAGAAACTTTCAATTTTATTTTATTCTATTGTATGTATACCGTGAAAAATGGACTTAATACGCATATGCTGATTCATCTATAGACGAGTTTAACATTTTAGTTTAGGGATTGTCTTGACAGACATGTTTGGGGAGAACGTAATTGCATACCTAATTCAGAATATACATTTAACACAGTTAGATAGTTAATTGCATTGGAAAGAAATGTCAGAGTTGAGTTTTGGCTGATTGCCGAATGTTTACAATGTTATGTTTAAGACAAGAGCACGTCAGGATTGTTTTGGAAAATGCACGTCCATCTGTTTTATGTTACGAAACATTATCAAACTAAAATTTCCTGCGTAGGGGCAGAAAAAGGGGGTGGAGGTTGGGGGTATTGTTTTCAAAACTGTGGCAACTAGAAATACCAGGCTGTGCAACTGTTCAAGGGAAAACAGTAAAGCAAATTTATGAGTATGACCCATATTTGGAAGAATATAGCAATAAGAAATTTAATTTAGTGTATATTTGTTTATTTTCATTTCTTTTAATTTCTAATTCCGCTGTTTATATCTGTTAACGTAATTGATAACTGCGCATGTTGATACATGTCACCTCATGTCATCCTGTTGAACAATAATTGTTCGTTGTTTGTTTAGCCCTGTATGGCTTTCCTGGCTGGGAGAGAGATATATTGTTGAGAAAACTCACCCCGAGTCAGCGATCTGTCTTCTGAGACAAAGTAAATTACTCTCCGGGTTGTTTTGTTGTTCGTTGGTAATAAACTCTTCTAAAATACACGATGTGGTTGCTTGTTTTTAGTTCCACGCTCCTCACGAGGATAGAAACCTCTAGCATGCCATTAAAAGAATATACATCGTAACATAGCCGCCTCCGTGGTCTAGTGGATAGAGTGTCTGCCCGGAGAGCGGAAGATCGCCGGTTCGAACCCCGGCCGCATCATGCCAACAGACGTTATATTGTACTTGTTGCTACCCTGTCTGGCACTCGGCATTACGGGGCTAAAACAAGGACTGGTCGGCTCGGAGTCAGTAAACTGTGTCTTAGTGGGATATTCATGTTAAACTGCTGCAGGTGTCTTTAACATTAAGTCTATGAAATCTTATAACGCACAATATCTTTGACTCTAATACTAGAATTTTTTTCATAAAATAAATATATTCCACAGTCATGGTGCAGGACTACAGGTATCTCATAGGGCTAAGATATTGGTTTTCAAAGTCTCGCCGTATGGATGCAATGTGTTCAGCTACTGTGAGTCTTCGCGGTAGAGGAGCACGGGTGCCCCAGTAGTCTAAGGCGACGCAATTCGTTTTGCAGGGTTACGTCCCTTGGGCAGTCCAGAATCCTATGATTGTGGGTTCCAATCCAACCCGTGCTCCTGGGTTTCACCAAAGTTGTAAACGTCTAAGACCTGCAACACTTCGGGATTTCCCCCCACATCAAGTTGACACGCCGTGATATAACTGCAATGCCGTTAAATCTAGCGTTAAATCCAACTCACTCATCAGAATGTACGTCAGCGTCACAGAGCTAAAAACCCTGTGGAGACTCCAGGTCCGGTTGATCCCATGTTCTCCTTGCTTGACGTGCGAGGCGACTCGGTGACTTGGCGGAATGGGTGTCATCATATCACGACGGTGTAGAACGTTGCTCACCATATCAGCCACTGGTTTACGTTTTCAATACTATTATTTACAGACCGACATTACAGTTGGAATATTGCTGACTGAGGCGGAATTTAATTAAAAGCGACAAAACCATTTCCATAATTAAACTGGTGAGTGAGTGAGTTGCGTTTAACGCCGCGTTTAACAGTATTCCAGTTATATCGCGGCGTGTCAGCTTAATGTGGGAGGAAAGCTCGAAGTGATGCAGGTATGAGACGTTTACCACTTCGGTGAAACCCACGAGCGAGGTTATGGTGCTGACAAACCTAGAAACATAATCGGGGCGAACCGGGATTCGAACCTACAATCATAGGTTTCTGGTGTGCCCAAGGTACGCAACTCTGCACAGCGAAACGCGGCGCCTTAGACGACTGGGCCACCCGTGCCCCAATATAAAGGGAAAGGTGACTAAATTGGAAAGTTGAAGATATCCCTCTTGTCATACAGTTGCGTGGAGGGTGTTCTGTAACTCTGGTTTGGTTGGGGAGGGGATTAACGTGTTTGACGATGATCTTTAAGTAATCGAGTCTGGACAAGACAATGCATTTTTTGACATCATGAGCATATAGATCTACGCAGTTGGGATACGATGACGTGCATCAACAAAGACATCTCGTAAATCGCCGCTTACGACAAGCTTAGGTTGCTGAGGCTATAAAGTGATTATCTAACCTGCTTGGTTTGTTGTGAGTGAGTGAGTTTGGTTTTACGCCGCTTTTAGCAATATTCCAGCAACATCACGGCGGGGGACACCAGAAATGGGCTTCACACATTGTACCCATGTCGGGAATCGAACCCGGGTCTTCGGCGTGACGAGCGATCGCTTTAACCACTAGGCTACCCGACCGCCCCTGGTTTGTTGTGATGTTTAAAACAAAATTCAGGATTCCTGGCGTAGTTGTCCCTGTACTCGCAAACATCTTTGTTGTATCTCTGTATATGCTCTTATTGTCAGTTCAGTTCTATAAAAGATACCTAAAATGGTTAGCATTACATTCAAAATGGCAAACACTGTGAGAGCAAAACTTGAACGGTCCCAGAGAGGAAGGCAGCAGGTTCTACATGAAGGATTTCTGTACAGATTGAACGTGAAGCGCCAGATCGCCACCCCCCTTGAATTGTACCACAGAGGGCTGCAACGTTCGATGAAGTATTGTTGTTGATCTTATCACCAGTACCCCTGGACACAGCCATCCCCCTGCGGATGAGAACCAGATCCGTTTGATGAGCCGACTGAGAGACCAAGTGAAGACGGCCATCAACCAGTACAGCAGATATACAATACAGAACTTGACTTGATGGACGAAGAGGCATCTTCCCGAGGCAAGGGCGTTAACCGACTACGAACGTTTCAGTAGAAACCTGACTTTCATAGTCAGTTAACTCCCTTGCCTCGGGAAGATGACGAAGAGGTAGCAGCGACAATGCCATCTTTCCCAAGTGTCCAAGCTGGGCTGTATCGGCAGAGAGAGAAGTCCGTCCCAACAACACGTAGTACAGAGACTGATCTACATGACAAGTGGACCAATTAGACGATTGGGGAGTTCTCAAGATTCTTGTGTTCGCGACAACGGGGATGTTATATAATGGGCAACAGTGAAACTCTCTTCGTGGTTTGGTTTGGTTCGTTTGTTGTTTAACGCCGCACTCAGCAAAATTCCATGCAGTTATATGACGGCGGTCTGTAAATAATCGAGTCTGGACCAGACAATCCAGTGATTGACGATGACATGCATCAACCAAGTCTGCGGCACGCATGGGTTGCTGAAGACCTATTCTACCTCGGATCTTCACGGGTCTCTTCATGGATGGAACTTTCTTTGTTTGTCCAAACTTGTGGCAAGTGGGTTTTGAGGGGTTAGTCCATTTAGGTTGAAGGTGGTGTGACTTGTTTGCAGTAGAGTGGGAAATCTATTGTGGTAACAGTGTAGGTAAAACGGGATGTAGGCGAAACGAGGACATGCCGTTGCTAAAGAACAATTCTAACCCGGAAATTGGCGATCTACATGTGCCTGTTTAACCATGTGGCCTACACCGGTATTAATGTACACTTGATGTTTGGCCCCAGGAGACAGGCGCTGTCCATCAATCAAGATTGTCAACATCCCACGTGTCTAACTGCAATCACAAGATACGTTGACAATGTACTGCGTATCACTACCACGTGCACCCTATCACGCCTTAATCACATGATTCGGATGATGACTAAGATCATTCGGATATCGGATTTGGGATAGTGAATGAACCTTTATCAGTACTAAACCCTGATCAGTTTCTCGTGTATGATCCCTTCAAGGTGTATATGAGTATGGTTTTACGCCGCAAGATGACGGACGGGGACATGAAAAATGTGCTCCACACATTGTGCCCGTTCGAGGCATAGGACCCGGGTCTACGATGTGACGAGCGACGAATTAACCCCTGTTTTTGTGTTTATTAACGCCGCACTCAGCAATGTCCAGCCGTATGACAGCGGTATGTAAATAATCGAGTCTGGACCGGACAATTCAGTGATTGACATAATGAGTACCTTTCTAAGCAATTGGGATAGGACTACATGTATCCCCCAAGTCAGCGAGTCTGAACACCCGATCCCGTTAGTCGCTTTTTACGGCAAGCACGGGTTGCTGAAGACCTATTCTAACCCGGATCTTCACGGGTAGATTTAACAAACTGGCTACACCTTCCCTTAAAAAAGAAAATGCAATATGAAGAAACTAGGGCACTTTTGGCGCCTAAAGCAGGAGTGTAACTGAACCTGAATAAGTTAGATATTGCATAAAAGGGAAATCCCCTAAAATCTCGAAATATAGTCTGGACTGTAACTCTTTGTAGACTGTTTAACATCAGACAAATTCCTAAACTTAAAAATATTATTCTGGGAAAGGATAATAATAATCAACTTGGGTCTCCGGTGAGAAGATTGGAGAAAGTGAATGGAATCCAAATTATTTTATGTGTGCTTCTTTCATTGTTGGGGAGTCAATATAATTATATAAAAAAAATTAAAAACATGAATTCTGCATTTAAGCTGAGAACTCATTAAAGCAAAAACACTAGATTTGAGATAATCGATATGCGTAGTAAAAACATCTGCAAGTCAATTTTCTACCAGCTAAAACACTTTCAGTTTTGCATTTGCAGTTGTCCTTGGGGACTGGTAACAAGTGGACTAAGGTGCCGGAGAGTTGCGTCCCTTTGATCCTAGGTTCGAATCCAAGATTATGAACCCTGATCCGTCTGCTCCATAATCGTATGCGTGGATTTTACCGAAGTGGTAGGTGTCCATGACCTGTATCCCGGGATGTTTCCCCCCGAGGATACGCCGCAGTATAACTGTATTACGCTTATTCCACATTATAGTGGGTAGGTCGAAAAATAATTATGAAAAAATACAAAATTAAATTTATATTTCTTTTGATTTAGTCCAAGTAGGTGTTGAAAAAAGTCGGTCTTAAAGAATTGGATTCGTCACAATTCGTTTTGTTTTGAATAGAATTTTCAACAGGTTTTAACTCTTTAAAAACTCACTGCTTATCATTTTTTTTTCAATTTCCGTTTTTTTGGAGTCGGCGGGTTCGTAAACAAAGTTTCTACTATAGGTGTTAAAGAAGAGACAAGTTTAGAGTTACCTCCCTTCTGTTATAGACAGGAGTTGTCGCGATTCGTCATTTGTTGTTTTAAAGACAAATGTTCAACAAATTTATTACAGCATATCAACTTATTCATATTTTACTTATTTCTGGTAAGTGGAATAAAAACACAACACTGCTTTTCATTTTATTTTTCTCACATTTTGGATTCGTAAGCAATGTTTAAGAAATGTTTAGCCTCAACCCCGACACATTATTAATGTCGCCTCATACGGTAAAAACATAGACCTCTGGGAGACTCTTCCTATCCGAAATGCGTATTACAGCAGTGATAACGATCTGCAAGTCATCGGTCAGACTCTATAGAGCTCAATACATACATATACACAGCCACACACAGGGAGATGTGATATCTGATGTACTACATACCTTAAACATCGATATAAGTCAACAGTCTATCTGTGATTCTTCTGTGATGACAAACACCCTATTGTGTTCAACACGGATAAAAGTTCATCAACGAGTCTGACTCATATAAGTTTTTTTTACTTCAGATCCTAGCGTTTATTCTTTAATTCCGTTTTGGATTAGGAACATAAATTAGTTTTTTTCTCTTTCTATGTTCAAGAATTCAACCATTCAAACACTCATTAAAATGATTGTGACATAATTGCAAATTTACAGAATATAAAAAAATAATGATCATATTTCATCTCCTGCATGTTAATTACATACACAATTTGTCTAAAAGATGGAAATATCCTCGAACCTAGGATTTTACTAAGATTTTAGCACTATTCCATCAACATACGTGACATATAAGAGTGTGAGACACCAGAAATGCAGTCCACATATTGTCAGACCTGGGCCTCTGGCTGGCAAGTGAATGATTTAACAACTAGGCCATGCCTCGCCCCCAATACAGAAAGACAAGATGTAAGCAGTGCAAACATCTTAACCTGTTTCTGTTCTTTCACCAGTAAATATTGTGCATAATGTATACTTGGTAATTTTGTATTTTTGTATGTATCCATGCATGATTTAAATTTAGACAGCAGTATGAATGATAGAAATCTTCCATCGTCACTTATCACAACCATGATGATGTTACTGCATGCAGGGGACACGGTTGTCCCAGTCATCTGGGGCGCTATTCAGTTATATGTTGTGCCAGTCAGTTATGAAACACACTTCGTCCCCAGATTTAGATTTTTAAAAATACCTATGAAACAAACTTCTCCAACCTGACCATGCTAACATTTCTTTACATTTGGATGAAAATATATGTTGTGGCCACACATTAAGGTGTAAGTAACCTTACCATGATTACTGAGGTACATTATATTTAGATAATATTATATTTGGTATGACACCTTCTCAGTAAAGTACAAACTCCAGTACATTTTGGTATGAGCATGTTGAGTCCCATCCGGGATTCGAACCCACACTGCCCGAGTGAGGCACCTAATCACCTGCACAGAAAGTCGGCGATGTAACCCACTCAGCCACCAAGGGTTCCATAAAATGGAAGTCTGACAACTGGTAGGCTAAATCACATACTTAGTGTACCCTTCTGACAAGTGTAAATTGGCCAGCTCCCTTGACTGAAGCTAAGATTACATAATGCCATTTAAAAAAAGTGGTCAAATGTAATAATTGTTATATTTTGGATAACACTTTCTTAGTAAAGTACAAATTCTAGTACTTTTGGGGGTTGAGTTTCATCCGGGATTTGATCCCAAACTCTCAAGAGATCATGTACTAAACACTTCAACTCCGAAAAGTACCAGAATTTGTAC
Organism: Haliotis rufescens; assembly: GCF_023055435.1. Taxonomy (NCBI): domain Eukaryota; kingdom Metazoa; phylum Mollusca; class Gastropoda; order Lepetellida; family Haliotidae; genus Haliotis; species Haliotis rufescens. The sequence goes on from NW_025963924.1 coordinate 10,311,110, forward strand.
TTTATTAAGAAAGTGTTGTCCCAAACATTACATATCTTACATGTGTACAACATTCTGAAAAGGCATTGAGTGAGTCAGTGAGTGAGTATGGTTTTACGCCGCTTTTAGCAATATTCCAGCAATATCACGGCGGGGGACACCACAAATGGGCTTCACACATTGTACCCATGTCGGGAATCGAACCCGGGTCTACGGCGTGACGAGCGAACGCTTAAACCACTAGGCTACCCGACCGCCCTGAAAAGGCATTGTGTATTCATACATTATATATATACTATACCATATATCTCTGACAGAAATACATGTGAAGGTTGGCTGCAGGGTGGTGTGTTTCCCCCTTCCCACACTTATTTCAGCCAAGACATTGTAGTAATAACAGACCAGTTACCATGGTTACATATGGTGCTCAAAACATGGCTTGAAATAACTTCCTTCATAGTTAGTGCTGCACTAACCAAATCAAAATCAATATTCGTCAATCACATCCCTATCTCTGATGCAATAACTCAACATGAAGATTTGAGGAGTTTCTTATCAGTCAATTGGTGTTGAGGCTTCTAAATTCTGGATGTGAATGAGTGAAACATTCAGACATTAACATCTGATATTTTAATCTCGAAAATGAAGATAATCGGGTTGAAGATCCCATTCTTCCTTTATTCAGACTGGGCGGTCAAAGTTCAGGGTTCACCTGACACAACCTTTCATGGAATTCATGGTGTACACCACATCTGAGTGAGTGAGCATGGTTTTACGCCGCTTTTAGCAATATTCCAGCAATATCATGCCGAGGGACACCAGAAATGGGCTTCACACATTGTAATCGATCATGGGTCTTCAGCATGACGAGCGAACGCATTAACCACTAGTCAACCCGACCGCCCAAAAGACTGGGATTTTAATAAGATTGAATACTAGTAAACAAGCAATAACTTTGAGAACCCATATGATACATGTACACCTGTCTATGTCCAAATGAATATTTCAATAGTTTAAATTCCAAAACCTGTACAGTGCACCATATGTTCAGAAACTGTTATATTAACACAAAAACCAATTTATGCATCAATATTCACTGTAATGAGATACATATTCGCAACTGTACATTTATGAGCGACCACCTCTGCGAAGCCTTCAACTGAAACACATCAGACAGACACACAATTCATAATTACTATTACCAATCTACAGTCATAACAACAATAACAACTTCTAAAACAAGAATAATTTATTGATTATGATGTAAGGCATTGATGTCAATACTAGCTGCTACAGGAGCATAGTATATACAGCACTCTAACACAATAATTTGTTCCTTTGATGTTAATATAAATGTACATTCATTTGTGTTTTTGGAGAATGGCATGCATGATCAACAGAAATGCCCTTGTGGAATTAGTTGTATTGATGTACATTTTTTTATGATCAACTTTGAAAACTATTCTCAATAATTTTAATTTTCAATTTCATATGAACAATAACAATTGCTTTAAATTACCTCACATGCAACTTAATTTAATAAACGAAATCATTTGTGATGGTCATGGAATGTTTGTAAGCATTTGTACATGACGACAGTCACATCCCAGTGATACATCCGACATTGTCAAGCAGAGTAGTATTTTGAAATTGAAACGAACTGATACAGTCAACAGGTATGTGAAAGGTTATCTGCACTTTTTATTAACAATGTTTTCCGGTCCATCGTGGTTAAAAGGCAACACAGATCCAGGTGATTGCCAACATTTTCGTCTTCTCCAAACTCTGGAAAGAGATTATAGTGACGCTTCCCGGAAATGATCACTGTTTGGCTGCTTCGTCATGGGTCTCTTGAAATATTTGACGCTGTCTGGTAGGTAAGGAACTACGGGTTTGTCAGGCTTGTCACTCAAATAGTTCCTGTGAATTTTGTTGCATTTCGTCCTTACAAAATCACTTTCGATTTGTTCAGGCGTGAATGCAGGTTGACTGGTAGCTATTTCTGTTGAACAGGCGTGGAATTCATTTACGATCCTCCCACATGAATTGACGATGAATAAATCACAAATGACGAGCTATTTACAACTGTGTTCCTCCGTGATCTTTACAATCACGATCTCTCTTGTCAACACCGTCCATTGAACACTGGAAACGGAACACCCACATCATCACTGATCTCTACGACGCTCTTCTTCGTGCATAATAACCTAAACACGCACATATTCCCAGAATTCCGATAACAAGTCCCAGAACAAGGGCGATGGCATCCCCTGCATCAAATGCTGACACACCGGGGATAAAAAGAGCCAAGACAAAAACAACCAGAGCCAAAAAGCTGCCTGCTGCGGCCATCTTGAGAGAATGAGAGCATGTGACCCGTCAGGTTATCATGTGACTTCTAGAGAGACAACTCTCTTCCGGTTTAGTAACACTCCGGCGCGAGCCGCATGGAACACTGGGTAGGAGAGTTGTTTAGGGTTGTGATTGTGCTTTTCTAAAAGAGTTCGAACCTGGTATTTGTCAGTTTCACAAAACAAAATAACTTCTTTACCATCTCAGTTTAATGTTATGTTTTCATCCTTACATAGCTACAATACATTTTTGTATTATCATCAACAACAAGTACTTTCTGCTGTTTTATTTTCTTAATTTCTTGCATATGTTTACAGTATGTCTTTAAAGTAAAAAAAATGAGAATCACAAGAAAACTGAGACAAATCTTATTTATTTATTTATTTTTTATTCTTTAAGATATTTTTTGGTTTGACATAGCAGAATGTTAAATTTACGGAATTCCGGTTGTCGATGTATGGAATTGGTTCCATATCGCCTACCCTCCACTTTGCCTACAGTCTTATTTTCATATCGTGTCTAAAGTTTATCAGAGCCACACGTTAACTATCGCAAGCGGTATATGTTTTAAGCCTTCAATGTATCTCATTCCACTGATAGTTTATTTGTTCCCTTATTGCTCCTCGGAGCTGCATGCTGTGTTTGCGCATGACAACATTAAACATACCTTCCATAAATATAATAATCATAGAGACCATTTGACTTTGTCTCGTCTTAATCTTGTGTATAAGCACAAATGTCATAATTTATGATATGTTATAGAATATATATGTATAAATCCTCTCCGACTTCATATCCATCCAAATTACATCGACAATAGACGACATACATGTCAAGGCAACGAGTTTTACTTAGGGACCGACCATTCGATATTCTAGGGGGAGGCTGGGAGTTTGCATCGACATTACATTGTAAACAGGAGTTAAACTCCCGGTTGTGTTCATAAAATAAATAATTACTTAATGAAAATGTTTTGATTGTGCATGAAATATATATGTGTGTGTGTGTGTGTGTGTGTGTGTGTGTGTGTAAACTATTACATATTGAATGTATATGAATGTGCTCAAAGTGTGTCAAACGGGGAGCGCAGGTAGCAGCCAAGTATCCTAAAGTAATTTTTTTTCTGAAAGGAGTGACTGTTGATAAAGTAGGTAAATCTCGGGGCTTTGTGGAAGGTTACGCTTGACGGAGTACAACAAATCTGATTGAAGAGGGATGAAAAGGTCAGAGTTTAGTAAATTATATTAAGGTCTGAACCACGTAGTCTTAAGTTAAGAAAATGAATCACAGGCTGAATAAATAGCAATAGCAAAGAGAACAAGGTCCGAACCTTGTATAATTAATTAATCATTAGATTGAGCCTGGAGGATAAAACTGGGGGGGGGGGGGGGGGGGGGGTAAGTCGAAGAGACCGTTTTCGTGGAGCTGAGGTCGTACAGTCACTGCGGTCCCAGTTTGCAGAATGCTTTCATAAGTTTGTGAAGTATCGATTGCTGTATTCAGAAAACCGTTTGAATAAATAATCATCTCATGGAACACAAGTTGTCTTATTCCTGTTGGGCTGTCTCCTGATCTGAGGTCCAAATAAATAACCCCGGTAACAACATGTTGATATTTTGTCAGCTACGGATACAAAACCAGATATTCTTTATTAAAAACTATGAACCTGAATTGTTTTTAAAGGTAAAAAAACATAATTACAATGTCATTTTTGTGGCAGGCATTTTTTTCAAAAGTCTGAAGCATAAATATTATTTTCAAGTATTTTCAGGGATATGTTTTTCGATAGCATTTCAGCCGCCTCCAGAAAATCAAATGGTAGGTCTGGTACCCGGGTAGTCAATTTGGACTCGTCCCAGCCCTATTATCCATCAGACAACAGTGTGCACGTGGGGATTCCCAGCATCCCCTATGTGTAAGAGGCGACACAGTGGGTTAGGTGGTCACGCTCGGTGTTTGGTTGATTGGTGGCATCGTTCTCCTACAGCGGGACGTTGTTCATAATGTCAGTCACTGAACTGTCTTCTAGAGCTAGTTATATTAAGGCCGCCCTAAAAAAAACCTGGAATGATGCTACATGTGGTGTGAATTAACAAACAGAAATATTTAAAAAGGCGGGTAGGTGGTGTTACTTCACTCCAGTGAGATTTTCAGACAAATACCGTACTTTATAAAAAAAAATACATAAAAAACGTATTTACACTCTGCACGCCTGGTATGCCACGCCATCCGGATATTATACCGATTACAAATGATTGACTTGCGCAAACCTTACAGACAGTTATATGTAACAATAAACACAGTCTAGTCAAGATATTACATTAACGCGGTAAGCGAAGTTTTAGCAACAGTAACTCATGTTATGCCATGTTTGTTATTACAGTCAGTGGGTATCAGGAAGTATTAATATATTGACATTTCACTATTTGTCCATGTAAATATGTACTAAACAAACATGTTTATAATGTATGCTTAAAATTTTCCTGTAAATATACTTAATAGTGCTTCTTCAAATTATTGCCTGAAAGTTTCGTTATTTCAATACTGATATCTCAATGCAAGATGAACTTAAAATACATCAAGTTTTTAAAAAAATAGTTATTTAGTTATTTTTTTATAGTTTTTTATTAATATTATTATATATATTTTATTATCATTATTATTATTATTATTTATTTTTTATTTATTCATTTATTTTATTTCATTTTTTTTTTTTTGGGGGGGGGGGGTATTTTTATAATCCAACTTTGAAATGAACACTGAACACCCTTTTTTAAATATAAAGTCGCAGAATCTTGATCTAAGAATTAACGAAATTCTGTTCAGGATACCATATTAAACAGACACAAGTTACCATTAGACTACTGATAGGTTATTAGCTTCTCATTAATCCGCATGAGGATGTCATGATGATTTAAGTTAGCCTTTCAATCGTCGTTGACGGTCCATATTAACAACGTGCATCGATCGTGTCAACAAAGGGATATCGCTCTCCTAACTTGATAAGCGATCTACCACTTAAATCCTAAAGTGTGTAAATATTCCAATTATAAAGTTAGACAATAACTATCATGTTTGACCGTGTAGAGTTTGAATTTAATCATTTACTGCATTGATAGTAAATTGAGGCTTACTTATATCCAAAAAATAATTGTTTACTTTTCAGTTGTAACGAAATGTGCTTTTTGTTGGGTGTCAACAATTGCCTTTCTGCTGAATGGTAGTTTGGCCCCTGAAAATAATTGACATCAACCCCAGAGACAGATCCAGGATTTTGAGAAGTCGAGGTCAAAGAACAGATATTATTTAAAAAAATAAAAAATATGGATGTGTTTCGGGATATGGTCTCTGGGTAAATGTAAACTGTTTTAAAACATGAAAATTGGGTACAAGCGATGCTCTTTCTTAGCATAAAGGTAAGTGCCTTTGTTGGGCTCCAGTGGAACTTTTCGCGCACCTGCAGTGTGACGTCATGGCTATTTTGATCACATGATCATGTCAGGTGGTCAAAAATGGCGGCCTTCAATGTTGACAGTGTTCGCGAGTCTGAAAACAAGGTCTATCCTGGCAGTCCACAGCTAGCTAGAAAGGCAATCAATGAAATAGACACATCTGAACAGACGGGTGTTCCACTAAATACTCCATGGACGTTTTGGCTCGACAAGTTAGTATGCACTGAAAATACACGAATTGTGTTTCGTTTTGACAGTTGGTGTGGATGCTTATCAACCTGTGTAAAGAGGGGGGTAAGCTAAGAACAGTGTGGTGAATGGTACATGCTAAGGGAGGTAACTGCCGCGGAAAAAACATTGCATTTGTGCAACCTTGGACATTTAAAACAATAACAACGTTAGACATGGTCTGAAACTTCGTTTTAATATCGACAGAATCCTGATATGTACTTGTAAATAATTTAGGCACAATGTGATTTGACTTCGCATTGAGGGAAATCCACTAGACATCGTTAGAATAAACATTTGACTTTTTGTTGACATTATTCTGCTGGCCTAATAAAACAACACAAAATAAAGAAACGAAAATGTTATTGTCCACGGCGATACTCTCAAGAAGAAGTAGAATCTTGATCATTATTTTCGCGATTTTCATTTCAGTGATAGTGTTAGTTTGTGTCGGTTTTACAGTGTAGAGTTCATTTATCTTCAAATAAGACTGATACAAATCATCACATCCTTCCACTTTATTCATAAAACACTTGACACACTTTATGCATACAAGTGTGAAATCAGCTTTGTGTATACACAACAATTACATCTCACATGTTGTGTCAAGTACAGGGACAATATTTTGAGAGGTTTTTATTGGTCTGGGTTAAGATTATCTAATGTATTGTAAGTGTAGCTGAAGGGCCTTTTCTAGGGGGTCATTGTCATATACTGTAGAAATGTATGCGGGACAAAATAAGAAAACTGAAATGTAGGCCTACACAAGTTGGCCTCTGCCTTACAACTGTTACATATAGTTCTGATTCACACATTCGTAACATTGTGCCCTAATCCGATGCTGTTTTTGCATCAGCCTTCACAAGTCATCGTGCATTGTGTTTTGTTTTACCCGGATAAAGTGTTGGTTCATAAGATTAACTCATCAGCCCAGAATTGTAGCTATATATATTAGCTACTAGTGGATGTCGGATAGTAAAAGCAGAATATTTAGTCCATAGTTACGAATTTGCAACAAGAACTGAACTAGTCAGTGTGAGACTGATTCCTATACAGGCAGATCTTGGCATGCCAAAAGACGATAAGATCAATCATGGCTGTACATTCTGATGAATAATAATATTCCAACAAAATCCATTTTATGTTGAAACATTAGTCACCAGTTTCTTTTCTAGTGTATGTGAACAAAATTAAAACAAAACTGGTTTCACGCACTGTGTAATAAACTTGCCCAGCTGTTTCAGTACTATGCAGTCATTATGTGTTACGATACTGACCAGGGTACATTCTGTAGTGAGTGAGTGAGTATGGTTTTACGCCGCTTTTAGCAATATTCTAGCAATATCACGACGGGGGACACTGGAAATTGGCTTCACACATTGTACCCATATCGGGAATCGAACCCGGGACTTCGGCGTTACGAGCAAACGCTTTAACCACTAGGCTACCCGACCGCCCCGTACATTTCTGTAACACAGAGTTGTCACTGAGGTACATGTGTAGTAGCCATACTGCAGTCCACCAGGCTGGGGCTCCGCTTCTTCCATCCTTAGGGTTAGTTGTGTGAGGGCTTAAGTAGGTTACCCCAACTCCTGCCTTAGCCCTTGGATCCCATTTCTAATCAAGCAACTATTTCTGATCACAAGGGTTACCCCTTGCCCATCAAACACTCCTTCACGATCCTTAGGGTTTGTCACCCTTTGCTAATCAATCACCGTTTTGCCATCCTTATGGTTAGATGTGAATTGGGGTATGGGTTAGCTATCTCTTAAATGAAGTAATACAATGTAATTTGAGGAAAATCCGCTGAACTTTTATTGCGTTTTGAGTTTTGCAAAAACAAATGACTACTGCAAATGGGCATTTAGGTAAAAAAACGGATGCTGAGCACTTGGTACACAAGCACTAATTATTTGTGGTAGCACCAAAGTCCTGTGATTAAATGTTGGGTAATTAGATAAAAGGTGCTAATTGAATTCAGAAAAAGGGCACTGGTCTAGTACACATGGTATAGTTCTCCCGCCATATTTAAACTGGATGAAAAATGGTTAAGTGTCTGCAGTGTTTCATAGTTATTGTTATTCAGAGAGTTAACTATTTAAGGGGGCAGGGGGTTGTGGTTTGAAGGGTAATATGGTTGCTCAAGTGTTCACTTTTCACACCAAAGGCCAGGTTCCATTCCCCACATAGGTACAATGCATGATGCTCATTTCTGTTGTTCCCCGCTGTGATATTGCTGGAATATTGCTATAGACAGATCTTACCTCCTGATGTTAATCAGATCACTTGGGGAAAGTCGATTAAAAATGTGAAAAGACTAGGAGTATAACTTTGATTCCCAATTGATGGAACACATACTTTGCCAATCCTTCAATCACCCCAAATCTGCACGGTAGTCGTCATGTTGCTTATGACAATTTTTTATGCTATTTTTGATTGGACTATGCATAAACTCGTCAACCCAGCCAAAATATAACTCAGAAATTCCCACCTAGTTCAGCAAGGTGGAAACTGGACCTTTATAGTCGGTTAACTCCCTTGCCCTGAGAAGATGTAGAAATATGCCTCGGTTCACCCAACAGTAAATGGGTACCAGGTAGGATGAGATTGCAATGTGACTGTTAACCTTCTAGCACCTCAAATAAATAAGTGTATGTACATTGACACACTGTACTTTCAGGACAGTTCGAGGAACATCAGCTGCTCAGTATGAAGCCTCCTTGAAGAAACTGTACACGGTTAATACAGTACAGGTAAGGCCAGATGCTGAGGTTTTTGTGTGAAAAACCCTGGTTGTTGGACACATTGTGGGTGGGGAAAAATACTTCACATTATTTTTGTTTTCTAATATTTTTCTAATGTGTATGTGATGTTCTTTCATCATATCTTGTCAGTTATATTATTTTAAAGATACAAAAATAGGACTTTTCAAGTTCAGTCTTTTCCACTTTAAGTTTTAGAGTTGGTGGATCTGTACACCAATTCTTTGTAATGTATTGCCGAACCAGAAACATTTAGGTAACACCTAACCTTGTCCTTAATAGCCGACCAAAGTCTAATTTTCCAACATCTGTAGCTAGCTGGTGTTATCAGTTTTATCATAAGGTTGGAGGCTCCTTGTTAATGTGTATCAGTTAGCCCTGTCAACTCCAGGAGCGTCACTACTTAACAGAGTCAACTGCTGGTGTGGTTGGCCTTTTAATATTTATCAATTATTGACCTTTCATGAGGGCAATATCATATTTTATTGACCCAATAAACTTATATCATGTTATATTGACCGAGACAAGTAGCCGAGGTCAACGTAAGTTTTTTTGGTCCATAAAATGTTATTGTCATATGCGAATTAATGATATGAGGTATTTTGCATGTGCGATGGAGCCATCATGGAGGCAGTCATAACACAGGGGGTGTAATTGGTTGGTTGGTTTGTTGTGTAACGCCACACTCAGCAATATTCCAGCTATATGACAGGGGTCGGTAAATAATCGAGTCTGGACCAGACAATTCAGTGATTGACATCATGAACATCGATCCACACAACTGGGATACAATGACATGCATCAACCAAGTCAGCGAGCTTGACCACCCGATCCCGTTAGTCGCCTCTTATGATAAGAATAGTCGCCTTGTACGGCAAGCATGGGTTGCTGAAAACCTATTCTACCCCGGATCTTCACGGGTCAGGGGGTGTAATAACCAGACCCGTATTACACTCTCTGCCGGGCTGATATGATCTGTGGGGCGGTCGGGTAGCCTAGTGGTTAAAGCGTTCGGTCGTCACACAGTAGACCCAGGTTCGATTCCAGACATGGGTACAATGTGTGAAGCCCATTTCTGGTGTCCCCCGCCGCGATATTGCTGGAATATTGCTGGAATATTGCTAAAAGCGGTGTAAAACCATACTCACTGACACTGATATGTTCTGTCAATGCATTTTGAATGGGTGATCGATATCAGGCTCTAAATATTGCCCTAATTGTGGTCAATAATTGTTTTGCTACATAATTTAAAAAACAAGAATATTTTAAATTCAAGAATAATTGAATCAGATGTTACGGGAAGTCAAAGATGATGCACATCAAGCATTGTGTTACGCTCTCTCTGATTGGCTGCAAATATTTCTCTCCTTTGAGTCCATTGGCTTAAGCATGCAGGGCTATACCACTTTTGATCACAGGATGGGTCTCAGGGCCATACAATGTTTTAGGGAAGGTCATGTGACCCTTTCTCAACCAATGAAAATACAGATATAATTTGTAAATGTAATAATTAAGCTTACACATGTACCAGTCCACACGACAGTAGCTTAACATGATGTGTTGTTCTGAGTAATGGTGGTGTCTTATTTTGATTAAGGGTTTCTGGAGTGTGTACAACAATATCCCGGACCCGAGTGAGCTATCGTCACGATACAGCTACCATCTCATGCGCTTTGTGACGCGACCTGTGTGGTGAGTTGTCTCCCTTTGTTTATTGCCTCATATTTCAAGTGTATACAACTGTAAGGATGGGAATTGTGGTGTTACCATAGTAACTAGTGGTAACAATACCTTTCTTGATAATTGTGCAGTGACATTTTGTATGAAATGTAAGCTTGGGATACTATTGACAGAGTTAAGAAGACTAAACCAGGGACCATATACCATATTTGCTAAACTAGGAAGTTCTTGAATAAGAACAGGTTCTTACGGATAAATAGTATTAACTACAATTGAGGCAATGTTTTGGTTTGTATCCTAACACCTTTGCCAAGAAACTGGACTCAGGCCTCAACTGTAATAAAGGAAGTGGGTAAGGTGGGTTTTAACAGTATTCCAGTTATATCACAGCGTGTCAGCTTAATGTGGGAGGAAAGCCTGAAGTGATGCAGGTTTCAAATGTTTTCCACTTTGGGGAATCCCACAAGCACAGGTATGGTGCTAACAAACCTAGAAACATAAAGTGGCAAATCAGGATTCAAACCCACAATTATAGGGTCTCAACCCTGTACAGAAAATTGCAGCGCCTTAGATGACTGGGCCACCCATGCACCCATTGGTAATTAAGAAGGGTTTTTACATGAGAACTTGCCCTTGTTCATCACACCATCTTCTTGATGCCACTGGGGTGGTGGGGTAGCCGAGTGGTTAAAGTGTTCACTCGCGACGCCGAAGGCTTGGAATTGATTCCCCACATGGGTACAATGTGTGAATCCCATTTCTGGTGTCCTCCCCCGTGATGTTGCTGGAATATAGCTAAAAATGGCGTAATATCATACTCACTCACACGCACACTCACTCTAGATGCCACTCAAAGAAGCTAAAAATGTCTTAGCAGTGTTAAGTAAACAAGACAAATGGTCTGTGTTCATAGATTGATCCAGAGGAGGGGTACACACACACACATACACGCACACACGCAAGCACGCACACGCACGCACACACACACACACACACACACACACACACACACACACACACACACACACACACACACACACACATCCTTCTAAAAACCCAATATAGTATTTTGTTGAAGTAAAATTATCTGAGAGGATTTTGATATTTTTGACCCTCCCTTTTAAAAATGCTGGATCTGCCCTTGTGAGTTAGCGACTTCCAATTCCTACACACTGGTGCTACACTTGACTGTTTTCAAACTCATGACTCTCATCAGCAGTTAAAATGACTTGGTGCGATTGTTGATCTCTTGAACATGCTGACTTGACTTGTTCAGACATGATAAAGGTCTGTTTGACTCACCCTGTCATTAGAACCAGATGTTTGCTGTGTTGCAGGGAGGATGAGTATAACAGCAAGGGAGGTCACTGGAGGTTGAAATGCCACAAACATGACACAGTAAGTGATGCTCAAGTTGTTGTGAAATAGTTTCAAATACCAACGTTTTTTCGTTAGTCTCATAATACTGTATATGTAGCAGATATTAGCTTAGTGTGTACTTCAATATATTTTGTGTTTAAGGGGGTAGAAATGTGAAAAGGATGTGAATGAGTCAACAATATTAACGCCACAGACTGCTTGTTTAATCATTAACAGAAAAATCTGTAGACAACACTATGAAATCAGTGACATCGTTCAGAGCAATAATGCAAAACTAGTGACGAAAGTAGTCTGCGTGGCTCACTTTTTTCGTTTTACGAAAACATAAAAAATTAAATTCAAATTGCTTGGTTAGCCAATCAAATGTCATGTAATTTATCTATTGACAAGTATAGTACTTATACTCACCGGTATACAGTCAAGTTTTGTTAATCCGACATTGTTGGTTGCATATGATTATGTCGAATTAAAGAGTATGTCGGATAAACGAAATTAGGTAGTATCAACAATCGTGATCAAAAATTGGACTACTACACGATAGATAAGGATTCAAGCATGTTGTAATAAAAAGAGGAAAAAGGAAATATTCATATTGTTGTGTTACATTGTCAGCGGAATATGTTTTCTAATCATGCAACCTCTAAAGTTTAACACAAAACTACTGTTACGGACTGTATGACTGATTCAAAATACTTTTTAAAGCATAGTCTAGAATGGAAGTAGCCAATTTTAAACTAGTGCTGCAATGCTGAAGAAAGCTGCTTTCTAAGTGGTTAATGTTGACTTCCTGTTGGTCATTTCATTGGTTGGTCGACCGCCTCCGTGGTCTAATGGTAGAGCGTCCGCCCGGAGAGCAGAAGGTCCGGGGTTCGATCCCCAGCCGCGTCATACCAAAAGACATTAAAAGATGGTACTTGTTGTTACCCTGTCTGGCGCTCGGCATTTAGGGGCTAAAACAAGGACTGGTCGGCTCGGAGTCAGTATACTGTGTCTGAGTGGGGTATTCATGTTAAACTGCGGCATGGTATCTCAGTGTGCTAGCACTATAAATCGGAATCAGTACAAGCATCCACACACTCACACATACACGTGCATGCACGTCGCTATATAAGTGCAATAATCTTGGACGCGACGTTAAACCCCATTTCACCTCACCTCACCTCATTGGTCGGTCAAAGTTCGCGAAAGGTCATTCTGATGTGACCTGTTATGGGATGTCCTCACTTGTATCCAACTTTAATGAGATTAAGGTAATCTAGGCATGTGATTAATCCTGTTTTGTTTATTTAAAGCAGTAATTGTTTATTGTATGCAGCTACTCGCTGACATGTCTCGCATCAAAACATGGGGCTGTGTACTCGCTGGCAAATGACCAAGGAGTACGCTGATAACTGTGTCGGATTAACGAGACTGACTAATGAATGATTTCAGCAATTCGTTGCAAATTAGGTTATCGGAGTCAAAGTGTGAGACTGTCAGTTTAATGGGTCTAAATAGCACTGATTTAATCGGCTCCCATCATTTGTGTTGGATAAAGCCAATTGTCGGATAAACGAGACTTGACTGTATATGGTATTGCTTGTATTGAATAGACATATTTTGAATGTTTCAAATCTGTAGTGAGATGGAACTGTTTCAGCCTACGGTGTGGAAGGAGCTGTTGTTGGCAGCCATAGGAGAACAGTTGGCCGAGTTTATGGCTGAAGGTAGGCTTAACCATGACATGGGAGTAAATTAACACGTATATGCCCCGTCGGGGTCCGGGGTTAGAATTAGTCCCCAGCAACATATCCTGGTCGTAAGAGGTGACTGAATGGATCGGGTGGTAGGTTACTTGGTTGATGGCATGTCATCATACTTCGACGCAGAGGATCGTTGCTCACAATTTCAGTCACCGGATTGACTGGTCCAGACTTGAATATTTACAGGCTGTCGTCATATTGGTGGAATATTGCTGAGTGGGGCACAAGCACAAGGGTCTTTCAAATTAATTTGAGATGAAATATGATTGTGATTCTGAGTCAATAGTAAATTATTCAAAATTTGACTTCTATATTTTTTGTGTTTATGGAGGAATTAACATAAAATCTTAGTAAATATTTCCTCCCCAGCAATTTATGCCCTTGATTTCTGTTTCCAGTGTTGTAAGTTCCTGAGTTTCTTTTCTTTGCTGGTGTAACTCTCCTGTAACAGGTTTTATTAAGTAATGCAGTCATATTGTAAAGCTACATGCTCCATGAAGGGTTTCTTTGTTGGCAGTCAAGTTATCTCCCTTTGTCCAAGCCTTTGGTGCAAGTCTCACTTCTGCTTTATTTTCAAAGTAGCTGCAGTTGGCTTGATGTGTGGGTAATTTAGTAAGGCCTTATTTTTATAATCTTAGGGCGATGGTGTAGTGTAGTTGTCAAATCAATCGCCCGTCACGCCCAAAGCCCGGGGTCAATTCCCCACATTGGTACAATTTGTTAAGTCTAATTTTTAAACTTATCCTATTTCACAACATCCATTTCTCATTCTTCTTTCTATCCTAAGTGGAAATATGCCTAAACCAACGTTTCCAGCTTCTAAAATGTCGGTGCACCCAAACACACCAAGCATCACCATGGTTCCCTCCCAACAATCTGGGTCAGGCACACTTTTCATGCCGGTCGACTTAATCATGCTCTTTCTTATCGCCACAGTGTGGTGACGTGCCTTCGCAAGAGAATCCATTTGGATTTTCTTTTTTTTAAATTTTCCCTTCAGCATTTATGTTTTAAGTCAACATAATGTAGGTTCTGTAAATATGTTTTAAATGTATAAGTACATTGATAAGGATTGTATCTGCAAATTAAATTTAAAGAGATACTATTGGATGTATGTATTATCTTATTTAACATGTACTTATGTGGGAAATGAATGAATGTCTTGTATCATAGGGTGTGGTCTGAGAGGGAGGGATGATGTAAGGGAGATAACTCTCATTCCGGAGTTCTGGTGTTGTTATGATAGTGTGTGAATTGTATCGGTAAAGTTGACAGTTGCAAGTATAGAATGTTACCTTGATTGTGTTGTGTGTCGTCATAGTGTTTGTGGAATGATTGTGTGTGTGTGTGGAGATGATCGTTTGTCAGTTGTATAATGAAAGTGTAATGAATAACAACGTTTGACCTGAAGCAGCGAGTTCTGTTGTGTATCAATACCCTAACTACTGGGCAGTTGGCAAGGACTACAGCACTTGTGCCAATTTCTAACGCTTTAAATAGTATAACTGGTAGGGTTAAAAAATATTATATATGACTAAAAGCAAAAAAATCTGGAACCAGTCCAGTAAGCATCAGTAACGAGTATTACGGACGAGGGCTGGTCCGGCTCAGTACCCACCCGACCCGAGTACCCGAGTTACCCATCCCAGCCCTATTACAGACCTACTCTCCATTATACCATTAAATTGGCATTTCATGGCCTACAAGACTTTTTAGGTGAAATATATTAACCCTCTCAGCAGGAATGACAAATGAATGACCTCATAAATATCATATTATTTAGGTTCAGCATATCCGTGAACCAAGTGTAAAAAAAGCAAAGGCCTGAAGGTGTTTTCGTGTGTTTCAGATGACGAGATAGGTGGGGTGAGTGTGAGTATCCGTGATCGAGATGACATCATTCAGATCTGGAACACGAAGGCTCAGCATGCAGAGGCAGCTACTGTCATTGCCAAAGTTAGACAACTCTTGCCTAAAGTTACATTCACAACAATATTTTATAAAGGTAAGTCTGACATGACAATATTATTGTTTCTGAATCTTGTCTGCAAGGAAAGATACTTTCAATCCCACTAAAATCAGATCTTGCACTACTGTAAGAAGAGCGTGAAGATCTTAGGACACGGCAATAGAAGAGTCAGGCGGACTTGCTGACCAGACAGTCAGCACCCAGGCTTCTAGCTTCTTGTACCAATGAACATTCAGAGTAGCAGATCTGATTTCTGTATCTTGAAAATGAACTTTCCGGAGTGTACATATGAAGGCTGTGCTATTATTATCCCACACCCCGAAGTGGCTACTAACGGTTTTTGGTGGTCCAGCTCGCTGTCTTGGTTGATGCATGTCATTGTGTCCCAATTGCGTAGATTGATGCTTATGATGCCAGTCACTGGATTGTCTGGTCCAGACTCGATTATTTACAGACTGACTTTATTTAGCTGGAATATTGCTGAGTGTTGCATTAAACAACCAACAAACAAAAGACAGAGTGTTTACATTTCTAATATATATTTTTCAGCCTTCCAATCACATGAAGCCTTTGAAAGTGAAAAGGCATTCAAGGTCAAGCGATGACAGCAACAACCTCTAGGAACACTTATCTAAGATCCATTCTGATTGGACATTGAGCAGATAGCCCCACCTGTGCTCATGCTGATTGGTTGAACATAACAGAGGGAGGAGCTTGTGTCTGATTGACAGCCTTATACTATGTGTCTTGCTCTTCCAGTGTCAAAAGCTAGCCGAGAGAATGTTTGTTTTCAACACAGTAGTCAAAATGGAATATCTGTTTGCATTTATTGAATGTTATTAAGATGATATGCGATTTATCATGGCAGGTTTATCATTGATTTGTTTGTATTACATTGGGAGAATTGTATTTATGAAATATTTTTACACGTTTTTGTGCATGTTAGTGGTTTGAATTACATCAGGTGAAATTTTGTTACAGTCTGTTGAATGAGACATAGGATAGAATTTGTTTGACTTCAGAGAAAACTCTTAAGTGTCATGCGTTTCCACACTCTGTAACCATGGTGACCATGACGTCTTGCGGTATTTCAGTGTAGTAATATAAGAAGTTAATGAGACCAGATTTTTTTCTCTTTCTTTGGTTTACAAATGTTTGGCCGAAAAAGTCAGGTTGGTAAGTCAAGGGGTGGGGGCAAAATTTCCAATTTTTTTCTTTATTTCCTCAAAATGTTCAGTAGGTAGAGGGGGGAAAGAAGAAAAGTTGGAGCTTTTTATGGTCAATTTTCAGCTGGTTTTTATTATACCGGGTAATATTCCAAAGTTTTACTTATTTCTGGTCAGCAGAATATAAAAAACACTGCTATTCGGCGGATTCGTAAACCAAGTTTTAATAAATGTCTAGTCTTATGAAATGAAAATTGATAAAAAAACCCGTCATGATGGTCAAAACCGACATTTGACTGACTAGTTACAAATTTGAAATGTGAAATATTGTGTTGACATTTAAATAAATATCTGTTTGTCCCTAGTTTGTAAACAAGTGGTAAAGGTAATGATCAAACACTCACTCCGAGTGCTGCTAAATGCCAAATGCAGCCTACCCTAGCATGCTAGTGTGGTTTCACATGAGTTAAGAAATATGTGCCATGTGTTCTAACTGATGTGTCAGAAGTTGATGTCTTTCTAACAGCTGATAGTGATGTCCTTTGTTTTTGGTTTGCTTTGACTTCAATGATCCTCTGATAATCCTGTAAATCAAAATATGGAAAATGCTTGGACAGGGTTGTATTATATATTGGTACCTCACTGATTTGCTTTCATTATGATATGCATGGCAAGTACAATGGTGTAGGTTTATCATTTGCTGCCCTGAAACAACACTATGGTTGTGGGGGTGGGGACTTGAGGTACCTGGTCCTTGGGATGGGGACTTGAGGTACCTGGTCCTTGGGGTGGGGACTTGAGGTACCTGGTCCTTGGGGTGGGGACTTGAGGTACCTGGTCCTTGGGGTGGGGACTTGAGGTACCTGGCTCTGGGGGTGGGTACTTGAGAACTGTGTTATGGGAGTGGGGACTTGAGGAACCTGGTCCTTGGGGTGGGGACTTGAGTTACCTGGTCCTTGGGGTGGGGACTTGAGGTACCTGGTCCTTGGGGTGGGGACTTGAGAACTGTGTTATGGGGGTGGGGACTTGAGGAACCTGGTCCTTGGGGTGGGGACTTGAGGTACCTGGTCCTTGGGGTGAGGACTTGAGGTACCTGATCCTGGGAGTGGAGACTGTAGGTATCTGGTTCTTGTGCTGGGGTTGGGGACTTGAGGTAACTGGTTCTGGGGGTGTGGGTGGGGTCTTCATGTACCTGGTTCTAGAGGTGGGGACTTGAGGTTCCTAGCTCTGGGGGTGGGGACATGAGGTACATGGCTCTGGGGGTGGGGACTTGAGGTACCTGGTCCTTGGGATGGGGACTTGAGGTACCTGGTCCTTGGGGTGGGGACTTGAGGTACCTGGCTCTGGGGATGGGGACTTGAGGTACCTAGCTCTGGGGTTGGGGACTTGAGGTACCTAGCTTTGGGGGTGGGTACTTGAGAACTGTGTTATGGGGGTGGGGACTTGAGGAACCTGGTCCTTGGGGTGGGGACTTGAGGTACCTAGCTCTAGGGGTGGAGACTTAAGGTTCCTAGCTCTGGGGATGGGGACTTGAGGTACCTAGCTCTGGGGTTGGGGACTTGAGGTACCTAGCTTTGGGGGTGGGGACTTGAGGTACTGTGGTTCTGGGGTTGAGTGTTTTATTCTTTGTAAAGAAATAGTGGTGCTAACAATTGTTCTTCAGATGAATGCAAGATTATGTTCAAAACATCTGCTCTACATTTAGCTATTTATGACATATTTTAAGAAATTATATCCTTAATATTTGTCTTTCTTAATCAATTTTCTCAAAAACTTACATTTCAATATGGCATAATGTCATGAACTGGGAGGATTCCATGCCATGTCAAACAGTCATGCATGTTCTGTTCCATACCAGTGTTTGAAACTAAAGGGGCCCTTGTGTCCTTGAGGTTTGCTGCCTTGTACTTGAATCTCGGGACCCCTACATTTTCTTCTTTTACCATCAGTGTTATGTATAGGAGAAAACATGCCTCCAATGTTTTGCTTGAAAATGTAAACACGAGGGAGAGGGATTTCCCAACTCCCGAGTGTTTACATTTTCAACCCAAACCAAGGGGTAATGCTTTCCCTGGCTTATAAACTATCTAAATGCAAGAAATTCCAGAAAACAATAACAAAACATTGTGATACCTTATAGTGAAACAATACAATGTAATGTACAAGTAATGTGATCAAAGCGTGCAAGAGAAAGACCATGTGCATCATGCTCACAATTGAAGTCATGACATGTAGAATTGAACAGAAATTATCACCTGCTACAGTGGCTCAGTGGGAAACAGTGGGTTACCATACTTTACTTTACACTATATGTGAGGTTGCAGGTTCCATTCCCGTCATCCATAATCAAAATGTTTCATTTCTTGAACACTGGACATTTAAAAAACCGAGTCCAAATTGTTTGCAGGTTCGATTCCTGTTATCCATAATCAAAATGTCATACCAGGTTTTACTAGGAAAAAGTAAAACCTCAGAAGTTATTATGAAATAGGAATGTACCGGGGTACCTACAATACAATAGGCAAAAGAGCCAGTAGATTTATAAGACTGGTACCCCATTACTTTGAGGCGTATTTCCTAATAATGTATGCTAATTGAAGGTTACTTCAAAATGTGCTGTTACATGCGTATTCTGCTGATTTTTGTAGAGATGGAGAGGAGATGTGGCATTGCTTTAACCATTCACAGCAACCTCATTCATTTGGGTCCCTTCTCACAAAGGGTCGGAGCACTACGTCTACCGTAAGTCAGTGTTGAAACATTGGTGTGCTGACAGTCATAGTGCCATGACCACTTTGTCAAACAGACCTCTTTATATTTCAAAATATCATTATCATAAGTTCATTATGGTTTATCAGTCTTCGAGGAATAGTGACGTGAATTCCCTTTGGCTTCTGGATAAGAAGTGACTTTTTGACAGCTGTTGTTGACAGTATTTCCTCTACTTAGTGGCCAGATTTAAAAAACCTCTCAGTTCATGTTTATATTTCACCACTTGTTCTTTTAAGGGATTTTGCTTACATAAACTCTCATTACATCAATGCTGCACTGACTGTCCACAGCACATTCATATGACGTTATCAGGACAACTGTTTTTAATGAATGTAGTGTTAAGTCTCAGAATCTTTTAGCTAAACCTGATATCGACAAACTTTGTTTTATATTCCAAGATGCCACTGTATCATCATTATAGCATATCTGTACAAATTTTAGGATAATTTGTCTCTCATATTTTTGTTCAATGGTTATGTAATTCCATCAATGTTTATTTGTAAATAGATGTTTTGTGTATGTACAGAAGTGAGACATTAAGAAACTATTGTCTGTCCGTCTGCCTAGACATCTAGTTTCTTTACTTTTCTTTTTAGGTTTACAGATTTTGATAGTGAAAAATTTAGTAAGTAGGTAAAGTTTAAAATAAAATGCATTGTCCACAATTAATGTAATCAGCTTAAAAATTGCTTTGGACCGGTAGGTGATTAAAAAATAAAGAATCTTGGTCTGGTTTTGGACCTTATAAATATTATGAATCTAAAATCTCACAGGGACATTTCATTGTCATTTACATAATTAAAGAGGTCTTTTCCATCAGCGGTAAGAAGACAACCTTGTCACTCTGAAGGCTAGCGGATCTGTAATTCAAGAGAAAATCATGTACGTGTGAAAGCCTCCTTGCATGCATCTCGTGTGTTGAAGAGAGCATTTCACTAGTAGTAGCCTCATAGCTGATACTTGAGATACAGGTGCTAGTTGGAATTGACATTTATTTTATGAAATATTGTGGATACATGTACTTAAAACAGGTTGACATACCCTGTTCTGACAGTGCCAAACTCTGAACCACCAGATTCCCTGTATCCCGATGAGACCACCAGTATTGGTAGAACACGTCCAGGTACAGGAGTTCACAAGCTGAATGGACACCACAGCATTCAGCTTGTAAAGTACTGTAACCCAGGTACTGTTGCATGTAATAGATTTGTGACAAAAAGAACTATCTTGTGACGGCCAAGTTCGGACATGGTCAACTGTGACGTGACAAGTGAGTAATGACACGAGCCTAAGTAATATTTAGGTCCATGCAGAGCTCCAGATAACTTTTTTGAGCAATTGAGTTTTTACTCTAGGGTTTCGAATTTAATTTGGTTATTAATTTTTCATTGGGTAACTAATATTTTTTCACTCATCTATTCATCACTCTGTTGGGTTTTTCCGAAAAATTAGTGAACATTTTAAGATCTTATAAAAAATGAAATAATGTTTTAGATGTATATAACTGTTCTAAATATATAGGCTTGACTCGGAAAGTAAATTAGCTCGTAATTGTGTTTCAGAAATTAGCTCCTTTGTACGCATGCTGAAAAAGCTTCACTGGGTATTTACACATGATGTTTTTATACATTTGAATTTTTCATTTATTGCATTAAGTGAATTGAAAGTAATTTGGTTTTGAATATTGGGGGGGGGGGGGGGGGGGGAGGTATTTTACGTAAATACGCAGCTTATCTGTTACTCTGTCCATGGTGGTGACAAATGAGGTATATCACAATAAACGGTATGACATCATCCAACCAATTCACTTGTATTTCTTTTTTAAAGATTAATACTGGCCAATGAGATACATGTAGCTTGATTCTTTAATGTGTAAGGCTTTAAAAAATGAAATAATTGGTGCTCAGACAATGACATATAAAAATATAGTGCAGGCGGGTAGTGTGCGGTTTTTTGTGTCTTGTTCAAACTAGTAAGTAACCAAATAAACAGTTGTGTACCATCAATCTGGGAAAGGGCCTCACTACATTAACAAACATACAAACTCCTACTGCCGCCATGACCACAACACAAGGTATTCAGTAAAGCAGTGCACATGTAAAGGAAAGTAACTTGGTGCTGTATTGGATCGCACTGTTTTTTAGTATTAAGAAAACAAAACGAAACATGCAGGCGGTGCCTGAGAACCAAGACTATTATTTTTTTAGCCTAATAACAAAACCTTTACCCACTTTCACAAAGCAACCTTAGTGCTAGGAGTATTGTAAGCCTAGGTTGAAGTATGGGAGCTACTATGGAAGCAGTGCTACTTTCACTTTGTGCAGGTTCATCAGGGAATGACTTTGAGTGAACGTTACCTTGGATACCTAAGTCAATACCATTTCAACTGTTTGTGTGACATATACCATGAGTGGACGGCTTGTGTCTCAGGTTCCGAAATGCAATAATCCAAATATATACAAACTTGTATACATATCTTCTTGACATCAGGACAGGTACCGACAGACAGCCCTATGGGGAGTGCAAAAAGAGCTACACATTTTTATTATGTCATTGGTTTATCATAAACTTAATATCATCCATACATCCTTTAGTGCTTGAAACTTTTGTTTTTTAATATATTGGCCATTTCAATATTATTTTAAGATGTCTGCTACTTGGCACTGTATATGCACCTGCACCACAGCAGCATTTTTTAGTTAAGCTTCCAAATCCAAACCAATTTCATCTTATATGAGTAATAAGTATCTTGTAATACAATTTTCAGAAGTGGTATAATATTAGAACCCACTCTACAAGGGAGCTAGGTTTTGATTTTTAATAATTCAAAATGGCCACCAACAGCTTATTTCAAAAGTTAAAGCTTTATTTGTATTCATGAATCTATGAACATTCTTTATGTGATATTAAGGCAAAGAATTGTATCTGAAAGTTACCAGTAGGCAAACTGGTGATGAAAATACACTTCACAAAAATGTCACTACCTGGCATCAGGGATGCAGGTGGCCCGTCGTCCTAGGTGATGCAATTTGTTGTACAGAGTTGCGCCCCTTAGATTGTTCATCCAGTGGTACTATAGTTGACTTTTAAGAAATATATAGCTGAGAAATGTTTTTGCCAATGTATTGGTGCCGGAAAGATATGCCTGGGACCTTAATTGCTATCTATGTTAACGACTTGATTCCCCATCTGTCCGGACAGTAATCCAGCAGTACATCAGCAATCTCTGCTACATGTTACCTGTCATTGTTAGATGTCCATTATACGTGTGTATGTATGAAACTGTATTCTTTGCTTGGGCAGCATGACACTATGGGAGGTGAGTCCCATCCTTGGAGGCCCAGTATATTGTCTCTGTCTTGTTATGGCAAATACCTTGGACCTGTTCAGTACCATGGTTCATTTCAGACGTGACATCACAATCTCTCTGTGTTATCAGTGACTTAGTACTAGGGCTGGCTAGCAATACTGATCATAGAGATCGATAACCACAAACTAAATATCAATCAGTTATCAATAATTATCGGAGAAGTAACTTTAAGCAAACATGCAAGAAAGTCTGAAAAGAAATCAACAGATTTCACTCCACTTGTGAGCAGTGACACATTTATGCATGGATTACTTTGTGGATGTTTGAGATATAACAAAAACTGTTGCTTTCCTTCTTCGACAATTGACATTATTGACAATGACAAGTCTGTTTAGGTAAATCTAAACTTTATTTCATCACAATAGTTAATGTATTTTATAATCAATGACAACAATTTCATATCGATAATCGTTAATATTTCTTCCAATCAACAGTAATCCAATTAACAATCTTTTTAGCCAGCCCTTCTTTGTACAGAATATCTTTTGCCCATGTGTGCAGGTTGACTGCTGTGTATAGAGTTGCGTCATTCGGATCAGACTCAAAACAAAACTATGGTAGTGAATTGGCCAAGGGTATTAATCATAATAGAATGAAGATGTAATATTGGGAAATGCTTTTTTTTTCAGACCTCCATTGGTCAAAAAAACAAACTGTAAAAAACATCAGCCTCTCATACCCAGGACACATTCTGGTTACCATGGCAATAACGTATGTATATGGGTATCAAATGGTTAGCATTACACGAATCAGGGTCATCGATAAGATGGATGATATGAGTGGCTGGTTACCTTGTAACGAGGCAGTAGTTCATCATTAGTGTTTGTATGGTCAAGAAATACTTTATTTCATGACAAATATTGTCACTTTGGTGTACATCTCTTGAAATTACACAGACTTGTTTGACTATGATGATTGGTTGGGAATAATAACCAATACATGATGATGAAGATCAGAACTGATTATCAGCACAACTTTATATATGAGCATTTATTTATCATTTGCACAGATGCAAAGTGGGTTTATCCCCAATATATGAATTTGAAAAAAAAAAAAATCATGAATTTGAGGTATAATGGCATTGCATTCAATGCATTCAGTATTCACGCCTTTTGCTGTAACCTTTGCTTCATGAAACATCACAAGTAAACTTTGAAATGTTGGGAACTTTTTACGTACATTTGTTGTAGACTTGGCTGAATATCGCCCTGTGAGGATGTCGACATATGTCCATGACAACACTCATTATTAAGAACATTGGTGATACAGTTTCAAATAATTCTTCATACTTTATGTATTCATATAAATATTTTGTTTTGAAGTCAGATACAAACTATAAAACAAGGTGGGCTTGTTATGTGGTATTTGAGTATGGTTTAAGTATTTCTGACTGTATATGAAGGTTGCAGAGATTCAAGTGTAACTGACTCAAGTTTGACTTAAAACAGTTGAGTTGGTCTCTATACTAGTCATTCACTTTGTAAAGGACATGTTGAATTCATTATTAGATTTTCATCTATACTTGCCGAAAATGTCAGTTGAAGGTTTTTAGTGTTTGTAGTTAATATATTTGAGGAAACTAATCGCGGTATCTGGCAGTCAAGCAGATGACATTTGCATGAAGTATGAATGTCTTAGGGGTAGAGAAAGGGAGAAAGGGAGTACCATATTGGGTATAATAAGTGCCCTGGGTGCTTATAAAAATGACATAAGGATTTGCATATTTAGGTTTGTTGTCAGAGATCAAAGGTAGAGAACAGACTTTTTTGATAAAATAAAAGAAAGAAAAAAGAAAAGAACTGACTGATGAAAGAAGTAGGCAATGTAAATAAACTATTAAAAAATCTTTTTTGATGATTGTTACTTTGCAGTTTCATACCCTCCCTCCACAGATCTGTAATGATCACAAGGAAATACAGATTGTCATGTTAGTTTTGTTTACAGGGCGGTTATAAAGACTACAGAAGTTGATCAGGGGGATGCTCAATACGACAAATATAGCACATGTAGCCATTTTTCATTGTATACTACTAGGAAATGTGCAGGACCATTCAATTCATGGCATGACAGATAAACTGAAGTAAAATGAAAGAATCGGGTGGTCCTTAACTTGTTAAGTTGTGTATGTTCTTCAGGACAATAGAATGGGAGGGTACTGAGGTGGAGATGGAAGTCTACTAGTGTAATCGACGTTATAAGCGCCCAGTAAGCTGTCAAAATTAGAAATAGGGGGCTCTTATTAGAATATTATTTTGGTGAAAGATAAATTGTGTTGTTCATGCCGACAGCCTGAAATGTTTTTATATGACAGATATATTTTCCAGAATTTAATTGCCCATAATTAAGGGTGCATATAACACATGAGTGCGTATTTTGCGCGAATAAATAAGTCTTTTGTACATTGTTCGGAAAGGGTGCTAATTGGGATTGTTCACTAGCCAATATATTAGCAAATATCGCTGTGGACGCTTATTACGTTGAATACGGTAACTGGTTCATCATGGCCTAATGGAAGTCTCAGTGTATTGTGTCGTGTTTGATGGCAGCCTTACTGTTGAGATAGATGTCATATGATGATGAAGTGTACTATTAAGGGCTTAATTCTGAGATTATGGTTATAAGAGTTCGGTTATGTGTGTTAAGTTATATGAGCAAACAACAGAAGCATGTCTATTTATTTTTCTATTTATTAGAGATATATTTTGTCACATATCATAACTGATAGGTATTTTCATAGTTGTCGATTATTGATAATTATATAATATATAATGTCTTGAGTATGACCCTGTAGGAAGTTTGGCAAATTCCTGGATGTGGAAGGTGATGAAAACATGGTTACCACATTCATGTACAGAACTCCACTGGCATGGAAACACATGGGCTCATGTGGGTGTCACTTATTTCGGGAAGTCTTTGATAGGCATTTGGAAGTTGGAAAAACATGAACACATGACACTTTTTATAGATTCAACTTCATTTATTCTTTGTCACGACATATTGTGTAAACATATCGCCACAAGGCTGATATTGGGAATGTGGTATCAGGCCAAACAATGTTAATTTCTTGTTTTACTAACAACCATTCTTGACTTTTTCAAAAGCTCAACCAAACTTGATTGAAGATATGTTTATCTTGTTTGTGTTTGTGTTGTCAGTTCTAGTTCAAGAGTTTTGTTTGGAGTTATGTCAAATCAACATCATTTTTATTATTAATTTGCCTTTCATTCCCTGACATATTGATCACGTTTAGCATAAGGAAATATAATTGATCTGGCATCATATACCTTAATTTCAGGCTTGAGAAAATTAGTCTTGTGTCAGTGTATACATATACACACTTGAAATAGTACAATTTTCTTCAGTTTTATGAAAATGAGGAATATAATCTTCCACCTAAATTATGTGCTAAATTAGCAGCACCAAAGGTCACTGACATGCTCCCTTAACAGTTTGCATTCAAAGGCAGGGTGTCCAGTGTGTCCAGTGTGTCCAGGGTGTCAGATACAAACAGCTAAGTAAATGAAACTTGCCAAAGTGTTCAACAACTTGGTCAATTGTAGAACCTGTTTCTCAGAATTTTATTAAAAAAGGTCCCTATGATAATTGTTTTGCATAACAAACACAGGGTAATGAGATATTTTAGTTCTATCTTATCCTTTCTTAGCTTTCCATCTTGCCTACTTGAAGATGATGGTGGCCAATCTAAAGTTGCAGGACACTGAATTGGACACTGCTCATGAATCACGTAATTTTGGTGAGAAAATATTTAAGGGGTATGAGGTCGAATGAGTGGTTAATTCAGAGATCATCTCGGTAGAATGACACAACTGGGTAGCATTTTGTAATTTTATTTACAACAACATCTTATTTGCTCATAAAAATGCCACGAAATGAGACAAATGGAAGCCAAGATTTGATCTCAGATTAATTATGAGAAATGATGTTTTAGGAGTGAGGAGTTAAAAAAATTTCAGAGTCTCCTGGTCACTCGTTCGTGGCCTCCAACACTTAGTTTTGGGCTAGTTGTTTTGGAGAAGGGCCAGTAACATTTAAAAACTTTTTAAAAGAATTTGTTGTTAAATCTACCCCTGTGTGGCTGTGTTGATCTCACCATAACCATGCAGGTCTGCCTCATCATGTCTCTATTTATCGTATCAGTTATCTGAGGTGCTGCAGTTTGCTATGCAGAGTTGTATCCCTTAGCCTTGCCAGGATCTGCTAATCTTGCTTCAAATTCTTGAGGTGCCTGTTTTTGATCCTGTTTGTCAGCAGCATACCTGTGTTTGTGGGGAGTCAGAGGGGTATAGGGCAATGTCCTGCATGTCTTGGGGTTTTCCTTCTCATCAAGCGGACTCGCCATGAACTCATTTACACACTCACTCGCTATTTTGTTATCTGTTCGGAAGAAAAACATTTATGAAAATCCCAAAACAAATAAAATGAAACCATATTTTTTAGTTTCAAAGTTTTTCCAGAAATATCTGAAAGGTGATGTTTCAGTAATGACATGGTTCTAACCAGGGCATATGTTGAATACAATATCTCTTACAAATATAACTTTTTGTTAAGATTTAAGGGAGCTTTCTTCAAAACAGTGTTTTCTTAATTGGTGAGGTTTGAATTGAGGCAGTCTTTTGAGTACATTTGTAATGTACTGAAACAAGGTCATTTTTCCTGTTTTTAAAGAAAATAATTGTGATATTTTAAATTTCTACAATTGTTGGAATAAGTAGAAGTTTTATTGAGGTGTGAACATGTAGTAAGCTGTAGGTCTCTATGTAGCAGTACAGTACTGTATTCGTTATATTTATCACTCTTCTGTAACATGAATCTTCACACATTTATTCGGAATCTATGGAGGGTATGTTTAGACCACACATTTTTTTCATTTTTTTTCACGGCCCAGCAACCCCTGTAGAAAAAATTCCAGTCTATTTTCATAATATTTTCATTATGTTTCCTGCTAGTAATATAGACCCTAATACACAACAAAAATTATAAGTTTATGTAAATTCCATTTCTTCTATCACTGATTCAAGAGTCCACCTGCAGTTTTAACTCCACAGCAGAATGGTATTCAAATAAGTAAGTAAGTAAGTAAGTAAGTAAATGAATAAATAAATGACATTTATTTTATTTTTAGTTTGATCGACCTTGTGTGGAAAAGCTGGAATAAATCCATGAAACATAAACGTTTAGTAAACTTTATTCACCAACTTTGATAGTTCTTTGGACACACCTCAAACAATACTTTTGACCCAACAGTTGAGATTATCTCTGTATATCAGGGGCAAGGGTGGTAGGTATATTGAATGAAGCACTGTAGTCCCTCCCTGCTGTGAATGTGCTTGTGTAGTGGTATCTCCAGTCCACAGTCGCCTTCTAGAGGAAGCTGTTAGTCTGTTATGGGCAGTGTCTGTGTTATTGTATCTGTCTCAGCCATCCATCATTTGTACATTGTCAGCTCATTTCAGTGTGTATTGGATACATTTGAATATTGACGCCTTATCAGGTGGAGAGGTTTTGCTGTTAATTCTGTCTTTCTTGAAAAGCTTTATCATGTTTGTGTGAACTTATAAAGCTGTATCCCAAACAATAAAGTGTGTTTAAAAACATTTATGTATTCAAAAATAATGCAAGCTGTCTTGTTTGTGAAATTATAAGGTTTTTAAGTATTCAAACTAATAAGGGGCTGCCCATTTGATATTTGGAGGGGGCAGAGGGTTGGGATGTTATCGAAAAAAATATGATGTCCCTGAAAACTCTTGAAAAGAAATATGCTTCAGACCTTTGAAGAAAAAAGAAATTGCCTGCAGTAAAACATACAATGTTGCCAGGTGTTTCTTAAAAATAAATTCAGGTGATAGTGTTAAATAAAAAATCTGGTTTTGCAGCTGAGACTGAAAACAAATCTAATCTCGACACAAAATCCCCACCCCCCACTGCCCCCTAGGACTTACCTGTATTTCTGATGTCCTCTTGACAGGTGTTTGTTTTAGAAAGCAGTTGTATATGATCAAACAGGGGACTTTGTGAAAGCTTTTAAAATGTGGTCATTATGTCCATGTTCATTTTAGAGACTTGAGAAAATAAAGTCCTGTTATATGGTTATTGCTGATGGTTCTCGTTTTTTGTTATCTGACATTCTCATTCATGACTGAAACCACTGACACTTGTCTTGAAGTTGTTTGTCATCTGACATTCACATTCAAGACATAGAAGAGTTGGTTGTTACCAATTGAATTTCAGCCTTTTCCATTTTGTTGAGGAGAATACAGATGAAATATAGGATGAAAGTTGCATTGGTCAATACAGCTGTTCAGTTTCAGAGGTAATTTGGGAGTGGGTGGCCCAGACGTCACTGCAGATTGTTTTCTAGTTTAAATCCAATATGGTCACTGAAATTCCAACAAGATTCTTTTTACCCCTTCACACTAACATCACTGCAGTAATATATATAAGCATAACGTTTACCGCAATTAATGAGAGGGATACAGTGAGGCTACCAGCCACCTTTTGGTACGCCGGACTCAGATATTTAGAATGTATTCGGAACTCTGCCGAGTGCTACACAGGAGTCCGGGGTTCTATTTAGAATGTATTCGGAACTCTGCCGAGTGCTACACAGGAGTCCGGGGTTCTATTTAGAATGTATTCAGAACTCTGCCGTGTGATACGCGGGAGTCAGGGGTTCTATTTAGAATGTATTCAGAACTCTGCCGTGTGATACGCGGGAGTCAGGGGTTCTATTTAGAATGTATTCAGAACTCTGCCGTGTGATACGCTGGAGTCAGGGGTTCTATTTAGAATGTATTTGGGACTCTGCCGTGTGGTACGCGGGAGTCAGGGGTTCTATTTAGAATGAATTCAGAACTCTGCCGTGTGATACGCGGGAGTCAGGGGTTCTATTTAGAATGTATTCAGAACTCTGCCGTGTGGTACGCTGGAGTCCGGGGTTCTATTTAGAATGTATTCAGAACTCTGCCGTGTGATACGCGGGAGTCAGGGGTTCTATTTAGAATGTTTTCAGAACTCCGCCGTGTGGTACGCGGGACGCTAAAAAACGTGTTTAGTACGCAAATTCAACGTTCTAAAAAAAATAATGGTGAACGTAACATTCCCGTATTCTATATTTTCTTTCAGTAATTTAACTGCAAATCGCACTCTTTTATGACAGAGGAACGTGCTATATGGGAGTGCGTCTGTTTCCGGCATACGCCACGACATTCTTGACTTATTAGTTACCATCTCGGGTCATTCTGGGACAAGATGTGCCCCTCTCGAAGGTTTCCATACTGGCATATAACCACGAGAAGTACTTCAAACAAGAAGGGTAAGTCATAATCTACTCGCGTCTTAAAGTACAATGTAGGCCTACAGCAGCGCTCGCTTATTCCTGTTGTCAAAGTATTAAACCTCTTTGATATAAATATAAAACCTATTATTTTGAAAAACAAAGATTTGGCAAGCAATGACACTCATCCATTCTCACCTGTCATGACTGAATCTAACCTTTCAATGTCAACATCAACAAACAGTAAACACATAATATTTGTTCATTACATCAACTTTATGAAATCTTGGACGCGACGTTAAACCCCATTTCACCTCACATTATCTTTATTGCGTCCCAGCCAACCAGTCCTTGTTTTAGCTCCTTAATGCCGAGTTCCAGGCAGGGTAAAAACAAGTACCATCTGTTAACGTCTTTGAGTACGACGCGGCCTGGGATCGAACCCCGGACCTTCCACTCTCCGGGCGGTCGCTTTACCACTAGACCACGGAGTCGGTCTCAACATCATGAAAGAACGTCATATCTACAATGTCTAGAGATGTATAGAAGTATTTCTAAATATATACAAACAGCATAGTAAGACCATTGTAATACTGAAACCCTGTGGGGATTCCCAAGTAGCCTTTGCTTGTTTTGTGGGTGTTGTGATCAGGTTCGGTGAATAGGTTGATAAGGCGCCATCGTACCCCGTGGATTGTTAAAGTATGAATTTCTGGTTGGCCTGCTCACGTCTCGGTGATGCACTCAAGGAAAGACAAAGCTGAATAGTACCCCAGCCGTTTAATTTGAGGCTAATGTATATTTCATAGTTTCCTCGTTATTATTTGTTCTGATATTCAGCGTTGCTTGTGTATATATGTATTTTTGGGACAGATGTCCACCCTGATTAATACCATCTGCCCAATACATATAAACTGACGAAGGCCATGTTCGAAACAACATTTCTATGTTCAGCTTTCTTACTTTTCCAATCAGCGATTGGTTATGGGTTGGCTGTATGCCTATAATATACACCTATATCAGGTTGTTCATTCCGCTCAACACAAATAGCTACAGACTGTTGATCTCCCGGGGCGACATGGACGGAATACCGTGCTCCTTCTGTGCCCGCTGAATATTTAGATTATATGCTTGAATGCCAATGCGTATCTTATCAGTAAGGGTGGAGAAATGAACACTAAGATGAATGTTCTTGTGCATCTGTAGGAAGGTGGACGTTCATGTAGCAGTAATGATTATTCATATAAGTATCGTATTTCACATAGATGACATAAAGGGGCGGTGGTGTAGCTGAGTGGTTAAGGTATTGGCTCATCACGCCAAAGGCCCAGGGTCCATTCAAGGTATAGGCTTATCTTAAAGTCCATTCTTGGTGTCCTTTGCCGTCATATGGGGCCGCTGCTATTTTCGAGTATAAACATTTAAACGGCGACTATCCTCGGGCAAATTGGCAGTTTTAGTAAGTTTGGCTCAAGTCGTTCCAACACAACTTTCTTTGACTGTTGACTCAATTTTCATGATTTATATCAATCTAAGAGTTTACGAGTACTCTGATTGACCCAGGTGCCCATTACGCATTAATTACAACGTGTAGACCTGGACTTAAACTGGGCACCAGACAGAGAAGCGCAGTCGCCCATTAAGTGTTAGTTTGCTAAGACACTTACGTTTCTAATTTCATCATCCTTCTTAAATGATTAATAACTTTTATCGGGATAATGCGTATTTAAACGTATATATTTACTTATCAACCAGCTACCCGTAAACGAATAGTAATACCTAGATATATCTAAAGAATCGATGATAGGAGAAACAGTATCAAAGGGGAAGGGAGATAACTCTCGATCTTTCATCCATGCATGTACCCAACAGTAAGTAAAGTGATCGTAAAATACCCCGTGTTACAACATCGGCTTCCAAGCTATATAACAGCTATCCATGGGTATGGAGGTCGGACTTTCCATCGGAGATTCCACTAGTATATTGAGCTAGAAGACAGCAACACAACGGTTCTGAGCAAATATTCCCTTAATATCTTAAATTGATAGTAAATATTCTCAGTATTACAATTTTAAATTATATTAACACCAGACTCGGGCCGCCTGCATTTACTGCTGTGTTGCTGTCACCTAGTCGTTGTTAGATCCAAGGAAGGAAAACAGACTCATGTGTATACCATTATTCCATATTTATTTAGATATATTCAAGAAATGGAATGGCATGTGCCAAAAGAAAGTATTTAAAGCAGGGCCAAAAGTGAGCACAAAAACTGTTCTCCCATATCAGAGAACTGAATAAACTTAGAAATGTCAGCCAAAGGGTAAACCAAAACGAATAAAAAGAAGATCGAAAGAGTGTGTCCAAACATAACCCGAAAGGGTGTAGCCAAAACAGTACAAAAGGGAGAAATGCTTATTACACGGGCACCAAGCCACATCCTCTCACACAAACACACATCCAAAAAAAATCCTCTCACACATACACACTTACACTCTCTGTCACACATACACACGCTCTCTGACACACAAGCAAAAACACATCCTCTCACACACACATTTACACGCTCTGCCACACACTTACACACTGTCACACATGCAAAACACATCCTCTCAAACATACACCCTTAAACACTGTCACACATACACCCTTACACACTGTCACACATACGCACTTGCACTCTCCGTCACACATACACACACTGTCACACATGCAAAAAAGCATCCTCTCAAACATACACCCTTACACACTGTCACACATACACACTTACACTCTCTGTCACACATACACAGTTACACTCTCCGTCACACATACACACTAGCACTCTCCGTCACACATACACACACTCTGCCACACATGAAAAAACACATCCTCTCAAACACACACATTTACACGCTCTGCCACACAAACACACACTTACACTGTCACACATGCAAAACACATCCTCTCAAACAAACACCCTTACACACTGTCACACATACACACTTGCACTCTCCGTCACACATACACACACTATGTCACACATGCAAAAAAACATCCTCTCAAACATACACCCTTACACACTGTCACACATACACACTTGCACTCTCCGTCACACATACACACGTACACTCTGTCACACATACACACACTCTGCCACACATGCAAAAACACATCCTATCAAACATACACCCTTACACTCTCTGTCACACATACAAAAACATATCCTACCACACATACACACTAACACTCTCTGTCACACATGCAAAACCACATCCTCTCACACTTACACATTTACACTCCCACTCATACACACACACACTGGATGAGAAATCTACGAGAAGATTCTCCTCCAGAAGGCAGCCACTCTCCTCAGCGCCTTCCTCAGAGGATGAACCTCTCGGTCCTCCACGAAGCTGTCGTCATCCTCGTCCTCGTAGACCCAGTAGTCACTGTCGTCATCACTAGGGGCGGGATAGTGGTCGACGTAGGTGATCGTGACTGGGGCGGGGAGCGTCTCACCGTGGTCAGGGCGGGCCCAGAAGGGGGTGAAAACACTCAGAGGGTTGGGAGAGAGGATCGGGGACGCAGCCTGAGGACGCTACACCAGTGAGGGAGGAGGGAGGGAGAAAGGAGGGTCAGTGGGCGAGGTATATAGGCGGTTTTTAAATAACAGTGTGCAAAAGAAAATCAGTCTGCTACACAGGTTACACATACTATAAGGTGGTATAACAAGACAAACATTCTGATCGAATGTTTGAAACATGTAAGTGGAGGAGGGGGATCATGCAGCTATTTTTCAGGACACAATAACACACAGAGAAATGGGCAAAGTCAATAGTGTGCGTGAGGGGACATGGACAAATGAACAAAGGTGAGCTATTCGACGGCCGAATCTGAGAGAGATTTAGATAAACTACATACACAGTCGGATTCCTCATCCAGCGACGGCCATAAACTCGCAGCAGGAGTGACATGATACCGGATCATGTCTTCCCGTGCT
The DNA here is from genome assembly GCF_023055435.1 of Haliotis rufescens. Lineage (NCBI taxonomy): Eukaryota > Metazoa > Mollusca > Gastropoda > Lepetellida > Haliotidae > Haliotis > Haliotis rufescens. Next base: position 10,345,235 of record NW_025963924.1, read on the forward strand.
GAAAAGAAAAATAAACGCATTTAAAAATACATGTTCAATGAATATATCGAGTTAAGGAGTTCAAGTTAACGAGGTTTCACTGTACTACGTTGAGGCAAAGACATCGCCCAGCCTCTAGTCAACAAATATAGATCTGGGTATCATACACGCCAGCACGTCTCTACAGAAACTTGTACAGCTCTTATTTCCTCCTCGGCACCTGAATGGATGGGCGGACGGACAGGCAGACAGACAGAGGGATTAAGAGTACAGAATACAAGAGTTTATGAGTAGGCATTAGGCCTAGTAGGAGTGAAATTGGCATTTCATTGTTGTGTTCATGTGTTTTAGTCATGTCATTTCAAGCCCGTTCGTTTAAAAAAGTAGTTTACTTATAAATAGATATTAAAGTTATACAATGTCACACATTTGATCTTTAATGTTTGAACAACATCGTCCGTCATATTTATATACGGACCGCTCTCATATCAGAGCAGAAAAGAGATTTAAAAGACACCCATTTCTGAATCAAAACAATTGCAAATGGCGGCCAATGTCATCACCGCCGACACTGCTGTCAAACAACGACCAATTTCAGTACTAATCTATGTTCTAAACACTTTAAAATACAATAAATGCATTCTTAAATACCTTGAATATGCAGCCTTGTAAACATCTTGTCAGTAGAAGATCTTGAAACGATGCTGTAGTCAACGAAATGCAGAGCGATAGGGAGCAAGAGCGATAGTGAATCTGTTAGAAACAGAGGGGACGTTGGCCGAGACAACGGTAACTACGTTACGGAGACGAAGTCAGAACGAGGCGTCATCGTCCATTTCCGGCAAGGCTAAACCTCTAGGGCTGCATGTCATGGGGGCCAAACACTTAAAAAAGGGGGAGCAGATAATGTGGTGGCCGTTGCCGTGGTTGCCGTCGTTGATAAAAAGAAGGGCAGGTTCGGATTGTTTAGTCCCTGAGAATTTTCTTATGGCTTAATTATGAAAGATGTTAGCTGGTAAAGACCGTTCCTCTTAACTAGGGGCCGTTTGCTTGTGTGTAACGCGCGATGTGTGTTTAAGGTTGGCGGGACGTCCGCACTTATTGCCACGGAAGGACAGGCTGCGCAAGTCGTCTGGGAAATCCCTCACTAGCATCTCCACTGATACACTCGGAGAAATAGTCTGACATGAGTGGTCTCCCTTTGTTCATTGGTAGAAAAGAAGCCCATTCCCGTCACATACACGGAAGATAAAAGCCGTCTTGGCTGCTTGTTCAATCAGTGTGTTAGCTTGTTAAATGTGTACATGATATGAGTAAGAAATTAACGCCAGTCCCAAAACATAGCGCCAGCTATATCCCTGCTCACCCACGTGTCAAGGCAGCTTTCGACCCCAGCAGATAACCTGCTCGTATTGATGTGTTGTGACATTCAGCGTTGGTTGTCTCTATATGTATTTTGGGGACAGATTTGTTCCCTGATCTACCGTCTTGCCAAGGCATATTGACGAAGGCCATGGTCGAAACAACATAGACGATTAAACGCTTCATTTCTTTGTTCAGCTTTCTTACTTTTCCAATCAGCGATTGGTTATGGGTTGGCTGTATGCCTATAATATACACCTATATCAGGTTGTTCATTCCGCTCAACACAAATAGCTACAGACTGTTGATCTCCCGGGGCGACATGGACGGAATACCGTGCTCCTTCTGTACCTGCTGAATATTTAGATTATATGCTTGAATGCCAATGTGTATCTTGTCAGTGTGGGTGGAGAAATGAACACTTAGATGAATGTTCTTGTGCATCTGTATGAAGATGGACGTTCATGTAGCAGTAATGATTATTTATACAAGTTTCGTATTTCACATAGATGACATTAGGGGAGGGGGTGGAGCTGAGTGGTTAAGGTCCAGGTTCCATTCCAGGTATAAACGCTTATCATAAAGTCCATTCTTGGTGTCCTTTGCCGTCATATGGGGCCGCTGCGATTTTCGAGTTTAAACATTTAAAGGGCGACTATCCTCGGGCAAATTGGCAGTTTTAGTTAGTTTGGCTCAAGTCGTTCCAACACAACTTTCTTTGACTGTTGACTCAATTTTCATGATTTATATCAATCTAAGAGTTCACGAGTACTCTGATTGGCCCAGGTGTCCATTACGCATTAATTACAACGTGTAGACCTGGACTTAAACTGGGCACCAGACAGAGAAGCGCAGTCGCCCATTAAGTGTTAGTTTGCTAAGACACTTACGTTTCTAATTTCATCATCCTTCTTAAATGATTAATAACTTTTATCGGGATAATGCGTATTTAAACGTATATATTTACTTATCAACCAGCTACCCGTAAACGAATAGTAATACCTAGATATATCTAAAGAATCGATGATAGGAGAAACAGTGGCAAAGGGGAAGGGAGATAACTCTCGATCTTTCATCCATTCATGTACCCAACAGTAAGTAAAGTGATCGTAAAATACCCCGTGTTACAACATCGGCTTCCAAGCTATATAACAGCTATCCATGGGTATGGAGGTCGGACTTTCCATCGGAGATTCCTCTAGTAAATTGAGCTAGAAGACAGCAACACAACGGTTCTGGGCAAATATTCCCTTAATATCTTAAATTGACAGTAAATATTCTCAGTATTACAATTTTAAATTATATTAACACCAGACTCGGGCCACCTGCATTTACTGCTGTGTTGCTGTCACCTAGTCGTTGTTAGATCCAAGGAAGGAAAACAGACTCATGTGTATACCATTATTCCATATTTATTTAGATATATTCAAGAAATGGAATGGCATGTGCCAAAAGAAAGTATTTAAAGCAGGGCCAAAAGTGAGCACAAAAACTGTTCTCCCATATCAGAGAACTGAATAAACTTAGAAATGTCAGCCAAAGGGTAAGCCAAAACGAATAAAAAGAAGATCGAAAGAGTGTGTCCAAACAAAACCCGAAAGGGTGTAGCCAAAACAGTACAAAAGGGAGAAATGCTTATTACACGGGCACCAAGCAACATCCTCTCACACAAACACACATCCAAAAAAAATCCTCTCACACATACACACTTACTCTCTGTCACACATACACACGCTCTCTGACACACAAGCAAAAACACATCCTCTCACACATACATACTGACACTCTCCGTCACACATACACGCGCTCTCTGACACACAAGCAAAAACACATCCTCTCACACACACATTTACACGCTCTGTCACACACTTACACACTGTCACACATGCAAAACACATCCTCTCAAACATACACCCTTAAACACTGTCACACATACACCCTTACACACTGTCACACATACACACTTGCACTCTCCGTCACACATACACACACTGTCACACATGCAAAAAAGCATCCTCTCAAACATACACCCTTACACACTGTCACACATACACACTTACACTCTCTGTCACACATACACAGTTACACTCTCCGTCACACATACACACTAGCACTCTCCGTCACACATACACACACTCTGCCACACATGAAAAAACACATCCTCTCAAACACACACATTTACACGCTCTGCCACACAAACACACACTTACACTGTCACACATGCAAAACACATCCTCTCAAACAAACACCCTTACACACTGTCACACATACACACTTGCACTCTCCGTCACACATACACACACTATGTCACACATGCAAAAAAACATCCTCTCAAACATACACCCTTACACACTGTCACACATACACACTTGCACTCTCCGTCACACATACACACGTACACTCTGTCACACATACACACACTCTGTCACACATGCAAAAACACATCCTATCAAACATACACCCTTACACTCTCTGTCACACATACAAAAACATATCCTACCACACATACACACTAACAGTCTCTGTCACACATGCAAAACCACATCCTCTCACACTTACACATTTACACTCGCACTCATACACACAAACACTGGATGAGAAATCTACGAGAATATTCTCCTCCAGAAGGCAGCCACTCTCCTCAGCGCCTTCCTCAGAGGATGAACCTCTCGGTCCTCCACGAAGCTGTCGTCATCCTCGTCCTCGTAGACCCAGTAGTCACTGTCGTCATCACTAGGGGCGGGATAGTGGTCGACGTAGGTGATCGTGACTGGGGCGGGGAGCGTCTCACCGTGGTCAGGGCGGGCCCAGAAGGGGGTGAAAACACTCAGAGGGTTGGGAGAGAGGATCGGGGACGCAGCCTGAGGACGCTACACCAGTGAGGGGGGAGGGAGGGAGAAAGGGGGGTCAGTGGGCGAGGTATATAGGCGGTTTTCAAATAACAGTGTGCAAAAAAAAATCAGTCTGCTACACAGGTTACACATACTATAAGGTGGTATAACAAGACAGACATTCTGATCGAAAGTTTGGAACATGTAAGTGGAGGAGGGGGATCATGCAGCTATTTTTCAGGACACAATAACACACAGAGAAATGGGCAAAGTCAATAGTGTGCGTGAGGGGACATGGACAAATGAACAAAGGTGAGCTATTCGACGGCCGAATCTGAGAGAGATTTAGATAAACTACATACACAGTCGGATTCCTCATCCAGCGACGGCCATAAACTCGCAGCAGGAGTGACATGATACCGGATCATGTCTTCCCGTGCTGAAAAGAAAAATAAACGCATTTAAAAATACATGTTCAATGAATATATCGAGTTAAGGAGTTCAAGTTAACGAGGTTTCACTGTACTACGTTGAGGCAAAGACATCGCCCAGCCTCTAGTCAACAAATATAGATCTGGGTATCATACACGCCAGCACGTCTCTACAGAAACTTGTACAGCTCTTATTTCCTCCTCGGCACCTGAATGGATGGGCGGACGGACAGGCAGACAGACAGAGGGATTAAGAGTACAGAATACAAGAGTTTATGAGTAGGCATTAGGCCTAGTAGGAGTGAAATTGGCATGTCATTGTTGTGTTCATGTGTTTTAGTCATGTCATTTCAAGCCCGTTCGTTTGAAAAAGTAGTTTACTTATAAATAGATATTAAAGTTATACAATGTCACACATTTGATCTTTAATGTTTGAACAACATCGTCCGTCATATTTATATACGGACCGCTCTCATATCAGAGCAGAAAAGAGATTTAAAAGACACCCATTTCTGAATCAAAACAATTGCAAATGGCGGCCAATGTCATCGCCGCCGACACTGCTGTCAAACAACGACCAATTTCAGTACTAATCTATGTTCTAAACACTTTAAAATACAATAAATGCATTCTTAAATACCTTGAATATGCAGCCTTGTAAACATCTTGTCAGTAGAAGATCTTGAAACGATGCTGTAGTCAACGAAATGCAGAGCGATAGGGAGCAAGAGCGATAGTGAATCTGTTAGAAACAGAGGGGACGTTGGCCGAGACAACGGTAACTACGTTACGGAGACGAAGTCAGAACGAGGCGTCATCGTCCATTTCCGGCAAAGCTAAACCTCTAGGGCTGCATGTCATGGGGGCCAAACACTTAAAAAAGGGGAGCAGATAATGTGGTGGCCGTTGCCGTGGTTGCCGTCGTTGATAAAAAGAAGGGCAGGTTCGGATTGTTTAGTCCCTGAGAATTTTCTTATGGCTTAATTATGAAAGATGTTAGCTGGTAAAGACCGTTCCTCTTAACTAGGGGCCGTTTGCTTGTGTGTAACGCGCGATGTGTGTTTAAGGTTGGCGGGACGTCCGCAGTTATTGCCACGGAAGGACAGGCTGCGCAAGTCGTCTGGGAAATCCCTCACTAGCATCTCCACTGATACACTCGGAGAAATAGTCTTAAACACTGTCACACATACACCCTTACACACTGTCACACATACACACTTGCACTCTCCGTCACACATACACACACTGTCACACATGCAAAAAAGCATCCTCTCAAACATACACCCTTACACACTGTCACACATACACACTTACACTCTCTGTCACACATACACAGTTACACTCTCCGTCACACATACACACTAGCACTCTCCGTCACACATACACACACTCTGCCACACATGAAAAAACACATCCTCTCAAACACACATTTACACGCACTGCCACACAAACACACACTTACACTGTCACACATGCAAAACACATCCTCTCAAACAAACACCCTTACACACTGTCACACATACACACTTGCACTCTCCGTCACACATACACACACTATGTCACACATGCAAAAAAACATCCTCTCAAACATACACCCTTACACACTGTCACACATACACAGTTACACTCTCCGTCACACATACACACTAGCACTCTCCGTCACACATACACACACTCGGCCACACATAAAAAACCACATCCTCTCAAACACACATTTACACGCACTGCCACACAAACACACACTTACACTGTCACACATGCAAAACACATCCTCTCAAACAAACACCCTTACACACTGTCACACATACACACTTGCACTCTCCGTCACACATACACACACTATGTCACACATGCAAAAAAACATCCTCTCAAACATACACCCTTACACACTGTCACACATACACACTTGCACTCTCCGTCACACATACACACGTACACTCTGTCACACATACACACACTCTGTCACACATGCAAAAACACATCCTATCAAACATACACCCTTACACTCTCTGTCACACATACAAAAACATATCCTACCACACATACACACTAACAGTCTCTGTCACACATGCAAAACCACATCCTCTCACACTTACACATTTACACTCGCACTCATACACACAAACACTGGATGAGAAATCTACGAGAAGATTCTCCTCCAGAAGGCAGCCACTCTCCTCAGCGCCTTCCTCAGAGGATGAACCTCTCGGTCCTCCACGAAGCTGTCGTCATCCTCGTCCTCGTAGACCCAGTAGTCACTGTCGTCATCACTAGGGGCGGGATAGTGGTCGACGTAGGTGATCGTGACTGGGGCGGGGAGCGTCTCACCGTGGTCAGGGCGGGCCCAGAAGGGGGTGAAAACACTCAGAGGGTTGGGAGAGAGGATCGGGGACGCAGCCTGAGGACGCTACACCAGTGAGGGAGGAGGGAGGGAGAAAGGAGGGTCAGTGGGCGAGGTATATAGGCGGTTTTTAAATAACAGTGTGCAAAAGAAAATCAGTCTGCTACACAGGTTACACATACTATAAGGTGGTATAACAAGACAAACATTCTGATCGAATGTTTGGAACATGTAAGTGGAGGAGGGGGATCATGCAGCTATTTTTCAGGACACAATAACACACAGAGAAATGGGCAAAGTCAATAGTGTGCGTGAGGGGACATGGACAAATGAACAAAGGTGAGCTATTCGACGGCCGAATCTGAGAGAGATTTAGATAAACTACATACACAGTCGGATTCCTCATCCAGCGACGGCCATAAACTCGCAGCAGGAGTGACATGATACCGGATCATGTCTTCCCGTGCTAGAAAATAAAAATAAACGCATTTAAAAATACATGTTCAATGAATATATCGAGTTAAGGAGTTCAAGTTAACGAGGTTTCACTGTACTACGTTGAGGCAAAGACATCGCCCAGCCTCTAGTCAACAAATATAGATCTGGGTATCATACACGCCAGCACGTCTCTACAGAAACTTGTACAGCTCTTATTTCCTCCTCGGCACCTGAATGGATGGGCGGACGGACAGGCAGACAGACAGAGGGATTAAGAGTACAGAATACAAGAGTTTATGAGTAGGCATTAGGCCTAGTAGGAGTGAAATTGGCATGTCATTGTTGTGTTCATGTGTTTTAGTCATGTCATTTCAAGCCCGTTCGTTTGAAAAAGTAGTTTACTTATAAATAGATATTAAAGTTATACAATGTCACACATTTGATCTTTAATGTTTGAACAACATCGTCCGTCATATTTATATACGGACCGCTCTCATATCAGAGCAGAAAAGAGATTTAAGAGAAACCCATTTCTGAATCAAAACAATTGCAAATGGCGGCCAATGTCATCACCGCCGACACTGCTGTCAAACAACGACCAATTTCAGTACTAATCTATGTTCTAAACACTTTAAAATACAATAAATGCATTCTTAAATACCTTGAATATGCAGCCTTGTAAACATCTTGTCAGTAGAAGATCTTGAAACGATGCTGTAGTCAACGAAATGCAGAGCGATAGGGAGCAAAAGCGATAGTGAATCTGTTAGAAACAGAGGGGACGTTGGCCGAGACAACGGTAACTACGTTACGGAGACGAAGTCAGAACGAGGCGTCATCGTCCATTTCCGGCAAGGCTAAACCTCTAGGGCTGCATCAAGCTCCTTCCCAGCGCGTGACACCTTCGTTACACTCTCAGTAACATCGCTGCCACCAGTGTGGGCGCGGCCATTTCAAGAATCTTGAAATTTGCCCTCCAACCCCATATGTAGTAACGTTTATACTTTTGTTTATGTCTTTGGGAATGCCATCATATTTCAATTTGAAAAGGTTTACGACTGACCATGTTTTCCAGATGAATTTACTTTGTTGTTTTGATAATCAGATTGGTTCGAGATTGCAGACTAACGGAAAATCAACCAACTTCTCCCTTACATTCTTACTATATCAAGAACACGATAGTTTTAATGAAACAGAAATTCAAATTGACAAACGAAGAAAGTAATTTAGCAGCGATAAGTGTATTCGGCGTCACGACAGTCGTCACTTGTTTAAAAAAAAATTGTAAACATAACGGTCATTCGGTTGCGAGTTCAACTCCAAGCATGGTTGTGGCCACCTATTCACAGTGGGGAGTTTTGACTGGTGGCAGCGATAGTATAGAGAGCTCCGGGAAAGTACTATCGCTGTGAGGAGCTTGGGGCTGCATGTCATGGGGGCCAAACACTTAAAAAGGGGGAGCAGATAATGTGGTGATAAAAAGAAGGGCAGGTTCGGATTGTTTAGTCCCTGAGAATTTTCTTATGGCTTAATTATGAAAGATGTTAGCTGGTAAAGACCGTTCCTCTTAACTAGGGGCCGTTTGCTTGTGTGTAACGCGCGATGTTTGTATAAGGTTGGCGGGACGTTCGCACTTATTGCCGCGGAAGGACAGGCTGCGCAATTCGTCTGGGAAATCCCTCACTAGCATCTCCACTGATACACTCGGAGAAATAGTCTGACATGAGTGGTCTCCCTTTGTTCATTGGTAGAAAAGAAGCCCATTCCCGTCACATACACGGAAGATAAAAGCCGTCTTGGCTGCTTGTTCAATCAGTGTGTTAGCTTGTTAAATGTGTACATGATATGAGTAAGAAATTAACGCCAGTCCCAAAACATAGCGCCAGCTATATCCCTGCTCACCCACGTGTCAAGGCAGCTTTCGACCCCAGCAGTTTAAGTGTAGGGTAATGTACTTGATAACCTGCTCGTATTGATGTGTTGTGACATTCAGCGTTGGTTGTCTCTATATGTATTTTGGATACAGATTTGTTCCCTGATCTACCGTCTTGCCAAGGCATATTGACGAAGGCCATGGTCGAAACAACATAGACGATTAAACGCTTCATTTCTTTGTTCAGCTTTCTTACTTTTCCAATCAGCGATTGGTTATGGGTTGGCTGTATGCCTATAATATACACCTATATCAGGTTGTTCATTCCGCTCAACACAAATAGCTACAGACTGTTGATCTCCCGGGGCGACATGGACGGAATACCGTGCTCCTTCTGTACCTGCTGAATATTTAGATTATATGCTTGAATGCCAATGTGTATCTTGTCAGTGTGGGTGGAGAAATGAACACTAAGATGAATGTTCTTGTGCATCTGTATGAAGATGGACGTTCATGTAGCAGTAATGATTATTTATACAAGTATCGTATTTCACATAGATGACATTAGGGGAGGGGGTGGAGCTGAGTGGTTAAGGTCAAGGTTCCATTCCAGGTATAAACGCTTATCATAAAGTCCATTCTTGGTGTCCTTTGCCGTCAAATGGGGCCGCTGTGATTTTCGAGTTAAACATTTAAAGGGCGACTATCCTCGGGCAAATTGGCAGTTTTAGTTAGTTTGGCTCAAGTCGTTCCAACACAACTTTCTTTGACTGTTGACTCAATTTTCATGATTTATATCAATCTAAGAGTTCACGAGTACTCTGATTGGCCCAGGTGTCCATTACGCATTAATTACAACGAGTAAACCTGGACTTAAACTGGGCACCAGACAGAGAAGCGCAGTCGCCCATTAAGTGTTAGTTTGCTAAGACACTTACGTTTCTAAGTTCATCATCCTTCTTAAATGATTAATAACTTTTATCGGGATCATGCGTATTTAAACGTATATATTTACATATCAACCAGCTACCCGTAAACGAATAGTAATACCTAGATATATCTAAAGAATCGATGATAGGAGAAACAGTGGCAAAGGGGAAGGGAGATAACTCTCGATCTTTCATCCATGCATGTACCCAACAGTAAATAAAGTGATCGTAAATTACCCAGTGTTACAACATCGGCTTCCAAGCTATATAACAGCTATCCATGGGTATGGAGGTGGGACTTCCCATCGGAGATTCCTCTAGTAAATTGAGCTAGAAGACAGCAACACAACGGTTCTGGGCAAATATTCCCTTAATATCTTAAATTGATAGTAAATATTCTCAGTATTACAATTTTAAATTATATTAACACCAGACTCGGGCCACCTGCATTTACTGCTGTGTTGCTGTCACCTAGTCGTTGTTAGATCCAAGGAAGGAAAACAGACTCATGTGTATACCATTATTCCATATTTATTTAGATATATTCAAGAAATGGAATGGCATGTGCCAAAAGAAAGTATTTAAAGCAGGGCCAAAAGTGAGCACAAAAACTGTTCTCCCATATCAGAGAACTGAATAAACTTAGAAATGTCAGCCAAAGGGTAAGCCAAAACGAATAAAAAGAAGATCGAAAGAGCGTGTCTAAACATAACCCGAAAGGGTGAAGCCAAAACAGTCCAAAAGGGAGAAATGCTTATTACACGGGCACCAAGCCACATCCTCTCACAAAAACACACATCCAAAAAAATTCCTCTCACACATACACACTTACACTCTCTGTCACACATACACACGCTCTCTGACACACAAGCAAAAACACATCCTCTCACACATACACACTTACACTCTCTGCCACACATGCAAAAACACATCCTCTCAAACACACACATTTACACGCTCTGCCACACACTTACACACTGTCACACATGCAAAAACACATCCTCTCACACATACATACTGACACTCTCTGCCACACATGCACACGCTCTCTGACACACAAGCAAAAACACATCCTCTCACACATACATACTGACACTCTCTGTCACACATACACACGCTCTCTGACACACAAGCAAAAACACATCCTCTCACACATACATACTGACACTCTCTGTCACACATACACACGCTCTCTGACACACAAGCAAAAACACATCCTCTCACACATACATACTGACACTCTCTGTCACACATACACACGCTCTCTGACACACAAGCAAAAACACATCCTCTCACACATAAATACTGACACTCTCTGTCACACATACACGCGCTCTCTGACACACAAGCAAAAACACATCCTCTCACACATACATACTTACACTCTATGCCACACATGCAAAAACACATCCTCTCAAACACACACACATACACGCTCTGTCACACACTTACACACAAACACACATCCAAAACACATCCTCTCACACATACACACTTGAACTCTCTGTCAATTATAACACGCTCTCTGACACACGAACAAAAACAAATCCTCTCACACATACATACAGACACTCTCTGTCACACATACACACGCTCTCTGACACACAAGCAAAAGCACATCCTCTCACACATTCAAACTTACACTCTCTGCCACACATGCAAAAACACATCCTCTCAAACACACACATTTACACGCTCTGCCACACACACACACTTACACACTGTCACACATGCAAAACACATCCTCTCAAACATACACCCTTACACACTGTCACACATACACACTTGCACTCTCCGTCACACATACACACTTGCACTCTCCGTCACACATACACACCCTCTGCCACACATGCAAAAACACATCCTCTCAAACCATACATTTACACGCTCTGCCACACAAACACACACTTACACTCTGTCACACATGCAAAACACATCATCTCAAACATACACCCTTACACACTGTCACACATACACACTTGCACTCTCCGTCACACATACACACTTACACTTTCTGTCACACATACACACACTATGTCACACATACACACTTGAATTCTCCGTCACACATACGCACACTATGTCACACATACACACTTGAACTCTCCGTCACACATAAACACTTGCACTCTCCATCACACATACACACACTGTCACACATGCAAAAAAACATCCTCTCAACCATACACCCTTACACACTGTCACACATACAAAAACATATCCTACCACACATACACACTTACACTCTCTGTCACACATGCAAAACCACATCCTCTCACACTTACACATTTACACTCGCACTCATACACACACACACTGGATGAGAAATCTACGAGAAGATTCTCCTCCAGAAGGCAGCCACTCTCCTCAGCGCCTTCCTCAGAGGATGAACCTCTCGGTCCTCCACGAAGCTGTCGTCATCCTCGTCCTCGTAGACCCAGTAGTCACTGTCGTCATCACTAGGGGCGGGATAGTGGTCGACGTAGGTGATCGTGACTGGGGCGGGGAGCGTCTCACCGTGGTCAGGGCGGGCCCAGAAGGGGGTGAAAACACTCAGAGGGTTGGGAGAGAGGATCGGGGACGCAGCCTGAGGACGCTACACCAGTGAGGGGGGAGGGAGGGAGAAAGGAGGGTCAGTGGGCGAGGTATATAGGAGGTTTTCAAATAACAATGTGGAAAAAAAAATCAGTCTGATGCACAGGTTACACATACTATAAGGTGGTATAACAAGACAAACATTCTGATCGAATGTTTGAAACATGTAAGTGGAGGAGGGGGATCATGCAGCTATTTTTCAGGAGACAATAACACACAGTGAAATGGGCAAAGTCAATAGTGTGCGTGAGGGGACATGGACAAATGAACAAAGGTGAGCTATTCGGCGGCCGAATCTGAGAGAGATTTAGATAAACTACATACACAGTCGGATTCCTCATCCAGCGACGGCCATAAACTCGCAGCAGGAGTGACATGATACCGGATCATGTCTTCCCGTGCTGAAAAGAAAAATAAACGCATTTAAAAATACATGTTCAATGAATATATCGAGTTAAGGAGTTCAAGTTAACAAGGTTTCACTGTACTGCGTTGAGGCAAAGACATCGCCCAGCCTCTAGTCAACAAATATAGATCTGGGTATTTTACACGCCAGCACGTCTCTACAGAAACTTGTACAGCTCTTATTTCCTCCTCGGCACCTGAATGGATGGGCGGACGGACAGACAGACAGACAGAGGGATAAAGAGTACAGAATACAAGAGTTTATGAGAAGGCATTAGGCCTAGTAGGAGTGAAATTGGCATTTCATTGTTGTGTTCATGTGTTTTAGTCATGCCATTTCAAGCCCGTTCGTTTGAAAAAGTAGTTTACTTATAAATAGATATTAAAGTTATACAATGTCACACATTTGATCTTTAATGTTTGAACAACATCGTCCGTCATATTTATATACGGACCGCTCGTATATCAGAGCAGAAAAGAGATTTAAAAGACACCCATTTCTGAATCAAAACAATTGCAAATGGCGGCCAATGTCATCACCGCCGATACTGCTGTCAAACTACGACCAATTTCAGTACTAATCTATGTTCTAAACACCTTTAAATACAATAAATACATTCTTAAATACCTTGAATATGCAGCCTAGTAAACATCTTGTCAGTAGAAGATCTTGAAACGATGCTGTAGTCAACGAAATGCAGAGCAATAGGGAGCAAGAGCGATAGTGAATCTGTTAGAAACAGAGGGGACGTTGGCCGAGACAACGGTAACTACGTTACGGAGACGAAGTCAGAACGAGGCGTCATCGTCCATTTCCGGCAAGGCTAAACCTCTAGGGCTGCATGTCATGGGGGCCAAACACTTAAAAAGGGGGAGCAGATAATGTGGTGATAAAAAGAAGGGCAGGTTCGGATTGTTTAGTCCCTGAGAATTTTCTTATGGCTTAATTATGAAAGATGTTAGCTGGTAAAGACCGTTCCTCTTAACTAGGGGCCGTTTGCTTGTGTGTAACGCGCGATGTGTGTTTAAGGTTGGCGGGACGTCTGCACTTATTGCCGCGGAAGGACAGGCTGCGCAAGTCGTCTGGGAAATCCCTCACTAGCATCTCCACTGATACACTCGGGAGAAATAGTCTGACATGAGTGGTCTCCCTTTGTTCATTGGTAGAAAAGAAGCCCATTCCCGTCACATACACGGAAGATAAAAGCCGTCTTGGCTGCTTGTTCAATCAGTGTGTAAGCTTGTTTACTGTGTACATGATATGAGTAAGAAATTAACGCCAGTCCCAAAACATAGCGCCAGCTATATCCCTGCTCACCCACGTGTCAAGGCAGCTTTCGACCCCAGCAGTTTAAGTGTAGGGTAATGTACTTGATAACCTGCTCGTATTGATGTGTTGTGACATTCAGCGTTGGTTGTCTGTATATGTATTTTGGGGACAGATTTGTTCCCTGATCTACCGTCTTGACAAGGCATATTGACGAAGGTCATGGTCGAAACAACATAGACGATTAAACGCTTCATTTCTTTGTTCAGCTTTCTTACTTTTCCAATCAGCGATTGGTTATGGGTTGGCTGTATGCCTATAATATACACCTATATCAGGTTGTTCATTCCGCTCAACACAAATAGCTACAGACTGTTGATCTCCCGGGGCGACATGGACGGAATACCGTGCTCCTTCTGTACCTGCTGAATATTTAGATTATATGCTTGAATGCCAATGTGTATCTTGTCAGTGTGGGTGGAGAAATGAACACTAAGATGAATGTTCTTGTGCATCTGTATGAAGATGGACGTTCATGTAGCAGTAATGATTATTTATACAAGTATCGTATTTCACATAGATGACATTAGGGGAGGGGGTGGAGCTGAGTGGTTAAGGTCAAGGTTCCATTCCAGGTATAAACGCTTATCATAAAGTCCATTCTTGGTGTCCTTTGCCGTCATATGGGGCCGCTGCGATTTTCGAGTTTAAACATTTAAAGGGCGACTATCCTCGGGCAAATTGGCAGTTTTAGTTAGTTTGGCTCAAGTCGTTCCAACACAACTTTCTTTGACTGTTGACTCAATTTTCATGATTTATATCAATCTAAGAGTTCACGAGTACTCTGATTGGCCCAGGTGTCCATTACGCATTAATTACAACGTGTAGACCTGGACTTAAACTGGGCACCAGACAGAGAAGCGCAGTCGCCCATTAAGTGTTAGTTTGCTAAGACACTTACGTTTCTAAGTTCATCATCCTTCTTAAATGATTAATAACTTTTATCGGGATCATGCGTATTTAAACGTATATATTTACTTATCAACCAGCTACCCGTAAACGAATAGTAATACCTAGATATATCTAAAGAATCGATGATAGGAGAAACAGTGGCAAAGGGGAAGGGAGATAACTCTCGATCTTTCATCCATGCATGTACCCAACAGTAAATAAAGTGATCGTAAATTACCCAGTGTTACAACATCGGCTTCCAAGCTATATAACAGCTATCCATGGGTATGGAGGTCGGACTTCCCATCGGAGATTCCTCTAGTAAATTGAGCTAGAAGACAGCAACACAACGGTTCTGGGCAAATGTTCCCTTAATATCTTAAATTGATAGTAAATATTCTCAGTATTACAATTTTAAATTATATTAACACCAGACTCGGGCCACCTGCATTTACTGCTGTGTTGCTGTCACCTAGTCGTTGTTAGATCCAAGGAAGGAAAACAGACTCATGTGTATACCATTATTCCATATTTATTTAGATATATTCAAGAAATGGAATGGCATGTGCCAAAAGAAAGTATTTAAAGCAGGGCCAAAAGTGAGCACAAAAACTGTTCTCCCATATCAGAGAACTGAATAAACTTAGAAATGTCAGCCAAAGGGTAAGCCAAAACGAATAAAAAGAAGATCGAAAGAGCGTGTCCAAACATAACCCGAAAGGGTGTAGCCAAAACAGTCCAAAAGGGAGAAATGCTTATTACACGGGCACCAAGCCACATCCTCTCACAAAAACACACATCCAAAAAAATTCCTCTCACACATACACACTTACACTCTCTGTCACACATACACACGCTCTCTGACACACAAGCAAAAACACATCCTCTCACACATACACACTTACACTCTCTGCCACACATGCAAAAACACATCCTCTCAAACACACACATTTACACGCTCTGCCACACACTTACACACTGTCACACATGCAAAAACACATCCTCTCACACATACATACTGACACTCTCTGCCACACATGCACACGCTCTCTGACACACAAGCAAAAACACATCCTCTCACACATACATACTGACACTCTCTGTCACACATACACACGCTCTCTGACACACAAGCAAAAACACATCCTCTCACACATACATACTGACACTCTCTGTCACACATACACACGCTCTCTGACACACAAGCAAAAACACATCCTCTTACACATAAATACTGACACTCTCTGTCACACATACACGCGCTCTCTGACACACAAGCAAAAACACATCCTCTCACACATACATACTTACACTCTATGCCACACATGCAAAAACACATCCTCTCAAACACACACACACATACACGCTCTGTCACACACTTACACACAAACACACATCCAAAACATATCCTCTCACACATACACACTTGAACTCTCTGTCAATTATAACACGCTCTCTGACACACGAACAAAAACAAATCCTCTCACACATACATACAGACACTCTCTGTCACACATACACACGCTCTCTGACACACAAGCAAAAGCACATCCTCTCACACATTCAAACTTACACTCTCTGCCACACATGCAAAACACATCCTCTCAAACACACACATTTACACGCTCTGCCACACACACACACTTACACACTGTCACACATACACACTTCCACTCTGTCACACATACACACTTACACTCTCCGTCACACATACACACTTGCACTCTCCGTCACACATACACACACTCTGCCACACATGCAAAAACACATCCTCTCAAACCATACATTTACACGCTCTGCCACACAAACACACTAACACTCTGTCACACATGCAAAACACATCCTCTCAAACATACACCCTTACACACTGTCACACATACACACTTGCACTCTCCGTCACACATACACACTTACACTTTCTGTCACACATACACACACTATGTCACACATACACACTTGAATTCTCCGTCACACATACGCACACTATGTCACACATACACACTTGAACTCTCCGTCACACATACACACTTGCACTCTCCATCACACATACACACACTGTCACACATGCAAAAAAACATCCTCTCAAACATACACCCTTACACTCTCTGTCACACATACAAAAACATATCCTACCACACATACACACTTACACTCTCTGTCACACATGCAAAACCACATCCTCTCACACTTACACATTTACACTCGCACTCATACACACATACTGGATGAGAAATCTACGAGAAGATTCTCCTCCAGAAGGCAGCCACTCTCCTCAGCACCTTCCTCAGAGGATGAACCTCTCGGTCCTCCACGAAGCTGTCGTCATCCTCGTCCTCGTAGACCCAGTAGTCACTGTCGTCATCACTAGGGGCGGGATAGTGGTCGATGTAGGTGATCGTGACTGGGGCGGGGAGCGTCTCACCGTGGTCAGGGCGGGCCCAGAAGGGGGTGAAAACACTCAGAGGGTTGGGAGAGAGGATCGGGGACGCAGCCTGAGGACGCTACATCAGTGAGGGGGGAGGGAGGGAGAAAGGAGGGTCAGTGGGCGAGGTATATAGGCGGTTTTCAAATAACAATGTGCAAAAAAAAATCAGTCTGATGCACAGGTTACACATACTATAAGGTGGTATAACAAGACAAACATTCTGATCGAATGTTTGAAACATGTAAGTGGAGGAGGGGGATCATGCAGCTATTTTTCAGGAGACAATAACACACAGTGAAATGGGCAAAGTCAATAGTGTGCGTGAGGGGACATGGACAAATGAACAAAGGTGAGCTATTCGACGGCCGAATCTGAGAGAGATTTAGATAAACTACATACACAGTCGGATTCCTCATCCAGCGACGGCCATAAACTCGCAGCAGGAGTGACATGATACCGGATCATGTCTTCCCGTGCTGAAAAGAAAAATAAACGCATTTAAAAATACATGTTCAATGAATATATCGAGTTAAGGAGTTCAAGTTAACAAGGTTTCACTGTACTGCGTTGAGGCAAAGACATCGCCCAGCCTCTAGTCAACAAATATAGATCTGGGTATTTTACACGCCAGCACGTCTCTACAGAAACTTGTACAGCTCTTATTTCCTCCTCGGCACCTGAATGGATGGGCGGACGGACAGACAGACAGACAGAGGGATAAAGAGTACAGAATACAAGAGTTTATGAGAAGGCATTAGGCCTAGTAGGAGTGAAATTGGCATTTCATTGTTGTGTTCATGTGTTTTAGTCATGCCATTTCAAGCCCGTTCGTTTGAAAAAGTAGTTTACTTATAAATAGATATTAAAGTTATACAATGTCACACATTTGATCTTTAATGTTTGAACAACATCGTCCGTCATATTTATATACGGACCGCTCGTATATCAGAGCAGAAAAGAGATTTAAAAGACACCCATTTCTGAATCAAAACAATTGCAAATGGCGGCCAATGTCATCACCGCCGATACTGCTGTCAAACTACGACCAATTTCAGTACTAATCTATGTTCTAAACACCTTTAAATACAATAAATGCATTCTTAAATACCTTGAATATGCAGCCTAGTAAACATCTTGTCAGTAGAAGATCTTGAAACGATGCTGTAGTCAACGAAATGCAGAGCAATAAGGAGCAAGAGCGATAGTGAATCTGTTAGAAACAGAGGGGACGTTGGCCGAGACAACGGTAACTACGTTACGGAGACGAAGTCAGAACGAGGCGTCATCGTCCATTTCCGGCAAGGCTAAACCTCTAGGGCTGCATGTCATGGGGGCCAAACACTTAAAAAGGGGGAGCAGATAATGTGGTGATAAAAAGAAGGGCAGGTTCGGATTGTTTAGTCCCTGAGAATTTTCTTATGGCTTAATTATGAAAGATGTTAGCTGGTAAAGACCGTTCCTCTTAACTAGGGGCCGTTTGCTTGTGTGTAACGCGCGATGTGTGTTTAAGGTTGGCGGGACGTCCGCACTTATTGCCACGGAAGGACAGGCTGCGCAAGTCGTCTGGGAAATCCCTCACTAGCATCTCCACTGATACACTCGGGAGAAATAGTCTGACATGAGTGGTCTCCCTTTGTTCATTGGTAGAAAAGAAGCCCATTCCCGTCACATACACGGAAGATAAAAGCCGTCTTGGCTGCTTGTTCAATCAGTGTGTAAGCTTGTTTACTGTGTACATGATATGAGTTAGAAATTAACGCCAGTCCCAAAACATAGCGCCAGCTATATCCCTGCTCACCCACGTGTCAAGGCAGCTTTCGACCCCAGCAGTTTAAGTGTAGGGTAATGTACTTGATAACCTGCTCGTATTGATGTGTTGTGACATTCAGCGTTGGTTGTCTCTATATGTATTTTTGGGACAGATTTGTTCCCTGATCTACCGTCTTGACAAGGCATATTGACGAAGGCCATGGTCGAAACAACATAGACGATTAAACGCTTCATTTCTTTGTTCAGCTTTCTTACCTTTCCAATCAGCGATTGGTTATGGGTTGGCTGTATGCCTATAATATACACCTATATCAGGTTGTTCATTCCGCTCAACACAAATAGCTACAGACTGTTGATCTCCCGGGGCGACATGGACGGAATACCGTGCTCCTTCTGTACCTGCTGAATATTTAGATTATATGCTTGAATGCCAATGTGTATCTTGTCAGTGTGGGTGGAGAAATGAACACTAAGATGAATGTTCTTGTGCATCTGTATGAAGATCGACGTTCATGTAGCAGTAATGATTATTTATACAAGTATCGTATTTCACATAGATGACATTAGGGGAGGGGGTGGAGCTGAGTGGTTAAGGTCAAGGTTCCATTCCAGGTATAAACGCTTATCATAAAGTCCATTCTTGGTGTCCTTTGCCGTCATATGGGGCCGCTGCGATTTTCGAGTTTAAACATTTAAAGGGCGACTATCCTCGGGCAAATTGGCAGTTTTAGTTAGTTTGGCTCAAGTCGTTCCAACACAACTTTCTTTGACTGTTGACTCAATTTTCATTATTTATATCAATCTAAGAGTTCACGAGTACTCTGATTGACCAAGGTGTCCATTACGCATTAATTACAACGTGTAGACCTGGACTTAAACTGGGCACCAGACAGAGAAGCGCAGTCGCCCATTAAGTGTTAGTTTGCTAAGACACTTACGTTTCTAAGTTCATCATCCTTCTTAAATGATTAATAACTTTTATCGGGATCATGCGTATTTAAACGTATATATTTACTTATCAACCAGCTACCCGTAAACGAATAGTAATACCTAGATATATCTAAAGATTCGATGATAGGAGAAACAGCGGCAAAGGCGAAGGGAGATAACTCTCGATCTTTCATCCATGCATGTACCCAACAGTAAGTAAAGTGATCGTAAATTACCCAGTGTTACAACATCGGCTTCCAAGCTATATAACAGCTATCCATGGGTATGGAGGTCGGACTTCCCATCGGAGATTCCACTAGTAAATTGAGCTAGAAGACAGCAACACAACGGTTCTGGGCAAATGTTCCCTTAATATCTTAAATTGATAGTAAATATTCTCAGTATTACAATTTTAAATTATATTAACACCAGACTCGGGCCACCTGTCTTTACTGCTGTATGGCTGTCACCTAGTCGTTGTTAGATCCAAGGAAGGAAAACAGACTCATGTGTATACCATTATTCCATATTTATTTAGATATATTCAAGAAATGGAATGGCATGTGCCAAAAGAAAGTATTTAAAGCAGGGCCAAAAGTGAGCACAAAAACTGTTCTCCCATATCAGAGAACTGAATAAACTTAGAAATGTCAGCCAAAGGGTAAGCCAAAACGAATAAAAAGAAGATCGAAAGAGTGTGTCCAAACATAACCCGAAAGGGTGTAACCAAAACAGTCCAAAAGGGAGAAATGCTTATTACACGGGCACCAAGCCACATCCTCTCACAAAAACACACATCCAAAAAAAATCCTCTCACACATACACACTTACACACTCTGTCACACATACACACGCTCTCTGACACACAAGCAAAAACACGTCCTCTCACACATACATACTGACACTCTCTGTCACACATACACACGCTCTCTGACACACAAGCAAAAACACATCCTCTCACACATACATACTGACACTCTCTGCCACACATGCACACGCTCTCTGACACACAAGCAAAAACACATCCTCTCACACATACATACTGACACTCTCTGTCACACATGCACACGCTCTCTGACACACAAGCAAAAACACATCCTCTCACACATACATACTGACACTCTCTGTCACACATACACACGCTCTCTGACACACAAGCAAAAACACGTCCTCTCACACACACATACTGACACTCTCTGTCACATATACACACGCTCTCTGACACACAAGCAAAAACACATCCTCTCACACATACATACAGACACTCTCTGTCACACATACACACGCTCTCTGACACACAAGCAAAAGCACATCCTCTCACACATTCACACTTACACTCTCTGCCACACAAGCAAAAACACATCCTCTCAAACACACACATTTACACGCTCTCCCCCACACACACACTTACACACTGTCACACATGCAAAACACATCCTCTCAAACATACACCCTTACACACTGTCACACATACACACTTCCACTCTCTGTCACACATACACACTTACACTCTCCGTCACACATACACACTTGCACTCTCCGTCACACATACACACTCTGCCACACATGCAAAAACACATCCTCTCAAACACACACATTTACACGCTCTCCCACACACACACACTTACACACTGTCACACATGCAAAACACATCCTCTCAAACATACGCCCTTACACACTGTCACACATACACACTTCCACTCTCTGTCACACATACACACTTACACTCTCCGTCACACATACACACTTGCACTCTCCGTCACACATACACACACTCTGCCACACATGCAAAAACACATCCTCTCAAACCATACATTTACACGCTCTGCCACACAAACACACTTACACTCTGTCACACATGCAAAACACATCCTCTCAAACATACACCCTTACACACTGTCACACATCCACACCTGCACTCTCCGTCACACATACACACTTACACTTTCTGTCACACATACACACACTATGTCACACATACACACTTGAATTCTCCGTCACACATACGCACACTATGTCACACATACACACTTGAATTCTCCGTCACACATACACACTTGCACTTTCCATCACACATACACACACTGTCACACATGCAAATAAACATCCTCTCAACCATACACCCTTACACTCTCTGTCACACATACAAAAACATATCCTACCACACATACACACTGACAATCTCTGTCACACATGCAAAACCACATCCTCTCACACTTACACATTTACATTCGCACTCATACACACACACACTGGATGAGAAATCTACGAGAAGATTCTCCTCCAGAAGGCAGCCACTCTCCTCAGCGCCTTCCTCAGAGGATGAACCTCTCGGTCCTCCACGAAGCTGTCGTCATCCTCGTCCTCGTAGACCCAGTAGTCACTGTCGTCATCACTAGGGGCGGGATAGTGGTCGACGTAGGTGATCGTGACTGGGGCGGGGAGCGTCTCACCGTGGTCAGGGCGGGCCCAGAAGGGGGTGAAAACACTCAGAGGGTTGGGAGAGAGGATCGGGGACGCAGCCTGAGAACGCTACACCAGTGAGGGGGGAGGGAGGGAGAAAGGAGGGTCAGTGGGCGAGGTATATAGGCGGTTTTCAAATAACAGTGTGCAAAGAAAAATCAGTCTGCTACACAGGTTACACATACTATAAGGTGGTATAACAAGACAAACATTCTGATCGAATGTACATGTAAGTGGAGGAGGGGGATCATGCAGCTATATTTCAGGAGACAATAACACACAGTGAAATGGGCAAAGTCAATAGTGTGCGTGAGGGGACAGTGACAAATGAACAAAGGTGAGCTATTCGGCGGCCGAATCTGAGAGAGATTTAGATAAACTACATACACAGTCGGATTCCTCATCCAGCGACGGCCATAAACTCGCAGCAGGAGTGACATGATACCGGATCATGTCTTCCCGTGCTGAAAAGAAAAATAAACGCATTTAAAAATACATGTTCAATGAATATATCGAGTTAAGGAGTTCAAGTTAACGAGGTTTCACTGTACTACGTTGAGGCAAAGACATCGCCCAGCCTCTAGTCAACAAATATAGATCTGGGTAATTTACACGCCAGCACGTCTCTACAGAAACTTGTACAGCTCTTATTTCCTCCTCGGCACCTGAATGGATGGGCGGACGGACAGACAGACAGACAGATGGATTAAGAGTACAGAATACAAGAGTTTATGAGAAGGCATTAGGCCTAGTAGGAGTGAAATTGGCATTTCATTGTTGTGTTCATGTGTTTTAGTCATGCCATTTCAAGGCCGTTCGTTTGAAAAAGTAGTTTACTTATAAATAGATATTAAAGTTATACAATGTCACACATTTGATCTTTAATGTTTGAACAACATCGTCCGTCATATTTATATACGGACCGCTCGTATATCAGAGCAGAAAAGAGATTTAAAAGACACCCATTTCTGAATCAAAACAATTGCAAATGGCGGCCAATGTCATCACCGCCGATACTGCTGTCAAACTACGACCAATTTCAGTACTAATCTATGTTCTAAACACCTTTAAATACAATAAATGCATTCTTAAATACCTTGAATATGCAGCCTAGTAAACATCTTGTCAGTAGAAGATCTTGAAACGATGCTGTAGTCAACGAAATGCAGAGCAATAGGGAGCAAGAGCGATAGTGAATCTGTTAGAAACAGAGGGGACGTTGGCCGAGACAACGGTAACTACGTTACGGAGACGAAGTCAGAACGAGGCGTCATCGTCCATTTCCGGCAAGGCTAAACCTCTAGGGCTGCATGTCATGGGGGCCAAACACTTAAAAAGGGGGAGCAGATAATGTGGTGATAAAAAGAAGGGCAGGTTCGGATTGTTTAGTCCCTGAGAATTTTCTTATGGCTTAATTATGAAAGATGTTAGCTGGTAAAGACCGTTCCTCTTAACTAGGGGCCGTTTGCTTGTGTGTAACGCGCGATGTGTGTTTAAGGTTGGCGGGACGTCCGCACTTATTGCTACGGAAGGACAGGCTGCGCAAGTCGTCTGGGAAATCCCTCACTAGCATCTCCACTGATGCACTCGGGAGAAATAGTCTGACATGAGTGGTGTCCCTTTGTTCATTGGTAGAAAAGAAGCCCATTCCCGTCACATACACGGAAGATAAAAGCCGTCTTGGCTGCTTGTTCAATCAGTGTGTTAGCTTGTTTACTGTGTACATGATATGAGTAAGAAATTAACGCCAGTCCCAAAACATAGCGCCAGCTATATCCCTGCTCACCCACGTGTCAAGGCAGCTTTCGACCCCAGCAGTTTAAGTGTAGCGTAGTGTACTTGATAACCTGCTCGTATTGATGTGTTGTGACATTCAGCGTTGGTTGTCTGTATATGTATTTTGGATACAGATTTGTTCCCTGATCTACCGTCTTGCCAAGGCATATTGACGAAGGCCATGGTCGAAACAACATAGACGATTAAACGCTTCATTTCTTTGTTCAGCTTTCTTACCTTTCCAATCAGCGATTGGTTATGGGTTGGCTGTATGCCTATAATATACACCTATATCAGGTTGTTCATTCCGCTCAACACAAATAGCTACAGACTGTTGATCTCCCGGGGCGACATGGACGGAATACCGTGCTCCTTCTGTACCTGCTGAATATTTAGATTATATGCTTGAATGCCAATGTGTATCTTGTCAGTGTGGGTGGAGAAATGAACACTAAGATGAATGTTCTTGTGCATCTGTATGCAGATGGACGTTCATGTAGCAGTAATGATTATTTATACAAGTTTCGTATTTCACATAGATGACATTAGGGGAGGGGGTGGAGCTGAGTGGTTAAGGTCAAGGTTCCATTCCAGGTATAAACGCTTATCATAAAGTCCATTCTTGGTGTCCTTTGCCGTCATATGGGGCCGCTGCGATTTTCGAGTTTAAACATTTAAAGGGCGACTATCCTCGGGCAAATTGGCAGTTTTAGTTAGTTTGGCTCAAGTCGTTCCAACACAACTTTCTTTGACTGTTGACTCAATTTTCATGATTTATATCAATCTAAGAGTTCACGAGTACTCTGATTGGCCCAGGTGTCCATTACGCATTAATTACAACGTGTGGACCTGGACTTAAACTGGGCACCAGACAGAGAAGCGCAGTCGCCCATTAAGTGTTAGTTTGCTAAGACACTTACGTTTCTAAGTTCATCATCCTTCTTAAATGATTAATAACTTTTATCGGGATCATGCGTATTTAAACGTATATATTTACTTATCAACCAGCTACCCGTAAACGAATAGTAATACCTAGATATATCTAAAGAATCGATGATAGGAGAAACAGCGGCAAAGGCGAAGGGAGATAACTCTCGATCTTTCATCCATGCATGTACCCAACAGTAAATAAAGTGATCGTAAATTACCCAGTGTTACAACATCGGCTTCCAAGCTATATAACAGCTATCCATGGGTATGGAGGTCGGACTTCCCATCGGAGATTCCACTAGTAAATTGAGCTAGAAGACAGCAACACAACGGTTCTGGGCAAATGTTCCCTTAATATCTTAAATTGATAGTAAATATTCTCAGTATTACAATTTTAAATTATATTAACACCAGACTCGGGCCACCTGTCTTTACTGCTGTGTTGCTGTCACCTAGTCGTTGTTAGATCCAAGGAAGGAAAACAGACTCATGTGTATACCATTATTCCATATTTATTTAGATATATTCAAGAAATGGAATGGCATGTGCCAAAAGAAAGTATTTAAAGCAGGGCCAAAAGTGAGCACAAAAACTTTCTCCCATATCAGAGAACTGAATAAACTTAGAAATGTCAGCCAAAGGGTAAGCCAAAACGAATAAAAAGAAGATCGAAAGAGTGTGTCCAAACATAACCCGAAAGGGTGTAGCCAAAACAGTCCAAAAGGGAGAAATGCTTATTACACGGGCACCAAGCCACATCCTCTCACAAAAACACACATCCCAAAAAAAACCTCTCACACTTACACACTTACACTCGCTGTCACACATACACACGCTCTCTGACACACAAGCAAAAACACGTCCTCTCACACATACATACTGACACTCTCTGTCACACATACACACGCTCTCTGACACACAAGCAAAAACACATCCTCTCACACATACACACTATGCCACACACTTACACACTGTCACACATGCAAAAACACATCCTCTCACACATACATACTGACACTCTCTGCCACACATGTACACGCTCTCTGACACACAAGCAAAAACACATCCTCTCACACATACATACTGACACTTTCTGTCACACATGCACACGCTCTCTGACACACAAGCAAAAACACATCCTCTCACACATACATACTGACACTCTCTGTCACACATACACACGCTCTCTGACACACAAGCAAAAACACGTCCTCTCACACACACATACTGACACTCTCTGTCACACATACATACGCTCTCTGACACACAAGCAAAAACACATCCTCTCACACATACATACTGACACTCTCTGTCACACATACACACGCTCTCTGACACACAAGCAAAAACACATCCTCTCACACATACATACTGACACTGTCTGTCACACATACACACGCTCTCTGACACACAAGCAAAAACACATCCTCTCACACATACATACATACGCTCTCTGTCACACATACACACGCTCTCTGACACACAAGCAAAAACACATCCTCTCACACATACACACTTACACTCTATGCCACACATGCCAAAAACACATCCTCTCAAACACACACATTTACACGCTCTGCCACACACACACACTTACACACTGTCACACATGCAAAACACATCCTCTCAAACATACACCCTTACACACTGTCACACATACACACTTCCACTCTCTGTCACACATACACACTTACACTCTCCGTCACACATACACACCTGCACTCTCCGTCACACATACACACACTCTGCCACACATGCAAAAACACATCCTCTCAAACCATACATTTACACGCTCTGCCACACAAACACACACTTACACTCTGTCAAACATGCAAAACACATCCTCTCAAACATACACCCTTACACACTGTCACACATACACACTTGCACTCTCCGTCACACATACACACTTACACTTTCTGTCACACATACACACACTATGTCACACATACACACTTGAATTCTCCGTCACACATAGACACACTATGTCACACATACACACTTGCACTCTCCATCACACATACACACACTCTGTCACACATGCAAAAAAACATCCTCTCAAACATACACCCTTACACTCTCTGTCACACATACAAAAACATATCCTACCACACATACACACTTACACTCTCTGTCACACATGCAAAACCACATCCTCTCACACTTACACATTTACACTCGCACTCATACACACACACACTGGATGAGAAATCTACGAGAAGATTCTCCTCCAGAAGGCAGCCACTCTCCTCAGCGCCTTCCTCAGAGGATGAACCTCTCGGTCCTCCACGAAGCTGTCGTCATCCTCGTCCTCGTAGACCCAGTAGTCACTGTCGTCATCACTAGGGGCGGGATAGTGGTCGACGTAGGTGATCGTGACTGGGGCGGGGAGCGTCTCACCGTGGTCAGGGCGGGCCCAGAAGGGGGTGAAAACACTCAGAGGGTTGGGAGAGAGGATCGGGGACGCAGCCTGAGGACGCTACACCGGTGAGGGGGGAGGGAGGGAGAAAGGAGGGTCAGTGGGCGAGGTATATAGGCGGTTTTCAAATAACAGTGTGCAAAAGAAAATCAGTCTGCTACACAGGTTACACATACTATAAGGTGGTATGACAAGACAAACATTCTGATCGAATGTTTGGAACATGTAAGTGGAGGAGGGGGATCATGCAGCTATTTTTTCAGGACACAATAACACACAGAGAAAATGGGTAAAGGCAATAGTGTGCGTGAGGGGACATAGACAAATGAACAAAGGTGAGATATTCGGCGGCCGAATCTGAGAGAGATGTAGATAAACTACATACACAGTCGGATTCCTCATCCAGCGACGGCCATAAACTCGCAGCAGGAGTGACATGATACCGGATCATGTCTTCCCGTGCTGAAAAGTAAAATAAACGCATTTAAAAATACATGTTCAATGAATATATCGAGTTAAGGAGTTCAAGTTAACGAGGTTTCACTGTACTACGTTGAGGCAAAGACATCGCCCAGCCTCTAGTCAACAAATATAGATCTGGGTATCATACACGCCAGCACGTCTCTACAGAAACTTGTACAGCTCTTATTTCCTCCTCGGCACCTGAATGGATGGGCGGACGGACAGACAGACAGACAGAGGGATTAAGAGTACAGAATACAAGAGTTTTTGAGAAGGCATTAGGCCTAGTAGGAGTGAAATTGGCATTTCATTGTTGTGTTCATGTGTTTTAGTCATGTCATTTCAAGCCCGTTCGTTTGAAAAAGTAGTTTACTTATAAATAGATATTAAAGTTATACAATGTCACACATTTGATCTTTAATGTTTGAACAACATCGTCCGTCATATTTATATACGGACCGCTCGTATATCAGAGCAGAAAAGAGATTTAAAAGACACCCATTTCTGAATCAAAACAATTGCAAATGGCTGCCAATGTCATCACCGCCGACACTGCTGTCAAACTACGACCAATTTCAGTACTAATCTATGTTCTAAACACTTTAAAATACAATAAATGCATTCTTAAATACCTTGAATATGCAGCCTAGTAAACATCTTGTCAGTAGAAGATCTTGAAACGATGCTGTAGTCAACGAAATGCAGAGCAATAGGGAGCAAGAGCGATAGTGAATCTGTTAGAAACAGAGGGGACGTTGGCCGAGACAACGGTAACTACGTTACGGAGACGAAGTCAGAACGAGGCGTCATCGTCCATTTCCGGCAAGGCTAAACCTCTAGGGCTGCATGTCATGGGGGCCAAACACTTAAAAAGGGGGAGCAGATAATGTGGTGGCCGTTGCCGTGGTTGCCGTCGTTGATAAAAAGAATGGCAGGTTCGGATTGTTTAGTCCCTGAGAATATTCTTATGGCTTAATTATGAAAGATGTTAGATCTAGCTGGTAAAGACCGTTCCTCTGAACTAGGGACCGTTTGCTGACCAGTGTCTAAGGCGCGATGTATGTTTGAGGTTGGCGGGACGTCCGCAGTTTGCCGCGGAAGGACGGGCTTGGCAAGTCGTCTGGGAAATCCCTCACTAGCATCTCCACTGATACACTCGGAGAAATAGTCTGACATGAGTGGTCTCCCTTTGTTCATTGGTAGAAAAGAAGCACATTACCCTCACATACACGGAAGATAAAAGCTAGATCTATCTAAGCTGCTAGCTTGTTTAATCAGTGTGTTTGCTTGTTTACTGTGTACATGATATGAGTAAGAAATTAACGCCAGTCCCAAAACATAGCGCCAGCTATATCCCTGCTCATCCATGTGATACTCTGATTGACCCAGGTGTCCATTAGTCATTAATTACAACGTGTAGACCTGGACTGATACTGGGCCCGAGACAGAGAAGCGTAGTCGCCCTTTAAGTATTAGTTTGCTAAGATTATCATCATTCTAAATAAGTAATAACTTTATCAGGATCATGCGTATCTAAACTGCTATATTGACTTATCAGCCAGGTAAATCTTTCTGAATAATAAATTGCTTCCCCTCACGTTTATATTTGTCAAAAACCGTTTCGTTGACGAAGCACGATGTGTAGGACTTCTTGAAAAAGTTAGTTAGTTAGTTATTTTATCCAGAACACGGTTTTATTATTCTAGAAATCGTACATATCACGTTTTTCGTGACGGAAATGAAAAAGATGGTCGAGCTCTGAATTTCGTTTCGCAGGGCGCTTATGACACATTTATAAAGTCAACCATTCATCCCCAATAACATTCACGGTGTTGCCATCCACCGCATTTATATATCACACTGAAGGGAACTGGGGTGAACAAATAAACCCCATATGTTGTTGTTCGTGTTCGAATAAAATGTGCAATTTCCATTAGATCTAGATGTTTAGATATAAATCGATTTTTTTTTTATATAACGTAATTTATTACTTAATTTTATTGCATAATTTTACGAAATTACTTTCGATTTGGGGTACGAAATTTCTCATTTCTAGGGGGTAGGAGACGGTCGGGTAATTTAACCTAGTCACGCCAAAGAGACCCGGGTTCGATTTCCGACATGGGTAAAATGTGTGAAGCCCATTTCTGGTGTCCCCCGCCGTGATATATTGCTGGAATATTGCTAAAAGCGGCGTAAAATCATACTCACTCACTCACTGGTGTCCCCACGTTATATTACTGGAATATTGCCCAAAACGGCGTAGCACCATACTCACTTACTCATTTCTAGGGGTATGAATTCGCTTGTGTTACGAATTGAGATACAACCGGCCACACGCACCGAAAACATCACCGATGGAGAACAACGAAATGAAAAATATGGTGGACCCAAACCAGTAAATATTACCGTATATTACCTACTATTAGATTTGGTAAAACTTTGTGAGAAACTGTTAACTGCTGCCAGCAAAGGCTTGTTATAAAATCGCATCATAGAAACTGGATATATCTCACGGCAATACATTTTTACGTATTAGTATTAGTATCTACGTACATACATAAAACATTTAGTTTACGATCCATTCAAATAAGGTTGTGTTAGGGTAAGGGGAGGTTAGTTACCCAAACCCCTCAGCCCTTGGATTCTTGAATGAAAATTTGTGGCGAACATACTATATATTTTGTCCCTGACCATATCAAGATCACCCAGATGTTTTAATGGTTAAAGGGCAAGTTCACACGGAAATGAGCCTATTTTTCTTGTACTTTTTCCACATTAAAAGTGTTAACATAGAAGTGTCATAGACAAAAATATAAAAATATCACAATTAATTAACATATTTTTCGCATTAAAACGATTTATATTTTTCACATTTACCAAGTGTTCTATTTCCACAACAAAAACACCATGGCTTATGCCCCTTGCAATATGACGTCATTGGTGCCAATTGATAAACATTATGACGTCATCATGCTTTGTTAGAGCCGCTTCACGTGGTGTAGGTCCAGGTGTGTGATTCTAGCGTCTGAGATGCCAGCCAGCATAGTGTTATGCTGAGTCACCACTGCGCCGGAGTGTGTCGTAGGCCATGTTGTTTTACTGCAAACTGGTACTTGATATCTTTTGCGTTGAGAATAGACAGGGACCCAGTTGAATTGGCACCAATTACGTCATAATCTAAGGGGGATAACTCAGGCCTGTTTAGCTCGAAAAACGAAGGCCTCATAACGGCATATCATTTTCACACTATTGTGAGCTTCCTACGTTCACTGTGAAAAAAATGAGTGTATATTTTCAAACACAGATACTAATTAATTCTAAAATTGCGTTTTGTTTAGAAAAAGAAAGAAAGTGATTTTTGCGTGTACACTTCCCCTTTAAGCAGCACGAAATGTTTACGACATTAACTCGCTTTACGGTTTTGGGGGAGATAACTCTTTGCAAGAAGGCTAATGTAGACTGGTTCCTTGCTTCTGTTGCGCACGCTACACAAAGTTCAGCCGCTAGCTGAGGCGAGGGTAAGGTACCAGTCTAAAGGCCAATGTTCTGAACAGTTGTGAACAGCTGGCAGATCAACAGATCAAAAGTAGAGGAGTGAACTAATCGATCAAACTGATAGTCAGTGGCAGCCTTATGCCGAGGTGGGAAATGCAGATGGCGTGTGTATTGTTAATATCGTCAATGAACACTGATGAAGACTTGTACGATTTTCTTGCCAGTTACCCAGCCACATCACATATTAATATGGTATCAATATTATGAAAGAATATTTTTTTATTTCCATTTCATTGGAATGTGGAAGAATATAAAATGTATTTTATTATTTTGTAATGATGTAAATAAAAATATTTGTTAATCAAACTAAAAGTTGAACTTGTTATTTATTTTAATGTGAAAAATAATATGCTTGTCCTAAGAAGCGATTAACGGGATGCTGATGATATCAATCACTGGATTGTCTGGTCCAGACTCGATTATTTACAGACCGCCGTCATTTAGCCGGAATATTGCTCAGTGTGGCATTAAACAACAAACAAACAATATTATGTAATTTATGTTCATGTTTCTTTGTTCTTGACAGCATACAGTTGTTAATAAGCAAATGGAGGGTTACCATCAAAGAAATTATATACCTCCGGGAGAAGTTCAGAACTGGATTCCACCAACAGGAAATCACTATCTCAGAATCAGTAAACGACCAAATAATGGTCTTCAGAGAGGTGAACATGAAGCCCAATGAGGTATTCAGGTATCAAATGAAAGATATTCCACAAGGAAATATTTTCTGACACTATGTACATCCAACAGACCTAAGAGAGTTTGTAACTTTAAAAGAACACTGAACAGCAACACTCCTTCAAAGGATGGTAATTCATGGACTGCTGTTCACAATACTGCTGTACCTTCAGAATGGTACAAGTGTACAAGAGTGAGAAAAAATTGTATGGCAGTTTAATGCTTTCATTAGAGCTCATAAAAATCAGCCAATCGTTGTTACTGATGGAATGCATGGTTGGCAAGATGGTGGGGTGTTCACGGTGACAGCTGGGACACAGCGACATGATGGATTTGTCTGTCTGGCTTTACTATTATGAACAGGGAATATTCGAGGAAGATATATCTTAATTTGAGAGCAATTCTATACAACATTCTTTGTGAAAGTGAGATTGTGCCCGTCCTTTCAGTTACCATCGTTACCACGAACTTCCAGATGACCAGGTTTGGCGAGCAGTTACTTAGTGTTGTGTAAGAATACTTATAGGCTATTGGTGATGATTGACACATGGGAGGCTGAGGCAAATGGTTGTCAAGAACTCAGTCTCGTCTACATATTGTGCTGGTTTCTCAAATGTGAAAGCTATAACTGACAAACATGGGACAGTGAACACATCCAGTAACAGTTTCTATGTCATCATACTGGCATTCAAGCGGGTAGCCAGGAGTAACAATGTTGCTGGAGCAGAGAGAAGATGGACTCTCATCCTTGAGGTAACAGTAAGATATATCTATCCATTGAAGAAAGGTTCAGAAATATAAAATCTGTGGATAAATCTAAATGATCAGTATTGTAAAATATTATGATTAAAATATTTCTACTTAAAGACAGTTATTTGTACTTGCATTCTTATGAGGTATTACTGAAAATATTCCTTCACATTCTTTCAGGACATCCATAAATTGCCCATCCAGGAAAGAAACTCCCCCTTGAAAAATGATGGTGATGTGACTGTTGGAGAACTGCTTGGTTTGATCGCAGGACTTATTAGCGAATTTCATACACATTCATCGGCTTCGGTGCCGATAAATATGCTTGAATTTTGTTGTAAAATCCTGTGGTTAGATCCTCCTTGGCAATGGTTACCTGCATCCTGTGGATGAGTCATGACTACAAACACAGACCTATATATGAAGGAAATGAACAAACTGTCTAAAATGAGTGTTGTTCAATATTAGATACACAGACTGCCAGAGAATTTGTCATGAGAAATTAATTGTTTTATGTCTTCATATTTTACACTTTGGAATCATTTGTCATCAAACAGTCTTAGAAATTAGCTGATGTAAGTAGACAAAATTATAATTATTATCTTTTAATGTGTTGGTAAGTATTACCTAAAGCCTTTGTTAATTGTTAAATAGTAATTTGAAATGGTAATAGAATTGACATTACATGATATACATATATGCTTGTTACTTTTCTGTCACTGAATATTTACTATTTAATTTAGTTTGAGCAAGCTTCAATTCACTCTATAACACTCAACTTAGAAGGAAGCATGGGGTTAAAGTGGTAAAAGTGTCACCCCAAGGCCTGGGTTTGATTCCCCACATGGGTACAATGTGTGAAGCCCATGTCTCGTGTCCCCTGCTCTGACATTGCTGGAATATTGCTAAAAGCAGCAGAAAACCATACTCACTCACTTTTCTTGACCAATTCAGAAGAACTAGCATCACTTGGTGCTGATGAGGAATACTTTGTTTCTGACACAAACAGCACACGGGTGTGTATTTTATTTAAAAATAGCTTCCACAGGAGATATTGCTTTAATGGAACTCCATCAACAGAATTGAAGCCCATTATGATGTCTCGAGAAGTGTAATGTGATTGATGTAACAATCTATAATGTCACCAGTATAATGCCAAAATGTCATTACATGTAACGTGAGTGAGTGAGTACTGTTTTACACCACTTTTAGCAATATTCCAGCAATACCACAGCGTGGGACACTAGAAATGAGCTTCACACATTGTACCCATGTAGGGAATTGAACCCGGGTCTTCAGCGTGACAGGTGAACACTTTGACCTCTAGGCTAACTCATCGCCCTGGTTACATGACTGAGGTACCAGCCCAGCTGTATTTTCTGTACATTTAGACCCATGAAGATCCGGGTTAGAATAAGTATTCAGCAACCCAGGCTTGTCGAAAAGGTGACTATGCTTGTTGTAAGAGGCGACTAATGGGATCGGGTGGTCAGGCTGGCTGACTTGGTTGATGCATGTCATTGTTTCCCAATTGCATGGATCGATGCTCATGATGTCAATCACTGGATTGTCTGGTCCACACTCTTATTTACAGACTGCTGTCCTATAGCTGGAATATTCCTGAGTGTGCCATTAAACAACAAACAAAAAACAAACAGTACATTCTGGGTGTGAAAACAATGCTAATAAGCTAAATATGTTGTGACAATGCTTTGGGATGATAAATAGACTCTCACCCTAATGTCTCCCCCATCCCGAGATGAAATATATTCATTCATTGATAAGACTGCAGGGATGAAATTAACCAAGAACAGCTACTAGCCCAAATAGTAATAACATTTGGCAATACCCCTCAAAATGTTTGAAATTCTATTGGCGTTTAGGATACTGTTAACATTATAAATACTGGCCTGGGCTAGTGGTAAATTGAAATTTCCATCCTAATGAGTGAAAATATCCTCAGATATGTTGATGGTGTTCAGATTCCATATTTTCAATACTGCCCCCTACAACTATGGCCATATTGAAGATGTCAAATGGGGCCATATGAGATAGTTACTCTTTATTAGAATTCCAAATATTCTATATTGTATGCAATCAAGGTGAGCTACAGTGTCAATGGCATAATTTTTTATGATATCGCCAACATGTTCACATATTTATTTGTGTTTATTGAAACCTTGTAACCACTAGATGTAATATGAAGATAGTAAGTTAATACTAGTATTGCTTCTGGAAATGTATGGTTGAAATCAAATACATTCACATATTTACAATTTCAATACACAAATAAATATTGACAGTGTAGTTTGCAAATTATTTTGTTTCTGTGAGGTTACCATGGTTACCACACCAGCTCAAAACAGGGTGTCGTTGTACAAAACAATTTTAGCTCTCAGACTGTCATAAGTCTGTGTTAGGTATGGGAGTTATGATCACCTTAGCGCTAAGATCGCTTTGTACAATGGCACCCAGGTCTCTGTTGTTTTCCACTCATTGACAGTAACATAATTCTTTTGTTAATAATGTTCAATATTTCTAGTGTCACATGCGAGAAAACACTTTGGTGATGAGATACAGTCACCTCACAAGGTGGAGGAGAGTAGACATCTAGTCTTTGACACTCCAGGTATATATTTCATATTGTTTGGACGCTCCCAGTACATATGTTTCATAGTTCTCTTAAAGTTCATGCCTTCATTGTTAAAAATGTACAAAGGAGTTTTTAGATATGATAGCTGTGGGATTAAGTTGAAAGTTTACTGGACTGTTTGATATCTTCTGTGTGAGTTGATATTCTTTATGATGCATATATAGAAGATCGGTGTTGATTGTCTGTCCACTAAGTAAGATCATCCCAAAGAAATTGTCTGAATTATCAGTGAAGTCAGGTTAAATGATGTTAAACATCACAGTCAAGATTATTGCGCTTATATAGCAATGTGCTTATATGTGTGTGTGGATGCTTGTACTAGTTAGTCTTAATGCTGATTTTTTAGTGCTAGCCCTCTCAGACACAGTATATGGACTCCAAGCCGACCAGTCCTTGTTTTATCCCCTTGATGCCGAGCTTGAGGCAGGGTAACAAGAAGTACCATCTTTTAACGTCTTTGGCATGATTCGCCCCGGGATTGGACGGCCGACCTTATGGTCTTTGGACAGATTCTGTATCCACTAGATCCCTCAGCGGTCGGAATAATCAGTGAAAGAAACACTTTTGACACATATCATCACTGTTACACATCTCACCATCAAATACATAGATCGATTTTGACCTTGAAAACTAAATGTTTGCTTTATAAAACATATGCTTCATTGAATTCAAGTGTTCCCTCTAGGATGATGTTAATTTTGTTTCCTTTAAAGAGTCTGCGAAAAAAAGATGAAAGAAATCAAAGGTGGTGTTAGGACACCACAGTATACAAGATCAAAAAAGAAGATCCGGGTTAGAATAGGTGCTTGTCGTAAAAGGTGACTGACGGGATCGGGTGTTCAGACTCACTGACTTGGGGGATGTATGTCATCGAATCCCAGTAGAATAGATCGATGCTCATGTCAATCACTGGATTATCTTGATTGTCCAGGCTTGATTATTTAGAGACGTCCATCATATCACTGGAATATTGCTGTGTCTAGCATTAAATAACAAACAAACATGTACTTGTTTTGTGAAATGTGGTTTGGTCGCTTTAGTGGATCTAAAATTAAGTGGAACAAAGAAGGAGACAACAAGCTTGATGACCTAAACGATGACTGCTATTGTTATTAAATGTTTTCACTCAATGAAACTGAAATTTAAACTGAATTAGGAATTGAAAATAATCTATTTGTGTCCCTTTGTCTGAATTTGTTATTTATTCAAGTGAATTACATTCTTGTGACAAAGGTACACAGTCGATCTCTGATAATGTTTCATTCTTTTTCAGCATCCAAAGGAAGGATGAGGGAGAGAAAAATCTTTGGTTCCGATAATGAGATATACTGACTCATTGTAAATAAAGTGAATTCGGTCAAAGACAAGCAAAACAACGATGACCATGAGTTGAGGGACAGTCATGCTTCCTATATGCAACCAACTGAAATTTGTATATAACACTTCTTGACATTTCTCTTGAAGAGATTCCTCCCTAGCTCCACATAGCGGGTTCTGCTGTTTTGGGGTTTGATTCCAACTTTATGCTGAACATTATTCAAGAATTGTCTAAGTCATCAGGGAAAAATGTTTGAGACCTTTGTATCTTCAGTCTTTTCTTCGAAAAAAAGAAGAATTTATCTATGTGACTTAAATAGTACAAAGTCTACATCATTCTCCTGGGGCAGTGGGGTTGCACATGCAGGTTAGATTCCCCACTTGGGTGCTATGTGTGAAGCCCATTTCTGGTGTGCCCCGTCATGATATTGCTGGAATATTGCTAAAAGGGACGTGAAACCCAACTCACTCACTCATGATCTTTTAACCACAATTGCAGTAGGATCATAGCAGCATGTCAACTGATATTGATGAAGTTTTGGTCCAGTTATAAATTGTTCTCATTAATACCATATTCATGTTTAGGCATAATTCAGGAATTAAATCTCCGGGCCCTGTCTTTTGCTTGTATTTCATGTGTCACTAACTAATTTAGCTCACCTGGACCGACAGTCCAGTGGGCTTATGTCAGACATTGTCATGTTTCAACATCTTTTATCCGAGACCAGAGGACAGATAATGCTAAAACATGGCAAATATGTTCCCATCAATGAGGACCACAAAATTTGTTCAAGGGCTTCGGATCCGATTCAAATATGGCTGCCATAGAGGCCATATTGAAAATACCACTAAGAGATATATGTCAGCTGTTTATGCAGTGATTTAGGAGA
Source organism: Haliotis rufescens (assembly GCF_023055435.1). NCBI lineage: Eukaryota > Metazoa > Mollusca > Gastropoda > Lepetellida > Haliotidae > Haliotis > Haliotis rufescens. Next base: position 10,383,661 of record NW_025963924.1, read on the forward strand.
AAATTCATTTGTTTGTGGGTAGTTAGAAACTAGGCAAAAAACGTTTCACAAAATTTTGAAATTTGATTCTTTTACTTAGACTTAGTGACATTCCCTGTTTATGCAACTTAGGGTCATTTGTCAGCTATTTATGCAGCAATTTAGCAGAAAATTGGTTGTGGGTAGATAGTAACTAGATCTAAAGCAAGTTGCTCTCGGAACAAATACATGTATTTAAGTTATGTTATTTTAATATCTCCTCCAAAGTCTACTAATTGAAAATGCTGCTGGGGTCATTTCAGATAGTTCAGTTTTTTGGAGTTTAAACATTTTGGATACAGAAACTGTTAACATATTTTCAGTTTTTACTCTCATTTGTCTTTGCCATTTCCCTTATTTATCCAGATGTAATCCAGATTAGCTGCTGTGCCCGTGGCACTATTTGTTTCAAATTTTAGAACATGATGCTTAACAAATGCAGCAGAGGCTTCAGTTCTAATGCTAGGGAGTGGGGATGTGTGAGTTGAACCTGGTTCTTTCTTATCTATAAAACATTACATTTTGAACATATGTTACGTTTAAGATTACCCTTTCTTTTTTTCCACCTCTGTCTAGTGGCAGGGCATCCGCCCGATGAGCAGAAGGTCCAGAGTTTGATCCCCAGTTGCATCATACCAAAAGACATGATACCTGTTGTTACCCTGTCTACATTAAGGGGATAAAACAAGGACTGGTCGGCTATATACTGTATCTTTAGTTGGGTATTCATGTTAAACTGCAACATGGTATCTCAGTGAAACTGTGGCATGGTATCTCAGTGAGCTAGCGCTATAAATCGGCATCAGTCCGAACTAGTACAAGCAGCCACACACACAAGTGTATACATGTCACTATATAAGTGCAATAATCTTGGACGTGACATTAATCCCCATTTCACCTCACCTCACCTCACCTCACCTCACCTCACCTCACCTTGAATCCCGGTTCAAACCAATTTTGTTTCTACATTTGTCAGCACAATACCTGTGCTCGTTTGTATTACCAAAGTGGTAAACATCTTCAGGCCTGCATGAAGCTGACACACTAAAAATAACTGGCATATTGTACAAAGTGGCATCAAAACAAACTCACTCACCCCTTGTAAATTGATTTGGAGTGTTTAAAGTTAGTGTTTAAGTTAATTGTCTTGGGGAGTTTTGTCCATTCTCTTCCATCTACAGGCAAAGCTCTTAAGACTTTGCACTGGCGGCCTGTTCCCTGTGTGTAGAACACCTCACATTAAAAATTTGGGCATTGTAAAAGCAGTTATAACACTAGGATAAGCAGGTAGGCTGTTTTCCTCCACTCATATTTCAGTATTTACTGTTAATAGTTTGTCAAGGGTTATCATACATCACCTTATTAAAGGTATTATACATAAACCTTATCACAGAGTAGTATATATCACTTTGTCAAGGGTTATCATACATCACCTTATCAAAGAGTAGTATACATCACTATATCAAGGGTATTATACATCACTTTATCAAGGGTATTATACATCACCTTATCAAGGGGTATTCTACATCACTTTATCAAGGATATTATACATCACCTTATCAAGGGGTATTCTACATCACTTTATCAAGGGGTATTATACATCACCTTATCAAGGGTAATATACATAAACCTTATCACAGAGTAGTATACATCACTTTGTCAAGGGTATTATGCATCACTTTATCAAGGCTATTATACATCTCCTTATGACAGAGTAGTATACATCACTTTATCAAGGGTATTATACATCACATTATCACAGAGTAGTATACATCCCTTTATCAAGGGTATTATACATCATTTTATCAAGGGTATTATACATCACCTTATCAAGGGGTATTATGCATCACCTTATCAAGGGTATTATACAACACCTGATCAAGGAGTATTCTACGTCACTTTATCAAGGGTATTATACATCACTTTGTCAAGGGTATTATACATCACCTTATCAAGGCTATTATACATCACCTTATCAAGGGTAATATACATAAACCTTATCACAGAGTAGTATACATCACTTTGTCAAGGGTATTATGCATCACTTTATCAAGGCTATTATACATCTCCTTATGACAGAGTAGTATACATCACTTTATCAAGGGTATTATACATCACTTTATCAAGGGTATTATACATCACCTTATCAAGGGGTATTATGCATCACCTTATCAAGGGTATTATACAACACCTGATCAAGGAGTATTCTACATCACTTTATCAAGGGTATTATACATCACTTTGTCAAGGGTATTATACATAACCTTATCACAGAGTAGTATACATCACTTTATCAAGGGTATTATACATCACTTTATCAAGGGTATTATACATCACTTTATCAAGGTTATTATACATCACCTTATCAAGGAGTATTATACATCACCTTATCAAGGGGTATTATACATCACCTTATCAAAGGGTATTATTAATCACCTTATCAAGGGTATTATACATCACCTTATCAAGGGTATTATACATCACTTTATCAAGGGTATTGTTCATACATTAGCAAGGAGTATTCAAATCACCTATCAAGCGTATTATACATAACGTTGTCAAGGGGTATTATACATCACATTGTCAAGGGTATTATACATCACCTTATCAAGGGTATTATACATCACTTTATTAAGGGGTATTATGCATCACCTTATCAAGGGTATTATACATCACCTTATCACAGAGTAGTATACATCACCTTATCAAGGATATTATACATCACATTATCACGGGTTTTATACATCACCCCATCAAGGGGTATTATACATCACCTTATCACGGGTATTATACATCACCTTGTCAACTGGGTATTATACATCACCTTATCAAGGGTATTATACATCACTTTATCAAGGGGTATTATACATCACCTTATCAAGGGTATTATACATCGCCTCATCAAGGGGTATTATCCATCACCTTATCAAGTGGTATTATGCATCACCTTATCAAGGGGTATTATCCATCACCTTATCAAGGGGTATTATCCATCACCTTATCAAGTGGTATTATGCATCACCTTATCAAGGGGTGAGATACATCACCTTATCAAGGCGTATAATACATCACCTTATCAAGGGTATTATACATCACTTTATCAAGAGGTATTATACATCGCCTCTTGAAGGGGTATTATACATCACCTTATCAAGGGTATTATGCATCGCCTGATCAAGGGTATTATGCATCACCTTATCAAGGAGTGTTATATATCACCTTATCAAGGTATATTATACATCACCTTATCAAGCGTATTATACATCACCTTATCAAGGTATATTATACATCACCTTATCAAGGGTATTATGCATCACCTTATCAAGCGTATTATGCATCACCTTATCAATGGTATAATACATCAGCTTATCAAGGGTATTATACAATGCTTATCAAGGATACATAACCTTCACAGTGGTATTATATACAGTATGCCCTTATCAGGGGTATTGTACATAAATGAATATTGCACCAAATACTGATGGACTTTATCAATGGTAAGACAAAATAAACACGTCATTTCAACTACAGCACCAAATACTGATGGACTGTATCAATGGTAAGACACAATATACTCGTCATTTCAACTGTAGCACCAAATACTGATGGACTTTATCAATGGTAAGACACAATAAACACGTCATTTCAACTACAGCACCAAATACTGATGGACTGTATCAATGGTAAGACACAATAAACACGTCATTTCAACTACAGCACCTAATACTGATGGACTTTATCAATGGTAAGACACAATAAACTCGTCATTTCAACTACAGCACCAAATACTGATGGACTTTATCAATGGTAAGACACAATAAACTCGTCATTTCAACTACAGCACCAAATACTGATGGACTGTTTCAATGGTTAGACACAATAAACTCGTCATTTCAACTATAGCACCAAATACTGATGGACTGTTTCAATGGTAAGACACAATAAATTCGTCATTTCAACTACAGCACCAAATACTGATGGACTTTATCAATGGTAAGACACAATAAACTCGTCATTTCAACTATAGCACCAAATACTGATGGACTTTATCAATGGTAAGACACAATTAACACGTCATTTCAACTACAGCACCAAATACTGATGGACTGTATCAATGGTAAGACACCATAAACACGTCATTTCAACTATAGCACCAAATACTGATGGACTTTTTAAATGGTAAGACACAATAAACTCGTCATTTCAACACCAGCACCAAATACTGATGGACTTTATCAATGGTAAGACACAATTAACACGTCATTTCAACTACAGCACCAAATACTGATGGACTTTATCAATGGTAAGACACAATTAACACGTCATTTCAACTACAGCACCAAATACTGATGGACTTTTTAAATGGTAAGACACAATAAACTCGTCATTTCAACACCAGCACCAAATACTGATGGACTTTATCAATGGTAAGACACAATAAACACGTCATTTCAACTATAGCACCAAATACTGATGGACTGTATCAATGGTTAGACACAATAAACTCGTCATTTCAACTATAGCACCAAATACTGATGGACTTTATCAATGGTAAGACACAATTAAACACGTCATTTCAACTACAGCACCAAATACTGATGGACTTCATCAATGGTAAGACACAATAAACACGTCATTTCAACTACAGCACCAAATACTGATGGACTGTTTCAATGGTAAGACACAATAAACTCGTCATTTCAACTGTAGCACCAAATACTGATGGACTTTATCAATGGTAAGACACAATAAACACGTCATTTCAACTACAGCACCAAATACTGATGGACTGTATCAATGGTAAGACACAATAAACACGTCATTTCAACTACAGCACCAAATACTGATGGACTTTATCAATGGCAAGACACAATAAACACGTCATTTCAACTACAGCACCAAATACTGATGGACTGTTTCAATGGTAAGACACAATAAACTCGTCATTTCAACTATAGCACCAAATACTGATGGACTTTATCAATGGTAAGACACAATAAACTCGTCATTTCAACTACAGCGCCAAATACTGATGGACTGTATCAATGGTAAGACACAATAAACTCGTCATTTCAACTACAGCACCAAATACTGATGGACTTTATCAATGGTAAGACACAATAAACACGTCATTTCAACTATAGCACCAAATTCTGATGAACTTTATCAATGGTAAGACACAATAAACACGTCATTTCAACTATAGCACACAATACTGATGGACTTTATCAATAGTAAGACACAATAAACTCGTCATTTCAACTACAGCACCAAATACTGATGAACTTTATCAATGGTAAGACACAATAAACACGTCATTTCAACTACAGCACCAAATACCAACAGACCATATACCTGCTAAGACATTATTAACACACGTTACTTTAACCAAACGTTGATATACTACCCCATAAAGTCATTACTATTGCATCACATATTCACAGACTACATCACTGCTAAAACATAATAAATACACGTCATTTCAACTCTTCCCCTAAATAAAACAGCAACTGTCGACAATGAACACTGTGATAACGTCTCGTGAAGCAGCAAGCAGGCACGTAGTTTACCTTACCCTTTGACCTCCGTGTTATCAGAGGTCAGACAAGGAGGTCAGAGACAGCCACACAGAAAATAGAACACAATGGGTTTTAATCAATACATCGCCCTACATCTGCGGCAGTGACACTGACGTTGTACTGGGGTTGACATGCAACTATACTATTTTAAACTCATTTTAAACACGCCCCATACATCTTTGGTATATATCCTTTTTTTGTAGTTTTCTATTTATAGCAGAAACTGGTAGTACTCTGCAATGAACACTAGTCATCCATGTTAGTCTAAGCAAAGACGTATATATGTCTTTGGTCTATGAGTAACATGGATGACAGGTGATCGTGTTTATTAATTCCTGCGCTGTCTGTAATCAGAGACGTCTACAGGTACTCACTGTGTCCGTTCTATACATACAATTGGGATCACATGGGGTATATATACTCGCGGGTTGAATCTCAGGTGGGAGGATTGTATAATATGTAACGGTAAACTGGCATTTCAACGAGTATCATCTGTGCAGTATACTTAAACATGTCACGGGTATAAATTCAACAGAGATTTCCAAAAAAATATAGCGTGTGTTTAACGGGACTAATTTTTTTAGGTTTCAACTGTACTCTAAAGGGCTATAATATATTTACACAGGTGGTCAGCCCTGGTTGCATCATACCAAAAGACGTTACAAGATGGTACTTGTTGTTACCATACCTGACGCTCGGTATAAGAGGATAAAGCAAGGACTGGTTGGATCGGAGTCCGTTCAATGTGTCTGAGTGGGGTGTTCATGTTAAGCTGCGGCCGGCAGGGTGAGGTAAGGTGAGGGTGAGGTAAGGTGAGATAAGAGGGGTGTACCGTCGTTTCAAGATTATTGCATTTATATAGGGACGTGCATTCGTGTGTGTGTGTGTTAGAGAGAGAGAGGGAGGGGGGATACAAGTACCATCTTTCAACGTCTCTTTGATAGGACGCGGTCTGGGATCGAAACACCGACCTCTCGCTCTCCGATCAGACGCTCTGTCCACTAGACTCCAGAGAACAGAATGAAAACACACACACACACACACACTCTCTCTCTCTCTCTCTCTCTCTCTCTCTCTCTCTCTCTCTCTCTGTATATATATTTATATATAGTGTTTATATATATATATATGTATATAAGCACTGTACGAGTATGGCCCAAAATATATCAGGGGCCCTGTTCCATAAAATGATCTTAGGGCGAAGATGGAAGTTACTATCATACTTAAACAAAGACAATAGTCGTAGTACTAAGATCGCTTTGTGTTACGTGGCCTCCACAATATAAATGAGTTGGAGGTATGGGGCGTGCTTAGAGCATAGGGTTATGACGTCAAATTCATACTGTGACCGTCCGCCGTACAATTCCTAAATGCATTGAGTTTTAATTGCAATAACGACACGTCAGGTGCATACTTTGTGTGTTTGCATCTCATTCCTGTATGCATACAATATGTAATTTGTTTGTTGCTTAACGCCACACTCAGGAGTATTCCAATTATATGACGGCGGTCTGTAAATAATCGAATCTGGACCAGACAATACAGTGACATCACGAGCAATCGATCTACACAGTTGGGATACGACGACATGCATCAACCAAGTCAGCGAGCCTGACCACCTCATCCCGTTAGTCTCCTCTTACGACAAGCATGAGTTGCTGAAGACCAATATCTAACCCGGAATCCTCACGGGACATTATGTACATGTATGGACAGGTCGGAATATTAAAGACATAAACGTTTCATCTTGTAGTCAAAACTTTAGATTCCTGTCTACATTTATTACATCAGCAGCATGATCTCCTCGCATCAGTGATTCTTATTAATGTAAGAACGCTGAATCTAAACTCAGGCACTGCATGGCCCCACGGCGTGAGATAATCATAACATCAGCAACATCAACATGTCGACCCAATAGCACCAGCAATAAAAGAGTTGCATATTAACTGGAACCATGAATGTGGGAGTTATACCAAACTCCTCTTGAACAATATTTCACATAGGCCGCGAAGCATAGCAAAATGTGGCAGAAAAGTCCAAATAGACGTTTTTAAGAGGATGCTAATTTGCTGAAACCAACGGGCAGGAGTATCTTGCTTATAGAAAGGTTCTCAATCGGGGCGAATCTTGCATGGCAAGCATAGAACCCACGACCCGCTAAAGGACGCAACTATGCGTAATGCATTGCGTCGCATGAGGTCACAGGTCTACCCCCTGCCCACAGAGCCAGCTGTTGGGGGGAGATTATTACTCAGCGAGAAATGTGCATTATGACTGATGGACATGAATTACCTTTGATTACGTTAGGACAATCTGTGCAATGATGGTCTCTGTAAGGTAGCGTGTAATATATATGTAATATAAAAACATAGAAATGAAGTGTCGTTTTGTATTTATTACAGTAATCTTACTTCAGCCTTTGAAAGGCATTTAGAAGTGATACACATAAGGAAGAGAATTTATGGATGTCAACTTCTTTATTATGAGGAACACGTTTCGGAGTATATCGGGTGAATGATGAAGGAGTAAGGATATACTCCGAAACGTTGTGTCAATAAAGAAGTTGACATCCATAAATTCTCTTCCTTATGTCATGTTACTTATTTTCATTTTCAATCAGCTGATTGTTATAGTGTAGGAAAATAGACATTCTTTTCTGTATGAACTGTTGTTAAAATAACGTAACCTTACTGTCAGCGTTACCAGTCCTGCTCGTACTGCTGGCCGGGGTTCTACATAAAAAGGTACATAAGTTATACTTGTAAAATAAAATGTATTTTCAATTTATAATTCTACTGTACTTTATTATTTGTGTCATTTCTTCTTTCTTTGGACCATACTTAAATATTCATATTCTTTCATAATTCTATTTTTTATCCTCATTATAATACAGTGACGGGGTTATTGAGAACATGGTGCATGATGACGCAGACTTCAGCGTTATTTCATAGTGACACCTCATTAGATGCTGTATAAAGTTGAACTGTACCACAAAGGGAAGGAAGTGACTGAGCGCAGCCTGGGCGTGACTCTGCTTGTCAGTTCAACACTAAATAAACATGCCCCGTTTCTTTGTAGCTGTCTGTCATCGATAAAAATAGCCAATGACGTAATAATCACAATAACGGTTTCGGCAAAACATCGTCCAAAACGGACTATGATAGCCGATGAAAGTGTCTTTTCGTGAAAGTTAATCGTGTGTTCAGTCTAATGTGTAATTAATAGGTGAATAATTAATTATAGACGACGTTCCTGTTCGTGAGAATATGATGCAAGGTTCACTTCCGGGATACAGCGAGCTCTCATTACTAAAATACATACACAGTTTCTGCATCTCTGAGACCGCGAGAATGCTTCGACAGTACAATAAATGCCTAGTTTGAAGATTGAGCCGAACTTATTGCTATCAAATATACAAAACTGAAGAGAAAGCTGTTTATGTCTCGTGTATACAAACACGACAGTAACCATCATGTGGGTTTGTTTACATCGAACAGCTGACCGCAGTGTATCGCGTGTCAATCATCTCTGACCTTTGACCTTAAATCTCCCAAACAGTTACACATCAATGTTTATCGGTTATACGAGTCTCTATTACTGACATATCTCAATTAATAGTGAAAATAGACATAACTGCAGCTTGTAGAGCCAATATAAGCGCAAAAAATTGGATTTTATGTTTCAAATAGGCGTGGCTTATATGTACCACGTGACCAGGATACGTCACTCCCATAGCAGATATCTACTCCGCCATAGCTGTTGTTGTTGTGGAAGAAGACAGATCTGGACGGGTTATTTAGGTGAAATTTTCTCACTATGTCGTCCCCAAGCCCCGGTAAAAGACGGATGGACACTGACGTGGTCAAATTGTATCCTAGTTTCACAGCATTTGTGTGGTGTTGATCAATTTAGTAGGCATTTGTGCAAATGTCACCTAACTTCTCGTTGGCATAAATTTCGTTTCACTTGGGCTCGGGCCCTCGAAAGGGCATAAATTTTTGTCAGCTGGCAACCCCAACCGTTTTCTCATGCATGGATAATCGATTAAAGTTATATCGTCTTATATGCTTTAAGTTTCAAGTAGATGTATATGTGGAACGCTGCATGTTCGTCATCCTAAATAAGGTCATGCAAAAGACCGTTCCAATTTTATCGAGGGAGACCAGATTGCATCGTTTGTAGGTAAACAGGTCACGGTTATGTTGTTGTCAGGTATGTGACCGTGAAACAGCCCTGCTCTCAATGAAACTAACCAGTCAATATTGTGTATCGCTTTATATGCAACTCGAACCTTTCACGAACATTTGTACAGTGGCAACATTTGTTCGTCTTGAAGTGTTACTTTAGCGTCCCAAACATTTTACTGTTACAAGGGTAAGTGGTTGCAACATCCATTACATGGAAACAGTTGTTAGCATTGTAAAATTAAGACTGGCGTACCTAACATGTGAATGCAAAGTAAGCAATGATAAGTGGATACAACATGCTTTTATTAATTGTGTGAGCATATGAGACTTGAAATCTGTTAATGCTGTAAACTCTTGATGATCAAAAAGAATTTAGCAAATGTAAACAATTCATTGCTTATTCAAAAGGCACACACCAAATTCAACCACTAGCTTGTAAGTCAGTAGTTAAATAACTAGTCAGATGTTATTTAGTGCACATGCATTGTTCAGGCAAGTCTAAGCTTCTTACAATTGAAGGATTAGCATGAATTGAACTAATTCGCTCTCTGCTCGTTAAGTAATTTGACTGATGACAGAAAACAGACTGTGTATTTGTAATGAAAGTGATTAGCACATAGATTTCATTGTAAAATTATGGTGACTTTAGCAAGCATTCAAAATATGCCTATATACGTATGTGTGTAGAGCTCATTTTGTTATTTTAGCTATACAACATAATTCAAATACTTCCTACGTTGTACCATCGTTGTTACCATGGTTACATAGGATAATATCATTATGACTGCTTACATGATAATGATAATATGTGATACAATATTAAAGACTACTGCATGTGCCATTGTAAGCAAACTTTGTCTGATAATAATGTCACATATTATCATGGATAAGAAAATCCTTTCTTTTATAATCAATTTATTATTTGAGTGAACTATTCACAAACATGTTTTCATACCAGGTATATGGTGGGTGTTGTCATTTAAGTTGAAGCTTCAGTTTTGATGTTTAGCATTATATATTGATCTATTTTGTGATGATCCTTGACAACTGCTCAGAATAGAAAGCAAGCATGAGGTCACAATTCTTGGAGGCCTGAATGAGTTTATGGTGAAGTTTTATGGTCCACCAGGAAGTGAGTATAATTTCATTTTTGTTTTGTTTCTGTACCTTTACAATCGGTTTAGTCCGTAAGCAAACAATTCTTCTTTCTTGAATTTGTATTTAGATATGTAAGCTGAATATTTTAAAATGAATTTCATTGTAAATGTGTATCACCTGACAGAAACAGGAAGCAACCATGTTGTGTCATTGTGTGATATAGAAAGGTACCTGTTTGCTGGGACTAGACTAACAATACACTGTGCACTTACAATCCAACTTGACAATGGAGAAATAAGTCACTGAAATATGTAAATCCTTCTAGTTCCATCTTTGCAATATTGGCACAATTTGATTGGCTCCATGTCCTTACTGAGGAGACAGCAGCAGCCCTGGCTAGATCTCTGATACTGTCCCGCACCGACTATTGCAACAGTTTGCTTCACAAGGTCTCCCAGGTCCTCATCTCTCGGCTACAATGAATTCAGAACCCTGAGCTCGTGTTGTAACAAAGACCTGCAAGTTTGACAGTATCACTCCAGTACTTATGTCGTTTCACTGGTTGCCAGTTAGAGCAAGTTCAGTTATGCCATCGCTCCTCCCGAAGCATAGGCCGCAGACAACAGTCTGCCAGAGTCCTCGGTCCTGGGCTGCCCTCTCTAGTTGTTTCCAGGTGTGTCCCATCTTCTTGCTGTCTGCCTCGAGGTCCTGTCGCCAGGTGTTTCTTTGCCGTCCTCTTTTACGTTTTCCCTGGGGGTTCCATGACAGCGCCTGTCTGGTGATGTTACTGACTGGCTTCTTCAGGGTGTGCCCAATCCATCCCCATCTTCTGCGCGGGATCTCATCTTCGGTTGGCAGTTGGTTGGTACGCTGCCACAGGTCTGAGTTGCTGACGGTGTTGGGCCAGTGGATCTGGAGGATTCTCCTCAGGCAGCTATTGATGAAAGTCTGCACTTTCCTGGTGGTGGTCTTCGTTGTCCTCCATGTCTCGGCTCCATACAGTAGCACTGACTTGGAGTTGGAGTTGGAGTTGGAGTTGAACAGCCTGATCTTCATGCGACTGGATACCACCTTGGAGCTCCATATGTTCTTCAGCTGCAAGTATGCTGTCCTTGCCTTTCCGATTCCTGCTTGTTAGAGCAAGAGTGGACTGAAAGATTCTGTCTCTGACGTATCAATGTAGGCATGGCTCTGCTCCCTCTGTGATCCTGAGTGTTGGATTATGGACGGAAGCATCGCCTTGAAATCCACAGAAAAACGTGGCCTTCAATATTTCATCATAGCAGCTGCCATGAAGTTACGCTCTTCCAGACTGTCTTAGGACAGTGCCAACTCATTCTGCTTTCAAAGCACAACTGAAGACTTTCCTTTCGAACCTACTTATAACTAACATTCTAGACGCCCTGAGCATATTATTGATGTGGAGTTTGGCACCATATAAATGGACATTTATTTATGATGATGCCCATGTGATGACTGTGTTTTGACCGACAACGTCTCTTACTTTCAGCACCCTATGAAGGTGGCGTCTGGAAGGTCCGGGTAGATTTGCCAGAGAAGTACCCATTCAAGTCACCCTCAATAGGTACAATAATGTCTAAGTAACTAAGACTGTAATGTTATTCTCTGTCATAATAAGTATATATCAACACAGTTAGTTACAAGCCGATGCTCAATACAATGCAGGAAACTCAATAAGGGTTTTACCTTAACCTTCAAAACTAGGGGTCCAGGGAACCCCTGTTAGTTAATTCCAAGAGTCAGGACATTTTCAGGAAATATCTGTGTGTTCTTTGGGATGTACTATGTTATTTTGGCACCAATGACATTTGAGGGAACTGGATGCAGTTTTTGTGTTGTCTAAAACCTCCTCAACACTCATTATTTTTCACTAGCGATTCGAATGACTATTGACAGCTGATAGCATAGAGACACAACCAATGTATGTATAGTAATTGTAATTAAAGTTTGAGAATATTTGTACGCACATTCAGAAAATAAAGACTTCTTTCATTCCAGGTAACACATCAACCATTACGATTTTGATGTAATACTTATGATTTTGAGGCTAAGATGTTGCTATTACGCTTGTCCTCCCCCGATTTTTGTCATTTTTTCATGAAGTATTTCCATGCATCAGATATCATGGAGAGCAAATTGTTAATGCACTGGTGACATGAAACATTCAACAGCCATACTCTTCTGATCAATGAGAGCCATGCTTTCAATTGACATAGCCAGGTCTCCAATTGATAGTTATGTTTAAAGTCACTGAAGTCATTTTATCAATCAATCTTTGCGGATGCAGACAGGAAACTAATTGCATGTGCACCACTATTACTTTGGAACTCGAAAAAACACATTGTCTTTGTCAATAATGTGTCACATGATTAATTTTATGAATGTGTGGAGCTTTGACCACATGTTTGTCTTACGTCTAGGCCTTAGGAAACTCGAAAAAACGTGAGATCTTTGACTCCGTGTATAAGACGACCCCCCTTCTTAACCCCCTCATTCTAGGTACTAAAAACTCGCCTTATACACAGCGATATACAGTATTTGGAATAATGCTGAGTGCGGCACTCAACAACAACCAAACAGAACCTCCTTACATTACACAGTATCCAGAGCTTCGGTCAAGGGGTCATGATCATAACCCTAAATAAATGTTAACAATTAAGAAATGCCTTCAATGAAATACTTTTGGAGCAAACCCATAAGAACCAGGCCCACCCTTAATGTCAAACACTGCTCGTGCTATCATTGACACATCTTTGTTTATTGCAATACAAAGAGTCACATCAAGGTCGTAATTGTTATATACACATTTATGCATAATGTTATGTGCTGTGATGACAGAAATTTATTTGTCTATCTTTTGAGAGTTTACAATGTATTGATATCTCCTACACTCACAAATGTATGTTTGTCTTTGCAGGTTTCATGAATAGAATATACCACCCAAATATTGATGAAGTGTAAGTATTGTCAAGGTCCTGTGGTATTGACACTACTCTTAAAATGTGTGTGGTTGTTGAAAATACGATTTCTGTTTTGTTTTGTGACCTTTATCGAGTGTGGGTGCAGATAGTCCCCATGTACCCAATTATTGTTTGCAAAGTGTGGATTAGATGCCACAATGGCAGCTGAGTGTAGAAAGTACTTGGATGAGGGACTATCAGGGAGCCCATGGTGACCTGACTGCCTACAGTAGGCAGCTATTACACTGTTAGGTCTTCAACTCCCTCTAACTCACTATAGTGACAATTGACCATAGGAAACAACCTGAGACAGACACTAGTTATGCTAGTGCATTCATGACTTCACAGGGATTTATCCAGGATCAAAACTTCGTGACCTTGACAGGAAAGTGGGACACAAGCATTTGGTCAAAATTTAGATTTTTTAAGTTCCTATTTTGCTCATATTCAGAGGGATTTAGTATGGCATTCAATACAATGATGAAAGACTTAAGCATTAAAGCCTCAAACCCCCCTTATAGGTTCTGTTGCCAGTGAAATACAAGTCCCATCTACAATGTCATAATATGAATTATTACATGAATAGGGAATTTGTTAGATCCATTTTGTGATTGATTGAGTATGGCTTTACGCCGCTTTTAGCAATTTTCCAGCAATATCATGACGGGGGACACCAGAAATGGGCTTCACACATTGTACCCATGTCGGGAATCGAACCCGGGTCTTCGACGTGACGAGTGAACGCTTTAACCACTAGGCTACCCGACCACCCCTCCATTTTGTGAATTTGCCTGAGTTCGTTACTTGATTACAAACGACAGCAAGCCTTCACTGACATTTGCTGCAGGTTTAGACTGATTATAGGCCTGAGCAGGTCAAGATAAATCCTTGCGTTTTCTGTAATTTTGCTCAGAAACTGACTGTACCTGGATTTGTTTGCAGTCTGTGTCCAACACAGTCCTGTCTTTTGGCATCATTTTCAGTAGATTTTAGTTCAATTTTCCACAATAAGCTGTCAGTTGAACAAAACTTGACAAAAGAAACTTTATTGTGCATGTGTATTTCTATTACTATTGAGTGCTAAGCTAGTCAGACTTAAAGCTTAATAACCTTGCTTATACTGAGGCCCTTGGTCCCATGTTGGAGGGTGGCTGAAGATCGGGTGTAATGTGATTTACTTCCCCACTGTGGCTCAAGTCATGTGTAAATTAATTTTTCCTTGGTCACGATAAGAATGTTGGTGTTTTTTTATTCCACCTTTGCAGGAAGTCCTTACAGTTATTTTCACCCATTTGCTTCCCACTCCACACACAATATTACCTGAATAATGTGACATGTCTGTTCTAGATGTCATGCTCTGCATTCTGTATATCAGAGATGGTATTGACCTTTGGTGTTGCTATCCATATCTTTCCAAATTTGATTGTCCTACTGGTCAAGTGACCGCCTTCATTGTCTAGTGGAAAGAGTGTCTGCCCGGAGAGTGGAAGATCAGTGGTTCTAACCCAAGCCGCGTCATACCAAAAGATGTTAAAACATGGTACTTGTTGTTACCCTGCCTGGAGCTGGGTATTAGGAGATAAAACAAGGACTGATTGACTCGGAGTCCGTATCCGTGTCTGAGCATCTTCCCAAGGCAAGAGAGTAAACTGACTTTAAAAGTCCAGTTTCCACCCTCTGCCGAACAAGGCTGGAATAACTGGGCTCGATCGTAGCGCCACCAGTGGCTATTACCAATTATGTCCCTTCTAAGCCTCTCCTATGGACCAATCAGATTCCACCTGTCGTATCACTTGCGTTTGTTTCACACAAAATGGTGGCGCCCAGTCAGGACGATCTGGACGAAAATCAAGATCTATATTGTGAAAAAACGGGTCGATAAATCGCGAAATGCATCAAATCACGTGAGCACCTTGATTAAAAACATGAAAAGATTTGGAAAATATCTGCTGACAACAAGTTGGCGGTGCACATACTTTGCAAATCCTGCAATCGACCGAAATCTGCACGACAGTTTACAAACCAGATTTCGATTTCGGTGCGTGATTTTGATTGGACTATTCATAGACTCGTTAGTCCAGCCAAAATGTAACTCCATAATACCAGCCTAGTTCGGCAAGGGTGGAAACTGGACTTTTATATCCAGTTAACACTCTTGCCTCGGGAAGATGGTGTCTGAGTGGGGTATCCATGTTAAAACTGTCATGGTATCTCAGTGGGCTATCATTTTGAAACTGACCCAAAAGTGCATGCACAACTCACTATGAGTGAAATACTGTTTCACCTCAGTCCCGCCCTGTGGTAGTGCAGTGTTCCCACTGGCTTCTGAAACTGCCGGTCCCAGTGGACTGCCAACTCTGAAAATTACCAGTTCTCCTCTCTCTTTGAGTAACTGAGGATCAGGTGCTGATGTGGTGACAAAAGTGACCTGGCTGATTGTGTGTTGTCTTACCTCATTCCTCTAACCTCTTCAGAAGAAAAAACTTTGTAAGCTCAATCCATTCCTTCAGAATAAGCCCTGGGTACCTCATGCTTGTCATAGGAGCTAGGAGATGGGGGAAGGCTCTTTGTCTTGACTGATTTCATTGCACCCTGATCATTGTGTCAGTCACTGGTTTGCCAGATCTGGACTCAATCATGTACTTGACAAGGTGATGTTGGAATATTTCGGACCAAGACATTAAACATTCACTTGCCTACCCCCTTGTCATTTGCCAGCCGTTCTGGACACCCTGATTTGAAGGAAATACTTGCTCCATCATGTCCATTACGATGGCTAGGTTTTCCCTGAGGACACATGTGCCGAGATTACGAGGTGCTCACACTAACAGTCACGCTGCAGATGTGTCCTGAAAATGCTGTGTCTGGTTATTGGTCCCATCTCACATTATGGCAAAGGGGATTCATGCAGTGAAGTATGATGTGTCACTTCTTTCGTATGTGATCACTTGCTTTAAGCCTCAGTCCAGGTTGGATGGACTGTGATTACTGGGTGATGATCGGGCACTGTTCAACAAGTTTAGTGTTATGGTGATTTGAAGCTCCTATATGTTAAACTCACAGCAGTTGTGGTGCTAAGGTTATTTGAAACTGCCATACATTAACACTCACAGCAGTTGTGGTGCTGAGGTGATTTGAAACTCTATACATTAACAGACACACAGCAGTTGTGGTGCTAAGGTGATTTGAAACTCCCACACATTAACAGACACACAGCAGTTGTGGTACAAAGGTGATTTGAAACTGCCATACATTAACAGACTCACAGCAGTTGTGGTGCTAAGGTGATTTGAAACTCCCATACATTAACAGACACACAGCAGTTGTGGTACAAAGGTGATTTGAAACTGCCATACATTAACAGACACACAGCAGTTGTGGTGCTAAAGTGATTTGAAACTCCCACACATTAACAGACACACAGCAGTTGTGGTACAAAGGTGATTTGAAACTGCCATACATTAACAGACTCACAGCAGTTGTGGTGCTGAGGTGATTTGAAACTCTATACATTAACAGACACACAGCAGTTGTGGTGATAAGGTGATTTGAAACTCCCATACATTAACAGACACACAGCAGTTGTGGTACAAAGGTGATTTGAAACTGCCATACATTAACAGACACACAGCAGTTGTGGTACAAAGGTGATTTGAAACTGCCATACATTAACAGACTGACAGCAGTTGTAGTGCTAGTGGTACGACCCACGGCCGACCCCACTGCTATCTGTGGGATAAGCATTGCAATGTGTTGTGTGAGGAGAATATAATTTACATGAATTTGGATATTCATTATGTTAGTCTACGTATCCCAAAATAAGACTCAGGCCTGCTTGTCTGCACCCATCTGGATACATGTATATTCTGAGAAGGTCGTTTAGAGATCAAGAGATAAGGGGTGTCCTGGGGTAGAAGAGACATGTTTTGGGTTCTCTATGTTATTTGATCGAAGTGAACAATGAAATGGCAGTATGTCAGGCTATTAACATGTTGAATGCCCCACATTTATGATGAGGTTATTTGACTAGAAAATAATGATGCATTGCCATGTTTTTCAGATCTGGCACAGTGTGTTTAGATGTCATTAACCAGGCATGGACAGCGTTGTATGGTGAGTTGGAGATAATGGTGTTATTTACATAGCGTGTGATTCTCTTTACAATACACAGAACATAGCCTTGTTTTTTCATGTGTTCAATAATAGGCCATAAAGCTTTCAGCCACAGTTCTATGTTGTGAACACCGACATCCTGAACATATGTTGATTTCTTTTATGCAGTGTAATGTATGCAGGCACACAGCCAAGCTATTATCATAATTATCATACAAATGATGACTATGTAATGAGGATCACCATGGCCACAACACCATAAATATATGCATATATTGTTATGATGTTATGTGAAGAAAAAACGAGAAGACTACACCATTATTTATTTTGACAAAAGCAGTTTTTCAATCAATACCTTTTTATTCAACATGTTCAATGATTGGATTAATGCTCACATGACCCGTGAAGGTCCGGGGTAGAATAGGTCTTCAGCAACCCATGCTTGCCATAAAAAGCAACTATGCTTGTTGGGAGAGGCGACTAACAGGATCGGTTGGTCATCGTATCCCAAATGTGTGGATCGATGCTCATGATGTCGATCACTGGATTGTCTGGTCCAGACTCGATTATTCACAGACAGCTGTCATATAGCTGGAATATTGCTGAGTGGGGCATTAAACAACAAACAAACAAAAATGCTCACACAGTCAACCACTGGTCTGCTTCAACCAGGCCTGTTATCATGGCAGGTTATTTTGCAGCATGTGTTATGGCAGTATTGGTGACTCTTGTTTGAACATTTGCTTCAGACCTGTCCAACATATTTGAGTCCTTCCTGCCTCAGCTGTTGACATACCCCAACCCCATAGATCCTTTAAACGGGGATGCCGCAGCACTATATCTACACAAACCTGAGGAATACAAGAAAAAAGTTAGAGGTGAGTCAGATTTTTAGGATGCATTGGTCAAGTCTTCCTTGCTACTATAGTGTCTCATGTCACCATTCTGTAATGGTATGACCCTTGACTCATTCACTGCTAGGGGCAGTGGGGTAGCCCAGTGGTTAAGGCATTCATTATGAGAACGACTGCAGGTTCGATTCCCCTCAAGGGTACAATGTGTGAAGCCCATTCTGATGTGTCCCCTGCTGTGATAAAAAGTTGCGTAAAACCATACTCACTCACTCATTCACAGCTGCATTTTTTATTTGATTCTGGTACAAATGACACTAAGTTTGACATCCATTCAAATTACGCTGTTCCCTCATGATTAAAAGCCTAACCATCTCCTTGTTTCACTAGCATGTGGAGATACCGGGTAAGAATAAGTCCCCAGCAGCCTATGGTGGTCATAAGAGGCAACCAAATTGTTTGGGTGGTCAGACTCGGTGACTTGGTTCATTGCATGCTATCGTATCCCTGTTGCATGGATTTGTGCTCATGATGTCAATCACTGGATTGTCTGGTCCCGACTTCATTGTTTACAAGCTGCTATCATATGGCCAGAATATTGCTGACTGCAGCATAAAACAGAAAGAAACAAATGAACAAAACTATTAAGCCTGATAGTTACAGTTTTAAATCAGGGTGTGTTTTTTTTTATTGTTAAAATGTCCTGAAAGCATCTCCTGAACCAAAGTTAACTGATTCTAAATTGTATGGTGTTGTATTTACATATTAGTGATGATTTTGTAGCCACGACAACACAACAGTCTCTTTGTCCTATAACAGCAGCAGATTCATGCACAAAGATCTCCATTTTAAATTGACCAAGGTTAAGATTTCCATGTTCTAGTACAGATGGCAGTAGGCCCGATTGCCTTGGCAATTGGAAATTATGTTTCCTTAAACCACATGTTATGAGAAAACATGATTTCAAGGACAAAGTAGGAAAGATGTATCATCCTGTACACTTTACAGTTAAGGATTTAGATTACTGAAGTTGGCTATTTTAATATGTGGACATTCAAATTGTGGATGGAATATTTTTTCGTATTGAATTAACTGTCACAAAATGAAAATTTGAACATTGGAAACTTTTGCTATATTCCCCCATTGTCACTGCTGTGGGCCTTTGTTGATAGTTCATGGATAAACATCAGTGTTTGTTTTGTTGTTGAGGGAGGCAAGATTGCTTAGGTTACCATTGTTATCAGATTACACTGTAACAGTAAATGTAATGACAGTGATAACACAAAGTGTGATAGGTATGTCAGCATCTTCATAGGGTTACAACTAGGTATCAGAGAGGGCTGCTGTTGCTGATTGGCTGGTGATTGTGCATTGCCATCAGCAGTTACTTCCCCTTCCTACAGATGTGCCAGGCTTAGTTGTCTGTACTTCAGTTATTGTCTAGAGTAGGGCTGGGATGAGTCCAAATTTACTTCCAAGATACCCAACCCCCTGTTTCCCCTATCTTCCCGAAGCAAGAAAGTTAACTGACTTTAAAAGTCCAGTTTCCACACTTGCCGAACTAGGCTGGAATTACTGGGCTCGATCGTAGCGCCACCAGTGGCTATTACCACTGGTGTCCCCTCTAAGCCTCTCCTCTGAACCAATGAGATTCCACCTCTCATATCACTCGCTTCATCCAAAATGGTGGCGCCCTGTCAGGAAGATCTGATCTATAATCAAGATCTATATTGTGATAAAATGGGTCTTACATCGTGAAATGCATCAAATCTTGTGAGCACCTTGATTAAAACATGAAAAGATTTGGAAAATATCTGTTGACAAAGAGTTGGCGATGCACATGCTTTGCAAATCCTTCAATCGACCAAAATCTGTTCGACAGTTTACGTACCGGATTTTGATTTCGGTGCGTGATTTTGATTGGACTATTCATAGACTCGTTAGTCCAGCCAAAATGTAACTCCATAATACCAGCCTAGTTCGGCAAGGGTGGAAACTGGACTTTTATAGTCAGTTAACTTACTTGCCTCGGGAAGATGGTAACCCCACATCCTACCCGGATAACCACAGTAGGTCTCAAGAGTTGGGTACAAAATGTCCATTTGAGAAATGTTTGAACAGAGTTCTGACAAAAAAGTATTCAGATACTCTTTAAAACGATCTGGTCACGTATGCACTGAAGTTGACTGAAGTTTTGTCTTTATTCAAATATATAAAAGTCAGAATCTACCAGATAAAATAAAACATTGACATACCTTATAGTGAAGCAGTAAAGTGTGTCGTGGTATAAGAGGAATTTCGATCAAAGCATGCGAGAGAAAAAACATGAGCAGCTTGGACTAGCTGGAGTCACTACATGATAAATTGAACAACTTCTCATCACCTACTCAGTAGCTCAGTGGGAGAACAGTAGGTGACAAAACTTAACAGGACATGTGAGGTTGCAGGTTCGATTCATGTCATGGAATTTTCATGTAGCCAATCATCAAACACAATTGTGTTCATATCGAGAGGCAAATTTATAAAACGTTAATTGTAAAACCTCAAAGCAGGTTTAGAAGTGACCTATTTCACAACCTAGGTGGGACAGTCGGGTAGCCTGGTGGTTAAAGCCTTTGGTTGTCACGCTGAAGACCCGGGTTTAATTCCCAACATGGGTACAATGTGTGAAGCCTATTTCTGATGTGATATTGCTAGAAGTGGCGTAAAACCATACTCACTCAAAAACTAGGTTTGAAGAGAACCGCTTCAAAACCTAGGTTTGAAGAGAACCGCTTCAAAACCTAGGTTTGAAGAGAACCGCTTCAAAACCTAGGTTTGAAGAGAACCGCTTCAAAACCTGGGTTTGAAGAGAACCGCTTCAAAACCTGGGTTTGGAAGATGAGCTGGTTTCCCCGATTGTCAGGAACCTTTGCAACTTAGGGTAACATGGTGACAGGTTTATAAGTAGGATTCCTCTGACATGCCATCGCATTATAGTTATCATTGGTTATCACTATTAAGTGTTTTACAACATAATGTGGGAAATGTTTAATTCCAATTTTGGAACTTGTACTCACTTTTTCTGTGGACTTGTGGCCAGATATCAGCTTCTCAGCAGGTCTAGATATTTCCCAGTGTGTGTTTAGTGTATATCTGTCTTATCTTTGCATTGATCATCATAGCAATGACATGATTAAACACTGCTCACCATTCCCACAGAATTTATTTCATTTTAAATCATGTAAATGGCAGCATTTTCATGTTGAAAATTGCATTATTTTACCATCTATTTAACCATTTATTTATATATCATCATGATCGATGTGTAACTGTATTTTTTCTAGAAAAATGGGGCTGAAATTTTGTGTATATGAACCAAACACAGATGACTTCAAATTGATATTGTTTGTATTGCTTTGCCCATGTGCCCATTACTTCATTCTTTTTTTTTTCAGAATATGTTCAGAAATATGCTACAGAAGAGGCATTAAGAGAGCAAGAACATGCATCCTCATCTAGTGAAAGTTCCATGAGTGATTTCTCTGAAGACGAAGCTCAGGATATGGAGCTTTAACATCTCATTTAATTTAATCTGTACATAATTCATTTGTAAATACTCTAGATCCAACATTCTTGCAGTCATGCAGAAGGCACCGGGATATGTTATAATAAGACAAATAGTTGCCTGTGTTCGACTCCAGTATCGGGGAAATGCGTACTTTGTTGCCAACCATTACAAGAATTTGAAATATTTTATTATAGGAGCAGAAATTCCACATAAAGTATAAACTGTAATCTTTTTGTTTGCGCTCATTCCAATAGGGGAATTCAAATAAAACATAAATGTACATAGTCTCAAGCTGTTGGCCACATCTGAACAATATGAAAAATTCTTATTTGAAATTATTTTTATGAAATACGAAAATGAGAGGTTTTGATTACAGAAACTGTTTGGTAATAGATTGTTTGGTCTGAAGTACTATATTAGTATTTTGTTGGATGAAAATTTGTTTCCAAAATGGTTGTGCTTGTTTGCAAAGATATCAGCTGCAACAGTTGTGACAAAGTACGAGGTCCGATCTCCTGGTAGTGTGTTGATTGTGGCGTGCCGTCATCATCAGATGTCGTCTTCATCATCATATTTTGCATCGCCATCATCTCATATTGGCTAGCACCAGCACCACTGTCTGTACAGGATGGTAGTTTTAGTCACATTACTTAAGGAAAGCCCGCAGTTTGTTCATGTACAGTGTTTTCGTCGCTCATCAGCTGGTTGACAGAGGCTGATTCAATGGATTCATTATTTATCACAGGAATTTTATCTTCGTTGTTTCTTTATCGATTTCAGTTGTTTTTAACGGGGAAAGTCATCATCAGTGATATGATGTAAACGTGTAGTGTTTGTGCACCAGGCTTCCCTGTCCTCTGTACCTTCTTCTCATCGGAAACAAATTCTTGTTTCACATCAGGAAACAAATTCCGATTTCACATCGGAAACAAATTCCTGTTTCACATCAGGAAACAAATTCCTATTTCACATAGAGAACAAATTCCTATATCAACATTCTTTTAAATCTAGTCATCACTGTGGTGTATTTCACAAACTCAGGTTAAAGACGATGTTGGAATAATTGACTTAGGTAGTGGGCTTTTGCGAAGTGAAAATGGACCAGAAATTTAATTTCACAAAATGTTAATATATTTTGGCACCAAACATTGGATGTACTCAGTTGAAAATAAGTTAGACATCGGAAGTTTAGGAAATTTAGTTTGCCATATTGGAATAGTTTTCAGTCACCCAACTGATGCTGTGATCATGCCTGCCCTATTTCTTTGTGTGCGTAGTGATACTTGTTGGAGATGTTGACCATATTTGGTCATGGGATTGTTACCATGGATACCGGGAGTGGAAACAAGATTGTCTTCATAAACAGTCAAGATTGTGGCACCATCAACAGTGAATCAGAATTAAACGTACAAGATTAATATTGAAGCGTGTTGTTTTTTGTTAAATATATTTTGAGATTTCATCAAGCGTTTGAACATATTTTGTTGGTTTATGATTTACATATCATATTGACATTATTGTTAATATTACATGTGGAATGGAATTATCGAAGTGAATTGCTTGTACATGACTGCCACAATGTTGACTGTTTGTGATGAGTGGGTGTGGAGGTGCAGAGATTGTTTGTTATGTAGTTTGTGATCCCAGACTCATTGACTCCAGGGTGAAAGAACAAGGACATTATCATTAAAATATTTTGAGACATTAGTGTGATAATTTCCAGACGAACCTAACCTGTTAAACTTTAGTTCATGAGCTGAGGGAATTCATCATTGAAACTAATGTGATGTTCCTTCCCCCCAACCCAGTTGAACAGGTGGCCCAGTCGTCTAAGGCGCCTCAATACGCTGTGCAGAGTTGTGTCCCTTGGGCGGTGTTGAATGAACCGACTCACTCACTCACATCCCCTTAACCTCCCTTATAATGTGACCTCCCCCCTATTTCTTGGCCATGTTATTGTTTTAACATGTCTTATTGTCCTTGAAAAACCTGTATTTCCTGAGTAAAATGAATGACAAGTTATGGCAGATGACTCATCACAAGTTATGGCAGATGGATGAAATTAAAATTTTGGAACAATCATTTTATTGGATAAGAAATGTGATCTCCATGGCAATCTGTCCAAAGTGAGGCTTTGTTTGAGCTTTTCCCACACAGTGCATTGTCCTCATCACTGGAGTATGTGAGTCTGGTTTGTGATGATAAAACCCTTATCTGTATCTTAATGAACTTGCTGTAATTAATATGTACAATATTGATATCTTTAGTCTTAGTTCCATGATTGATGTATTTGAATCTGATTTCTGATCCTGATGTGTAAACTGTATATTTTAACCTTAGTGGTAGAGAGTTTGAGAACTACACAATGAAGCATAAGACTATGTACCCATATGCAAATGCTCATCTATTTACTTTTATATCGAGAGACGTAGACGACACAGTTAGATAGGCTACTCTGGGAGTGTGTGATTCTTGTCTTGTCGACAATATTGTCCAGGCAATGGGGTTGTGAGCACTCCCAGAGATACGACATTTTTCAGCAACAATTAAACATAATATGTTTCGGAGAAGAATTCCATATTGTTATAGAGATTTTATAGTTGGTTTTGCAAGCACTGCCACTTGCCAAATTTAAAAAAATAAATCATATTGCTATCAAGATTTTGTGATATGTTCCATTTATTTTTGACAAGTTTGGCATTGTGTGGTTGGTTATTAATAGCCAGTGTTTTGGATAATAGCATTTTTCAAGAGGTCATGTGCAGTGGGGTGATCATGTGACTTGGTGTTCTGTAATGTGCAGTCATGTGACAGTTGGTATTTGTTACTAACGTAAACCCATTCTCCCGCCCCTTGTGATGAAATGGTCAGAATAGTTGTGAGGTGAATAGTATGTGGAATTCCTTAGGGAAACAGTTTTCCTAGATAACATTGATGTGTCAGTACTACATGACGTTTCCCTGTAGTTCAGTACATATATATCCCAGTTATCCCCAGTGGAAATGTTTTTGCCATCTTTTTCATTGTTTAACATTGTGAAAAGCAGACAGTTGTTTGAAGAAAGGATATGGCCCTCTCAAAAAATGTTTTCTGGTTATTATATTTGATAAAAATATATGCATGGATGCATCTTATTTCCAAGTGTGGTATCAGGTACAAATTCAGATTTCAAAATACAAAAATAGATGTTGGTAAGCCTCTGACCTTTGTTTCCATGGTTACCATGGCTACCACACTTATGTGAGGTAGAATATTTTTGATGAGGTGGAAAGTCTTGCGACAATGTTTTTGTGGGATATGGGATTGTGTAAAGGACATTTATGAAAGTGGTAAAACCAGTTAAATACTTGGTTGATGAAACTGATTTGGAAACCTAATATATACTAATAAAGGCCATTGCTGAAGTTCATTACAGTATAAGATCTTGATTCGTATGAATGGGCATTAGCTTTGGAAATACCTCATTAAGTGGCCAAAGCGGATATATTCCTCCTATACTTATCAGGTGTGGCATTTCTTTTGTTATTAATCCCTCGGGCACACCAGAAACATATGATTTTAGGTTCGAATCCTGTTTCGCCCTGTTTGTTTCAAGGTTTGTCAGCACCATACCCGTGCTTGTGGGTTTCACCAAAGTGGTAAATGTCTGAGACCTGCATCACTTCGGGCTTTCCTCCCACATTAAGCTGACAAGCCGGGATATAACTGTAATACTGTTAAAAGCAGCCAACTCACTCACTCACTCACTCTTTTGTTGTTAACCTATGGTATATTGAGAGTATAATGGGGGTAGTATATCACGTTGTACCATAATTAAATCATACTTTGTATGTTAGGTGAAGGGAAATTTTATATTTTCAAAAATACAGGTAATATATCTCTTGGATCCTTTACAAGATAGTTTATTTGATCAAAGAATTATATTGTCACTCATATTTTGGTACATTTTAATACCTCTGTTTCCATGGTTACTGCTTAGGGATGGGAAGTCATATGTATGCATCGACATAATTATACGTGTATAATCTCCTATGTAATTAAGGACGTGTACAATCATTGCACAAGTGATGGACTAGTCACCTCGATCTTATCGTCCACATTGCCAAGTACAGATTTACTATCTAGCCATACCAGGACACATCATAGTTTTCATTGTGATTTCTAACTTTTTGCCCTTAAGGTAAGCATGATTTTGTTAAAAAAATATTTGTTAATTTTGGTTCTGTTGAAGATTTCATTCAGATTTGATTATGTTTACTTTCTCTTATGTTATACAAAGGAACTGATCAGCCAGAGAACTCCCATGGTGCCTCTCGAATCGTTCAGTTGAGTCTTGTTATGAAATAGTGATGATTTTTTATATATTTAGAAATAAGGCCAGGACAATTTAATTGCTAGTTTTACAGGTTTTTATGCCAAAAATACCTGGCACAAGAAAGAAGATATTTCTTTTGATAAAAAAAAGCCTCTGGAATTGAGTTGTCATGTTATGAAATAGTGATGCTTTTTGTTATGTTTAGAAATAATGCCAAGACAATTTTATTGCTAGTTTTACAGATTTTTGTGCCCAAAAAAACCAGGCACAAGAAAAAAGTTAATATTTTTTGGAAAAAGAAAATTCACTGACGAAAGTTATTACTGCATTGTGCCTATTACCATATTTTGTTAAACTTACTACTCCAAATACCTGATTTTTTCATGTGACTACAGTTATGCCGTGACAGATTGACTAAAGTTTTTGTGGAACATGCTAGCCTTCTGCTTTAGGTTAAGTCTGTGTTCGAATCCCAGTTCACCAGGGTTATGATACTAGGTTTGTCAGCACCATACCCGTGCTCGTGGGTTTTGCTGATGTTGTAAGACCTGCATCACTTAGGGCAATATCCCACATTAAGCTGACACGCCGTGATATAACTGGAATACTGTTCAAAACGGTGTTAAGCCCAACTCACTCACTCACTAAGGTGAAGTCTTTGCTGGAGCAAGCGGGAGAGGCCTAAATAGGCCTTGTCTACTATGGAGATAAATGTTTGTGTAAAAGAGAAAGTATCATTGACATTATTGCCTCTGTGAGTAATTGGGTGAAAATGTGTGTAAATCATTAGAGTAAATCAGTGTTAGGTTTGGTTGAAACTTTATTATGATTGGTAAAAATCTTGATTGGAATCATGTAGAAGCCATTGAGAGACCAGTGATACCATCTGTTGATGGTAGATGGGACGGAGAGCTGTTCCTATCTGAATGTGTCATTTTTCCAACTACCATTGACATGTTTCATGTTTGATACTCTGTTCTAAAGAGTAAATAAACCTTTTCTGTTGCATGACCATTAATGTTGTGTTTCCATGGTTACCAGTATACAGATTCTTAACAGAACCTCTTTTTATTTCATTTCATTTCATCTTTTCAAGCTTTTTGCCAAAAAGGTTTTTGATCGGCCACACACCTTCATGATTATGGCCTACTTTGTAAAAATGTCAGCTTTTCACGGAATTATGAAGCACTTCTGTTCAAAATCAAGACGTGAAGCCTGTTTCAATTATCCTCATCTTGATATTGATGATTATAGCTAAAGAAACATAAAATCATACTCACTCAAATTTAGATGAGGTTTGATAAATATGATAAGACTGATTCTAAATTTGGAACTTCATATTGAAATGAAAAAAACATTTTGGGAAACATATGCAAATGTTGAACCCATTCTCTACCAGTCAGATTATAATTTTAAGGACAATATATGCTGACTTGTTGCCATTCTGTTGATTTTAAAGATTTTATGCAAATTTTCAGTTCTCATTTCAATGTCACTCATAGCCCTGAGGGCTGTGTTGAAGTCCATAGAAGTATGTTTGAAGTAAGAGATAGAAGTGGCGATTTTCATCAGAAATATTATGGATATAGTTCACTGGATATGTGATAATGTTATGTTTTGAAATTCAAAGTTTTTGTCCAATGTTCTTGTAATCCTGATATGATATGCCATATGTAGTTTAAAAAAAGAAATTTTACTGAAATCTGTAAGATGGTCCACAGATGATCTTTAGAAATATTGATGAAGACAGGACTGACATTGATAAAGATGGGATTGACATGTATTTTAACTTCTTGTATTCTTTCAGTGCAACAATACAGGTTATCATCCCGCTTGATATGACAGTGAAGATAGATATAATCTCCTATACCAATACATATCTACATGCTTGGTACTCACTCCTGTACGAAATGGGAGCTGTGGGGTAGTCCAGTGGTTAACGCATATTCTCGACACAGCAAAGGTCTGGGTTCGATTCCCCACCTAGGTACAATGTGTGAAGCCCATTTCTGGTGTCTCCCCATGATATTGCTAGAATATTGCTAAACGTGTGTAAAACAACTCGTGGTACGAAATGTTGCTTTGAAGGAATAAAAGAGGTTTAAATCTGTAAGTCAATCCTGATTCACATAAACAATATTGATTAAAATAAGTTGAATGTAAATCAGGTGTTTTATCCCAATATTGAAAACATTCAAAATTCATGTTAGCATTTCTCAAGCTAAGCCAGCCTATTTTCATTTGTCAGTTCTGTTAAAATCTTATTTTGTGTCATGGTTGATCTCGTAGCAGAAAATTTAGTAGGTTGTTACTGCCTGTATTCCAGGAAATATCTGATTTTATACCCTGTTAGGTATTACATCACATTAACACATGGTGAGGAACATCCATTGCCACGGCTTGATGGTCCACGGGCAAGTTTAAACAGCGTAAGCCCTGATACTTTCACAAACATTAAAGTCAATGTTACATGGTCAATTATTTTATGGTATTTAAATCCATAAGATCTTTGGATGGCATTAACATTTTTGAGTGGTTCTGCCCATGGGAACGCAGCTCTTTCGTTACCAGGTTTCAAAGCACTTGTTTGAATCTTCATAGTCATGTCACGAATGGTATGGAGATAGCAATTGCTCAAAATACAGTTTGATCACATGGCCAGACAGTAATGAAACCTATTCTACCCTTGAAATGGTAACTGGTTTTGAATATCAATCAAAATTATCACTTGAGTTTTGCCATTGCCATGTATAAGTACATGATATTTGAACCAAGTACAGCTGGCAGTGGCCTGTGTGAGTGTGTGTGTTAGTGAGGGGAGCAGGCAGTAGTGACTGTGTACAGCATGTGTACAACAGGTAGCAGCTTTCCATCATCTAAGAGATGGCCAGCTGATGTGCATTTATTATATTTACGCATTATAAAGATGTGTTTTGTAAATAAATTTGCAACTTTCATTTTGTGTTGTTATTTTTTTTATGACATCGCCAAGTGTAACATGGGACTGGAACTCTGGTGGACAGTCCACGCCACTATATCTGGGCCTTGTGTGACAGTCCACCCCACTATATCTGGACTGTGTGGGACAGTCAACCCCACTGTACCAGGTCTGTGTGGGACATAGAGAATCTCACCTGAGTGTCTTTTGATATCAAATATATTAACACGAGTTGATAAAAGTGGAAAAATTCCGAGGCTTGCCGAGGATTTTTGCAACTTTTATCAACGAGTGTTGCAATATTTGATGTCAAAAGACACGAGGGTGAGATTTTATTTATCATCCAACATCATTCTTCCAAATTTTTCAATTTGTAGACAGTAATTAGCAGTGTCTTCAGTGTAAAAAGTACACCTTCAGTAGCAGAGCCATTAGTGATGTCATTTGATTGTGACATCATGGTAACCAGTGATGTCACAATGGTCTGCAAAGCATTGTGATGTAATTTCATTGCAGCGATATCTACAGTGTAGATATCGCTTGATCTTATCCAAGCAATATCTCCTGTGGGAGCCAGTTTTGGATGATAAAGTCCACCCCACTATACCTGGGTTGTGTGGGACAGTCCACCCCACCATACCTGAGTTGTGTTGGACAGTCCACCCCATTATACCTGGGCTGTGTGGGACAGTCCACCCCACCATACCTGAGTTGTGTGGGACAGTCCACCCCACTACACCTGGGTTGTGTAGGACAGTCCACCCCACTATACCTGGGCTGTGTGGGACAGTCAACCCAACTTTACCTGGGCTGTGTGGGACAGTCCACCCCACTATACCTGGGCTGTGTGGGACAGTTTACCCCACTATACCAGGGCTATATGGGACAGTCCACCCCACTATACCAGGGCTGTGTGGGACAGTCCACCCCACTATACCAGGGCTGTGTGGGACAGCCCACCCCACTATACCAGGGTTGTGTGGGACAGTCCACCCCACTATACCAGGGCTGTGTGGGACAGTCCACCCCACTATATCAGGGCTGTGTGGGACAGTCCACCCCACTATACCTGGGCTTTGTGGGACAGTCCACCCCACTATACCAGGGCTGTGTTGGACAGTCCAGTCCACCCCACTATACCAGGGCTGTGTGGGACAGTCCACCCCACTATACCAGGGCTGTGTGGGACAGTCCATCCCACTATACCACTGTACGACATACCTTGGCCTTTCCTGGGGCCTTGAACCTTGGCCTTATACAGGATATAGGCCTGATCATGAAAGAATTCAGAACAAGAAACATTTATATTTTTACAACATCATTTAATGTTCGTATACCGCATAGTTGTAAATGTGAGAAAAAAAATTGAAGATATAAATTGCACCAATCAAATGTTAAAAGATTCACCTAGCTGGTCTCCTAGTAATGAACATGGCACATTAAATATAGAATACTAAACGAGCTCCCGTGTAATACCAATTTTATGAAACGAGTGAATAGTTGTGGTATCTGACGAGCGAAAGCGAGTCAGATACCACAACTATTCACGAGTTTCATAAAATTGGTTTTACACGAGAGCGAGTTTAGTATTTTATTTATAACTTGTCATTTATAATGTTTTTAGAATTATACTGTTGAGTGTAAATAGGCTGACACCTACACGATCCATGGCATAATCCAATTGAGTTTAACAGAATAATACTTCAAACACGTCAAAAGTTGAAACGTATGAATTTAATATCATACAATGGTCCACCTTTAGAATTCAGGCGCTCGTCCCACAAAATTATCGTAGTGCTAAGGCTATCACAACTCACATAATTTAACTTAGACTAAAGACTCTCGTTGCGCTAGAGTACGATCGCCTTGTGGAACGGGGCCTTGCAGCTCAAAGTTTACAATGACGTCACAATACCCGATGACGTAATTTGTTGAATTTTATTGCAAGATCCATCGGCGAAACAATGCCATGTGACGTCAGCCTAGCAACAAGGTTGCTGGGGTCATCGAGTGTGCATAAGCTCCTCCCAGTGATCTATTATCTCCACACACAATGTCGTTGAATACGCCAAGGGATGTTGAGAGCTTTCAATATTTGTTCGTGAAACGTGTTCCGAGAGTACATAAGCACGCGTTTTGGTATTACACAATGTGTAATAAAGCTGAATGTTTATTAAACGGGTGATCTCTTCACGGGCAAGTAATAATAAACAATAACACAAAGATGGAGAGAAAACTAACCATGGTCAACAAGGTACAGACCACAATGAGCTGTGTATCTGCATAACATATGCAAATATATTCACTGTTTTAATTAGTTTAATTTAATGAAGTTGATGAAGTTTTATAAAGTCAAATATTTCATATCTTGTCTAAATTACAAATATCCCTCAAGTTGATACTGCCAGGGAGGCACTAAGGCAGTACCATGTGACCATGGCAGGTTTTTGCAGTGTTCAGTGTTATACCAAGCATACACCTGGGTCTAATAGCTTGAATAGAGGTCCTAACATGTGTACAATTGTACAGAAAATGTTCCTGCAAAGTTTTAACGAACTGACTGAATTAACAAACTTATTTTTTAGCCCCGACTATTTGTTGTATATATGCGGTATGTGCTTATAACGAACTACGGCTATTACGAACTAAAATTAGTGGTCCCCTCTAGTTCGTTATAACGGTAGTTTACTGTACTGCTCTGAGATGTCACTTGAGCTCCTCTGCTATTGCAGCCATCTTAATGACGGGTCTCCAAGAATGGACTTCATAGTGTGCCCAGATTCACATCAGATGGGATGAAGAAAAAACACAATGTTGAAGAATGAATAATAACATTTACGTTTGCTAATGAAAAATACTTTTACCAAAAAGAGAGCTTTCTCTATATTATACCGGTATTTCATAAGCAGTACAACTGTGATAATAGTCTAAAGTGTAAACAGCTATTGCACTGTT
This sequence comes from Haliotis rufescens, assembly GCF_023055435.1. NCBI lineage: Eukaryota > Metazoa > Mollusca > Gastropoda > Lepetellida > Haliotidae > Haliotis > Haliotis rufescens. The sequence goes on from NW_025963924.1 coordinate 10,416,246, forward strand.
GTCAGACATTATGTCTCAGATAGTTCATGCATATCATTATGATAATGATTATTGTAGATTTTTTTTAAAACAATCTGAAGTATGTACACAACAACAAAAAATACAACAGAATCTTGACTCATCAGCGTAAACAGTTGAAGCAAAAATACTTTGAACACATTATTGAAACAAAAAACAATGTTGACATATTTACAAAATCAGAGCCAATACATTGGCTCTCACTGTCTCAAACACGGGGAAAACATGTTTATCCCACACCCAAAATCCCAGCAACAGATCCCCTGGATATAACATCACACAAGGTTAATCAAAGATTTTGTTGTTTGTTAGTTGCATAACACTGCACTCAGAAATAGTCCAGTTATATAATGGTGGCCTATTAATAATCAAGTCGGAACCAGACAAATCCAGACTGTGCCCAAAACTTGAAGTCCGAAGATCTGGGTCAGACTTGATCTTCAGCAACCCATGCTTGTCGTAAGAGGTGACTAAGGGGATCGGTTGGTCAGGCTTGTTGATGCATGTCATTGTATCCCAGTTGCGTAGATCGATGCTCATGTCAAACTCTGGATTGTTTGGTCCAGACTGCCGTCAAATATTGCCAAGTTTGGGGAGAACAAACAAAACAGACCAGAAAGGGTTTCTGCAATCTGTAGTTATGATATTTGAATGACTGACTCAAAAGAGAGGGCACTTCATCAACAAGGGATGTACCGACTTGGCTCCAGGTGCTGATGTTACTCATCAACTTACAAGGATTGTATGTGATACAGATGATGCTCCTGAGGAATCCACCATACTGTACCTGTTGTACCTCTCAATCATTCTGTTACAGAAAATCATGAACTATCAGATTCTGACGTGTATCTCAATGTGTATGTCAACATGCATCTTCCAGTTAAGTGACCTTGTCGAACTAGGCTGGAATTATGGAGTTATATTTGGCTGGACTAACGAGTCAATGCATTGTGCAATCAAAATTCTGAAGGGTGAAACTTGAGTCAGTTAACTCCCTTGCCTCTGGAAGCTGGTTAACATGCAATACTGAAACCCTCCCTGTATCATCCTCAATAATCCAGTGTATTAAATCTCCAGGATAAATACCCTGGGCCCATCACTGCCATGGGTCCTCGCCTGTTTCAGCAACCAGGAAAACATCTTTTCCAGACAATAGTTTGTTTTACTTGATTAAATCTCAAGGGATTCCTCTGAGAGTTTGCATGTAGAACTAACCAAACAGGTGTTTAGTAGAAGCTATTTGATTGGTCGGTTAAATCAAGCTCATGATTGAGAGAAGTCCAGGGTCCCGTTCCACAAAGCGATCGTAGCTCCAAGACGATCGTAACTGCCATACTTTAACATTGACTTACGGCAGTCTTAGCGCTAAGATCTCTTTGTGGAACAGGGCCCTGGCCCAAGTTAGTGAGGGATTAAGATGGTGACATCTCTTCCTAAATGAAGCTTTGGTGATGAGTAGGTCCAGGGTATTTGCCACAAAAGAATTAAGATTAAATACACTGGATAATTCAGACAGTCCAGACAACTGTACACAAATGATGGATGTTAAAGTTCAAGATGCCTGTTTCGTCTCTGGTGTAGCCCAGTCTTTGAACAGCCTGCGAATTGAGCGTAGCCCGACCACCATAGGACTCTGAAACGAACAAGAAGCATGTCTCATGTGCTATCAAACTGTCTCACGTACAACAAACTGTCTCATGTACATTCTAATCCTTCTCTCAAATTGTGTCAGCTAAAGCTAAAACTATATGCTCTTTGTTTAGACTAACACTTAGCTTCTGAAAGTATAAATATTTGACAGAAACAAGCAGCTACATTTAAATTGAAAAGGAGCCCCAGAGAGATGGAGATCCTGAACCCGTGGAAAATCTAGACTTGCTTCATTTAGGGCTATAGCATTACAGTAAGGGCCGGATGGAAGGGAAAATAATATGGTTCTGGGACTGTGAGACAGACTACTCTTTGCTATGCATATTGGTACTTGGTTCACAAGGCACAACATAGGCAATAATACATCACTGGGATACAACTAAAAATAACAAGTTGTTTATTACCAAACTTAATTCTTGTCAAATGTTCATGTAATGATATACCAAAATAAGATATCTGAGTGAAACATCGCAAAGAACAATGAAGAACAAAGCAGTGTTTATTTCAAATAAAACATTGTTCTATCATGAACTCATTGTTTGAGATTCAAAAATGCGCTCGCAACTTTATGACATAGTAAAGAGGACGACATTATTTTTGAGATGAAAGTATCTAGTGAGTTGTTCACCGTAGATGTACCTGGGCAACACAGATGAATGCTATGGCCAAATGATCACATTCAAAGGTGGGTGTAATATGACAATCGGTATTGGGAGAAAAGGTACAGATAATCATTACGAAATATGTGAGGAAATGTGGAAAATACCAAATGTAACAACCCTGTTCAAAAAATGGACTACCCCGACATTGTTGTGGTCAGGCAGTGTTCAGGGAGTCAACATTATTAAAAAACAGGTTAATATTTTTATAGCTTGTACATTTTAAGAACATCCTTATAAAAGAGGCTTTACAAAATGTTCATATCTCATATAAGAAATAAATTGAATAATTGAAAAGACTAAATAATAAACTATTCTTTTCATTTGTTAACTTGAGAAAGACAATCAATACCAGCTTGTAAACAATCTAAAATATCTGTATGGCTGCGGAAACTGTATCTAGGTTCATCTGTGTAGTGACAAGTCAGCTTCAGAATCATGTATAGGGACAGCAGAGATACGGTTACCATGGCGACATCTGAAAATCTCTTCAGCTGAATCCCAGTAAATCAGTGAGTTCTGTTTTTTTCAGGCTTTTTGCCACACACAGCAATATTTCAACCATATGACGGCAACCTGTAAATAATCCAGTCTGGACCAGATAATCCAGTCACTGATATTATGATGAGTAATGATCCACGCCAAAGGGGTCAGTGACACACATCCACCAAGTCATCGAGTCTGAGCACCCAATCCATTAAGTTGCCTTGTGAGACATGGATAGGTTCATGGAGACCAATTCTAACTCAGAATCCCCTCTGGGTTTCAAAGAGCCAAGTATGGAATCTCACCTTTCTGATTGTTTTGGACAAGCTTTCTCTATCATTGGACAGGAGGCAAGGAGCAATGATGTTGAGATTCTGAACCCATCCTGGGATTTTCATACCCTCCTTCCTCTGCGGGGGGCCTGGGGATACACAGCTATCATCACTTGTGTCAGAACACTGAGAAGAGTTGAGCCCCGGACTATGTGTATTCTGTGACTTTGGCCCGGGACTCTGCTTAGTGTTAGGCTGTGAGTTGTTTCGAAACAGACTTGGGCTCGTCTGTGAAGTGGTGTTGCCTGCTAAGGATTGAGAATTGTCGTCCTGTTCATGCAAGGTGATCCACGGGCAGAATGTGCGATGTTCATCAGAGGGATCAAAACTGTCTTTCTTTTCCTGTAGACCAAAGAAGACATGTTGTTATATTTGGGATAACACTTTCATATTAAAGTACAAATTCTAGAACTTTTTTGGATTGTGTTATGCCACATATATCATTTGTTACATTTGACCACTTTGTGCATTGTCTATTCATAATAAGCTTTTATTCAAGTCAGCCTTCAACACAATGATAACATCAAAGTTCAGAACCATTGTGATAACAATAATCATGAAAACATTGGATCTACCAGTGATAAAGAACTTAAAGATCAATGATTCAGGCAAATTACTTTAGTTTACTGATTTTATCATCCTCATATTATAAAAATGACAATGCATTGAAAGAACCATCTTCCTGATGCAAGGGAGTTAACTGACTTTAAAGTTTCCACCCTTGCCGAACCAGAATGAAATTTCAAGGCCCGATTGTAGCGCCACCAGTTACGAGTTCTTTGTCCCTCCTATTGACCAATCAGATTCTATCACTTCTATCACTTATATTTGCTTCAAACAAGATGGTGGTGCCCAGTCAAGACGATCTGATTGATAATCAAAATCTACTTTGTAATAAAACACGTCTTACTTTGCAAAGTGCATCAAATCAAGTGAGCACCTTGATTAAAAACATGAAAAGATTTGGAAAATATTTGTTGATGCCGAGTTGGTGGTACACATGTTTTGCAAATCCTGCAACTGACCGATATCTGCATGGCAGTTTTCGAAGAGGATGTCAATGTTTTGGTTGAACTATGCATTAACTCATTAGTCCAGTCAAAATATAACTCAATTTTCCAGCCTAGTTTGGTAAGGGTGGAAACTGGACTTTCATAGTCAGTTAACTCCCTTGCTAAGGAAAGATGTGAAAGAACAGAAAGGTAACTTTGTGAAGTTCTTATCAAGTATGCAAATTCTCTATGTACCAGTACATCTTTTACAATGAAAAATGTTTGTGTTTAGGAAAAGGTACTTTGTGCAATCCTTTTTCTAATCAAAGAGTATCACTATCAGGGGAAAAACGTTTTCACAATGTACTACTTTGATTTACAAACCAATTTCTGTTTCTTCAGGGGAGGATCGGAGTCTCCATTTTGGTCAGTGCCATTGTTGATCTTCACCTTGAAATTCCACAGCCCTGCATGCCTTTGACAATACTCACACACCAGGGTATCGTTATTACTGAAATGACATATAATTTGATCAAATTTTAGTAAAATCTAAATATTTTTTACTTTTATAATACTTTTGTACTTATCCTGCATTACCACTCTTATTTTCCTGACCTAGGAGACGGAGCTGTGATAGTTCCTGGCTACAGAAAACGTTGTACTTACCAAATTGTGCGGCTTGCACCCTAACAGCTACCCCACGTGACCGGAAGTGATGTGAAGAAGATATGTCTGTGAATTTGCTCCCCAGGTCAAGAACCAGACAGCATCCTCTGCTTATCTTTTTGACATATCCTTGGATAACCAATATGTTCTCTATCATGTAGAGTTTATTCTGGTGTACTAGGCTGGTCCAGTTAGGCATACGATAGCATGTTTAGACTACCCACGGACGTACATATATTGTATATACGTCTTTGGACTACCTTAGGTTTTCCCACACTTTTTACAAAAAATTGCAGCAAATTAATAACGGTTCTTGCCAATGAAATTAAAACTTTGTGAATATTAGTTTTCTAAATGTGGAACAACTTCATTTTTCTGAGTGGCGGTCGGGTAGCCTAGTGGTTAAAGCGTTCGCTCGTCACGCCGAAAACAACTTCATTATTCTGAATAGAGATGGCTGCAGGTAGGCCCACATTTAGATACTGAATAGGTGTAGTATGTTGAGTGTGTTATGCACATCCTCTTAAGTTGTTTAGTGCTGATAATCAACTACTAAAATGTTGGCCCAGTTTATCCCCCTGTCATATATTGTGATGTAAACAACTGGGCCCAGTTTCCCCCCTGTCATACATTGTGATGTAAACAACTGGGCCCAGTTTTCCCCCTGTCATACATTGTGATGTAAGCAACTGGGCCCATTTTTTCCCCCAGTCATACATTGTGATGTAAACAACTGGGCCCAGTTTTTCCCCCTGTCATACATTGTGATGTAAACAACTGGGCCCAGTTTCCCCCCCTGTCATACATTGTGATGTAAACAACTGGGCCCAGTTTCCCCCCCTGTTATACATTGTGATGTAAACAAATGGGCCCAGTTTCCCCCGTCATACATTGTGATGAAAATACAACGCGGCCCAGTTTTCCCCCCTGTCATATATTGTGATGTAAACAACTGGGCCCAGTTTTCCCCCTGTCATATATTGTGATGTAAGCAACTGGGCCCAGTTTTCCCCCCTGTCATACATTGTGATGTAAACAACTGGGCCCAGTTTTTCCCCCTGTCATACATTGTGATGTAAACAACTGGGCTCAGTTTCCCCCCCTGTCATATATTGTGATGTAAACAACTGGGCCCAGTTTCCCCCCTGTCATACATTGTGATGTAAACAACACGGCCCAGTTTCCCCCCCTGTCATATATTGTGATGTAAGCAACTGGGCCCAGTTTTCCCCCTGTCATACATTGTGATGTAAACAACTGGGCCCAGTTTTCCCCCTGTCATATATTGTGATGTAAACAACTGGGCCAACATTTGGAAACTACAAAGCTTCATTAGCATGATTAGAGCTGATAATTCATTTCTAAATGAAGGCCAACCTATTTCCGTCATACTGATTGCAGCAGGAGGGACCACATTTATTAATCCTGAAGCTTCATCAGGTTGGCTAACTGATAACCATTGTCTAAACTAGGGCCCACTTTCTTCCGCCACATATAGTTTACGAAAAGGTGGGCCCACATTTGTAAAACATGAAGCTTCATTCGATTGGTTTAGTGGGCCCACATTTGTTGTCTTATTGCATGGATATAGAACTACAGATATTATTCTTGTTTTGCTATATTCATGCAAAATGTCTGCAAATTATTAAGTGTCATGACCTCCACAATAGAATGAAGTTTGAACAGGGTCACCAGCTGATCACTCATTCGATAACACAATTTTCCGAAAATAGTTACAAAGCAAGAAACTTACTTCAAATTAAACTTCAAGAGACATTACCAACACAACACAACAATCTATTCATAATAGTCGTTCGCCATATGAACAGGAAATTTATGTATAAATTTGGATGGAACTCGGACATGAGACAAGTCCATGCTTGATGACCTAAAACGTTTATAAAAGACAACCACTCATGAACATTTATGAGCCAAAGATTAAGTTTTGTGATGTTTTGAGTTCTGCTGTAGTTTCTACACATTTCTACCTTCAAATCCAATTAAAAGTCAAGAAAATTACTTTATGTTAACAAAATAGTAGATCATAAGACACGTTTTTGGACGTAGTTCATATTTTTCATAAAGAAGAAATGCCTTCAGTTCGAATGTGGGGCCACCTTGCACTTTCAATTAGGGAAGCAGAGTTAGCTCCCTTCTCGATCTATCAATATTGACGTTTCACCGATAATTTTATTGAAATCAAGGATGTATAATATCTAGGGCTGGGACGAGTATATATTTACTACCCGGGTACCCATCCCCACTTACCCCCTTAAAAAAGGGTACCCGCTGTAGGTCTGAAGAGATGGGTACAAAATGACAGATTTGGAACCGTTTGACCAGGGCTACTTGCAAAAAAAGTATTTAGGTACACTATAAATGATCTGGTCATGCATACACTGGAGTTGACTAAAGCCTTTACTTTATTCAAACATACATACTCGTATATAAGTCAGAAGGAATGCGTTCATAGTAAAAGAAAATGCGAACATTAGTGACTTGTAGTGTAACCATGGATGTGACTAACCACGGGTCCTTGGCAATTCAATATATTTCATCACCTGAATGGTAATGACAACTGGGCTGCAGTCAGCAATATTCCAGCTAAATGTAGTCATTAAGATTATGTCTTGACCAGGCAAACAGCTGCCTGACAGCATGTTCAGTGATTTACAGCATCTGGGAACAATGACAAACCATCATCAAGTCACACACCAACTGATCCCCTTACAACAAGCACCTACTGCTCTGGATGCATGTGAGATTGGGCATTTTATTTTCCTAATGAACATTAAGATGCTCACCAGAGAGGTAATTTTAACTCTTTCCCGAGAAGTCAATTTTTAGCAGTTGTTCGTGAGGTTATTATAGCAATCTGGTCCTACTGAGAAACCCTGGAAGTAGCAGGCAAAGCCAAAGATTGATGGTTGACTGTTTGTTGTTTAAAGCCTCACTCAGCAATATTCCAGCTATATGATGGTGACCTGTAAAAATCAAATCTGGATCAGACAATCCAGTGATTGATATTACGAGCAACGATCCACGCCACATAGCCCAGCCACCTGATCACTGGCCTCTTCTGACAAGCATAGGTTGCTGGGGACCGATTCTAACACAGAATCCCTACTGGTCCAAAGAAAACATAACCATCTTGCAGTGGCCTGGGTCATAAGAATGCATGATGCCTATGAAATAACATAACTGTCTCCAGTTTCTCACCTAATGGCCCAGCCAGTGACTGCGAGCGCTGCGGCCACCTTCGTCCCCTCTTCACTCGACTTATCCAAGGAGAAGGTCAGTCGCCCACAGTGATATGTGTCAAAACCCTGCAACATTCAACTCAGTCTTACAATTACGAGACCTAACTATCGGTAATGTTGCCGTTGTTCGGTATCTACACATCTGGACCTTTTCCGTCAGGCAACTCAAGTAAAGAAATATTTGATGAAAATACTGCTTCTAATTGGAAGATAACTTTGTGTGGTTTCAGACTTTGGGATGTTTTTGAGTATATTAATTATGACCGTATATCTGGAAAATTCACTTGGAACTGATACACACTCCCCGTCAGTTTTCCCTACCGAAAACCAATAATGCTGCCGTACTGACTGTTTTTCAAGATCTGAAGAACGTGGTTAACTATTGTGTCATGCACTATGCACATGAATCCAGGGCCCACTTGCACAAAGCGATTTTAGTGTAAAGATGATCGTAACTCCCATACTTTAACACAGGCTTACGATAGCCTTAGCACTAAGATCCCTTTGATCCCTGAGTGTCTATTCACGTCATCACTCACATTGGGTATTGATGGTTTTCTTTGGGTGTTCAATTTGTCCCTTGGGTCCAGTCTATTGGGTATTGTTAAACCAAGGAGTTAACTCTTTTGCTAAAATGATTCTGTTCAAACTTCTATTTCAGGTGATTTCTAATTTGCATCTGTTCAAGTTTTTCCCAGCTCACAACAGAAAAATACATGTCTCCATTATATCCCCCGCCCCTGTTGCAGAATTTATGACATAATTAAATCTAAACAAACCCTAACCTTTTTTAACCGAGGTGGAACTTGTCATGAAAATTGTAAAAAAAAGATGAGTTTGGAACCTAAGTCCATCTTGTTGCCATGGAAACGTAAAAAATAAAAATTTCAAAAATTTCTCAATAGCAAAAGGCACCAGTTCAGCATGTACCTGACAGACCTGCAACGTTTGATGAAAAAATATTGAACGGTTTATGAGTTATGCTCCGGAAATGAAACGTGACGGACGGACGGACGGACGGACTGACGGGCGGAGCCCGTTTCTATATCCCCCACCAACTTCGTTGGGCGCGGAATAATAAACAGGATGTAGTGCTTTTGTGCACAGTTCACTACATTAAAGTTCATGTACATGTTATGCCAGAATTCAATCATTAACAAAAGATCAGAAAAACAACACAGGCATACAGTCATAACAAGCTATTACATGTTGTTTTTTACAAGCATATTTGTATGCAGGCAACTTGAAATCAATTCGGTAATGGTGAAGTGATTTGTGTATTTCACCCAAATATGCAAATCATGTGTGTACAACTTACAAACTTGGCCAGACTGTCGTAGTTGATGTCTGGTAATGTTTCCCTGGCCTCCTTCAGCCCCTTGTACCGGGTCTGGAAGTCACGCCTCACCTCCTCCGGGTCAAAGTGGGGAACATGCATGTACCAGTCTGAAACACACATACAGCATCACAGTTACCATGGCAACCTGCATGTACCAGTCAGAAACATAGACATACAGCATCAGTTACCATGGCAACCTGCACGTATCAGTCTGAAACACACACATACAGCATCAGTTACCATGGCAACCTGCACATACCAGTCTGAAACACACACACATACAACATCACAGTTACCATGGCCACCTGCATGTACCAGTCTTAAACACAGGCATACATCATCACAGTTACCATGGCAACCTGCATGTACCAGTCTGAAACATGGCAATAGACCTGTATGATCAAGCCAATCAACTCACATAGTTTCCATGGTAACCTGCAAGCAAAAGTCTGAAAGACCACAATTGGCACTCTAAACACAACTATTTGTACAAGGAGTAAAATAATTTATTTTATCTGTAAGCATGATAAGTATAAAACATCAAAGTTAGTTAGTCCTTATGTTCTAATAAATGCATACTTTTCCTCCATGATAATACAAAGAATATAATGAGTGAGTATGGTTTTACACCGCTTTTAGAAAATATTCCAACAATATTCTGGTGGGGGGGCACCAGAAATGGGCTTCACATATTGTACCCATGTGAACCTAGGCCTTCGGTGTGACGTGTAAATGCTTTAACCACTAGGCTACCCCACCACCCCTAGCAGTGTGTGTATGACCAGTAGTCCGACAGATCACCTGGAGCAGGGTTGGTTGACCAGGAACAGATCTTCTCATGACTGGCACAGACAGACTTCTTCAGCTTCACCCAGGCTTCCTTATCTGGAACACAGGCATCATGACATGACTATGTATAGGAGAAACCATTTCTACGAGGGATTACCAGCGATTGTAAACCCTGACATGAGGTGTCATACCGAGGGGGCCGTAGGCCGTAGGCCCCCGAGGATTGTCACCGAATGTCAGGGTTTACAATAGCTGGTAATCTTGAGGAGAAATGGTTTGTTCAACTTATAAACCAACTCATCGCATAGACAACATTTTTAATCAAATAACTGTAATAAAAACTCTCAAATGTATAACCTGTATTGGAGATGAAATATCGCCTGCAGTCGTGAACTCTGTTCAATGAAACCGGTGACCTCAGCACGTGGATTTCGCAACGGTGCGAAATCTGCACGTGCATCTCGCAATGGCACGAAATCTGCACGTGCGTCTTGTAGGCTGTTCGTAGTTTTTGTTCTATCAAGGGTTTACAATGATTGTAAGCCCTCCTGCGAGGTGTTACAATCGTTGTAATACCTCCTGCGAGGTGTTACAATCAATGTAATACCTCCTAAGAGGTGTTACAATCGTTGTAATACCTCCTACGAGGTGTTACCACAATTTCAAAAATTCCATATCGAGTTACACAAACAGCCAGTAGGTTTATAATTAGTTATAATGATAGAGTCCAGCGCAAGAAATTGGCACTAGTCCTATAGTCCATGCCAAACTGCCCAATAGTTAAGGTGTCATAAAGACTAGTAGACATTTACTATTTTAGGGGGTTGCTATATGTTGTCATCACAAGACTAGTTGTCTAAAACTTTAGTTTCTATCACTGATAGAATCATATGAAAAGGTAATGTGTCAAAGTGAGTATGGTTCGACTGTGTATTTATATGTCCCATGAGAAACTCAAACCCAGGTCTTCTCATGAGGCAATGGCTTACCCACTTGGCCACCCCAGTTCTCCTGCCATGTAGAAGAGAACACTATTTTGACAATCATTTTAATGATATGTAGGATAAAGTCACATGAAAATGGACTGTTTGTTGTTGTTTGTTGTTTAACGCCTCACTCAGCAAAATTACAGCTATATGATGGCGGTCTGTAAATAATCGAGTCTGGACCAGGCAATCCAGTGATTGATATTATGAGCATCGATCCATGCAAATAGGATATGATGACATGCATAAACCAAAACAGCGAGTCCGAACACTTGAATCCGTTAGCAACCTCTTACAACAAGCACAGTTGCCTCTTACAGCAAGCACAGTTGCCTCTTACAGCAAGCACAGCTGCCTCTTACAGCAAGCACAGTTGCCTCTTACAACAAGCACAGTTGCCTCTTACAGCAAGCACAGTTGCCTCTTACAGCAAGCACAGTTGCCTCTTACAACAAGCACAGTTGCCTCTTACAGCAAGCATGGGACTGATGCAATAAGGTGAAACCATATAATGAAACTCCAATGCACCGTGGGGGTTCGATCCCCGGCCGCGTCATATCAAAAGAAGTTAAAAGATGGTACTTGTTGTTACCCTGTCTGGCGCTCGACATTAAGGGGCTAAAACAAGGACTGGTCGGCTCGGAGTCAGTATACTGTGTCTGAGTTGGGTATTCATGTTAAACTGCATGGTATCTCAGTGAGCTAGCACTATAAATCGGCATCAGTCCGGACTAGTACAAGCAGCCACATTCAAACACACGTGCATGCACGTCGCTATATAAGTGCAATCATCTTGGACGCGACGTTAAACCCAATTTCACCTCACCTCACCTCATCAATGCACCGTGATACGTTGCCTTGGATACATTACCCGATACATGACAAATATACATAATTTTGACTCACTTAACAAAGAATAACACTCTATTGCTACACAGGCTATGTGCTCTTAATAAACGTTCACCAGCCGTCAACTTTACATCTGTCTTTTTAGTGGTTCGTGTTCACTCAACTGCCAATCACAAGGCTTTAAACATAGGGCACTTTACACACAAGCTAAACATTGTGTATGGGCATAAATGTGGGACAGATATGAGAAGATTGCGATCATAAAGATTAAGTTATTTAATTTTTATTGTTTAATTCTTATAAACATTTCGTTATATATCAGCATAGCCAGATACATATTGCTTTCGGCCTTCCGTCTTGTTGCACCTGAATAGTGAGTGAGTGAGTTGAGTTTTTAACGCCGCTTTTAACAGTATTCCAGTTATATCACGGCGTGTCAGCTTAATGTGGGAGGAAAGCCCTAAGTGATGCAGGTCTCTGACGTTTACCACTTCGGTGAAACCAACAAGCATGGGTATGGTGCTGACAAACCTAGAAACATAATCAGGGCAAACTGGGATTCGAACCCACAATCATAGGTTTCTGGTGTGCCCAAGGGATGCAACTCTGCACAGCGAATCGTGGTGCACCTGAATAAGTGAGTGAGTATAAGGTTCTACGCAGTTATTAGCAGCACTGCGGTCATAACCAAGAATAGACATGACACCATGTGGGGAATAAAACCTGGGTCTCCTGTATGATAAGGCAAAGCTAAAACCACTTGGCTACCAAGCATATACCATTTCCAAGACTGTAACGATAAAACTGAACATTGAAGATGCATATTAGGTGTTAAAGGTTGTGCTTGTTCACAAACTGTGAAATTTTCTTCTTTTAATCTTGACTGAAACTAAAGGCCTAAAACTGAGATCTGAATAATTTGTTGTCATCATTGATTTGAAGATAAATGCAAAAGTTGCAGTTACCATGGTTACCATGGTTACAGATTCAGACAAAAGATATTAATGCACTAAATAATCAAATGAAGGACAAGCTATGATACAGCTCACTTTAGTTTGTGTAAGTTTAAAGTGGATTACCGTATTCGACGTAATAAGTGCCCACGGCAATATTTGCTAATATATTGGCTAGTGAACAATCCCAATTAGCACCCCTTCCGATTGATCAATGTACACAAGACCTATTTATTCGTGTATAATACGCACTCGTGTGTAATATATGCCTCAATTATGCGCAATTAAATTCTGGAAAAATATATCTGTCGTATATAAACATTTCAGGTTTTTTTCACCAAAATAATATTCTAATAAGAGCCCCCTATTTATAATTTTTAGAGCGCCCTGGGTGCTTATTACGTCGAATACGGTAAATTGCTTTAATCCACAATACTCACATGCAACCTGGTCGGTGTTGTCAGGCAGCTTCCCACACAGGAAGGACTTACAGCTGACACATCGCAGCATGTCCATCTCCGTGTTCTCCCAGCCATACTGAGCACATACCAAGGGGGACAACTCTCCTGGTTTAGCAAACCAGGTCAGAGGCTAGTTGTAGATTAAGGACAAATTATGTGGGCATGATAAGCTATTCTAGTCCTGAACACTCTGTGTAATTTACTCATGTAACATGGTCATGAAATATATGTAGGACTCAGATCTATGGTTGGACTCTAATCTGTGATGTATTCTAAGGATCCATGGCAGATTCTCATTGTTAAATGCTGTCATGTTTGCAATGATCTCTTTTCCATGAATGGACAATCACTCAAATGACATCATGCTTGAGATGACGTCACAACACCTTGCTTGTGATGACGTCATGTAAGTTCAACGTCTATTACTGATACTGGTGATAGACACTGCAATCAGTGGGAAACGATGGCGCTGGACACCACAGAAAATGAGAGGTTTCTTATGACAGATCCATGCCGGCAGAGGAAGAAAGGAGTATCGAAAGACCCTAACGCCGAATCAGTTTCAAATGATATTTAAAACGAAGAAATTTCTTGTGTAATCCCGCAGTGGGGAACCGTGAAAATATTCAGGATTTTATCAGCTCCGGCAAATGTGAGGATGGTGCAGAGTAAAAACAATTTCTACAATAAAACTTTGGCAAACGTTTTTAAGAAAGGTATCGGTATGCAATAACTGCACCGATGATGCTATGCCAATGGAAAAACCATAAGAATGACCCAGAAAAATCACAACTTTGATCATTGAAAGTCTACTGCTATATACAGTAGAACACGGATATAACAAACTACTAGGGACCAGAGAAATCAGTTCGTTATATCCATTGTTCGTTATACACGTTTTCGCTCGGAAACGTCCACCATCTTGGATAAGACAAAACACAATACACACGTAACTGCAGCATTGATTTGTATTAGCAGTGATCATTCAACTGATATCAATTTACAACATTCATTTAATAACATTAAATTCATAACATTTTCTGAAGATTGTTATCAAATACATGTACAAAATTTAAACATATTTATCATTTTTCGATTTACATACGAGATGTGTAGTCTGTGATTTTACTTTGGCCTCGTTTCGCTGACTGCATTCTTGAAACGGCATCATTCAGATCCGCCAAACTGTCAAAAACTGTTTGTTTTACAGACAAGATTACATGTACAGGTAAGATTAACACAATGCAAATTTAACAAGGTTGATCCGTCACCACTGATTGTATTGATTCGCCGCCATTGTTTTGATTCGCCGCTGATTGCATACAGCCAATTGTCAGTGACACTTGACACTGAGTGAGATTTCTCAGTTCGCTATACACGTCGCTAATAAGTGATAAATGGGCTTGTCGGTGATCAGGTATCAGTTCGCTGTATCCGTTAGTTCGCTATAGAGAGTTCGTTATATACGTAAATTTTATATGATATTATATAGGAGATAAATCGGGGATTTTTTAACAGTTCGTTGTATCCGTTTGTTCGCTATATCCGTGTTTGTTATATCCGTGTTCTACTGTATATGAATCTATACAACATTTAGCGCTGTAGAAATTACCAATTATTAATATTATATGATAATCTGCCATAGATCTGAGTATACACCAATATCCACACTATTTGAGGAATCTGCCATAGATCTGAGAATCCGCCATAGATCTGAGTCCTTCATCAGGCCTCAAAGTTTAAATTTTCACCAAGTAGCCATATGGCTACAAGTATTTTTTTTCAGGTAGCCAGTGGTAAAATCAAGAAGTCAAGCCAATATTGATCTTTATCAAATAACTATTATAATATTTACAAGTGACAGCACTAGTCTTGAAATTGTATCTTAATGGAAATGTCCTCGCTTATTCAATGAGCATTGTTAACTAAAATAAAGTACTTACATTAATTTTTATGTATTTTGGTTCACTGTCGACTTTAGAAGGAATTATTTGCGAGTACAATTATTAGCAGACGTGTTTTCCAATATCAGCCGTTATTTATTTTTGTGTCTACAGGTGTTTAGCAATAGAATTTAGTCGCCACAAGATATTTTTCTAGGTAGTCATTTTCTGAATTTTAGACAGTAGACAAACTGAAATTTAGGTCGCATTCGCTACCGTTTTAGTCGCAACTTTGAGGCATGTACATACATATGTAATAAAATAGAACCGTTACCTACACCATGTCCATATACAGTTGGACGTCTCAAAATATATTTCTATCAACAACAAACCATTGTGACTTTATCATGTTTATTAATTTAATTTATTGCAATGAAATGATGAAATTATAAACTATCCATCATAAAATGGATGCACAATGTTCCTGATTTTTGTTTGTGTATGTGTGAATGAGTGCATGTGTATGTGTTGTTTAATGCTGCACACAGCAATATTCCAGCTATATGGCAGCATTTATTCACCTGATGAAGGAGTAAGTATATACTCTGAAACATTGTGTTCCTCATAATAAAGAAATTGTAATCTATAAATTCTCTTCCTTATGTGTATCACTACTTAATTAGGCAAACTTGCAGCTCAGGCACTTTGTTGTCAATGTGCGAAAGCCAATGAGAAATGCCAACAATAACAAATTCACAAACTACAACCCTCCTTGACTAGGCGCCATCTTCAGTTATGCACAAATGTCCATAAGACAAGCAAGAAGCGACTTGATCAGATTGTTTCATAGGCAGAGACGCAGCAGTCTTCAAATGAAAATATTTACACTACTGATAATGGCAAATGACAAGAGCGGAAGAGCTGCTTCCCTTGAATTGAGAAATTGATTGATATTTTGGAGTTGATGGCAATTATTAAAAAGTAAAATAATAATTTTTCAGCCATTATTTTTTGTCAAATCTATGAAAAAGAGTTGTGGTGGATCAGTAAAACAAGAAAACCCATTGGTCTGGCCTTACTTCAAAGGATACAGAAAATGTGGCTACTCTGGCAAAGAAGGCATCCCTGCTTCTCAAATTAGGACTACTATCTTGCTTCTTCTCTGTGACCTTATTTTCCTTGTTGGGCTTTGGTATTGTTCCAGATGCAGTAGCCGTAGTTTCTGACCTGCTTCTAAAGGACAAAAGCGAAGTTACAATAGAGTAAAAATGTCCCCCATGTACATCATTCCAGCACATGATGTATGTCGATAAAAGTACATGATGTTTATGTTCATACAAAATTGATAAAAGTTATTTCTTCCTTAGGGGAACAAGACCTTGTCAAAATGTACCTGGTGCTGGTTGACTCCACTGAGTCCACTGAGATCCCATGCCGCAGTTTAACATATATACCCCACTCAGACACATTAACAGACTCAGAGCCAATCAGTCACTGTTTTATCCGTCACATAAAACATTTTATCTTGTCACATTATAACAGAAATGAAACCAATTTATTTCCAGGGACAGAAAAAAGTTCATTTGCTCACAGTTTCAAAAACACAGAATTTACAAAAAACAATAGCAACGGGTCTGTGGCCAGTAGGAACTTGAACAAGAATTGAAGTGATGTGTTGTTGTGAGCATAAATATGTTCCAACTGAACATTTGTTTTGTTGGAAGCGATATACCAGGAGTTTTGTACCAGTTGAATTTTGTTCCTGGGTATATATTCTATAGGAAGAAAACTCCTGGTAATATCCTTGCGTAACATAAGTTCGATCACATAAGCAATCCCGCGCCGTACTAGCGGGAAACAAAGCAAACATAAAGAAAACGAAAGCTCACCTTAATTACTGTTTATTAGCGTCCATATTGGCAAAGTTCCAGTGAAATCCACTGTCAGATCGATCGCTACTTCGCCCGCCATGTTTGAAGTAAACAAACATGACCTAGAAACAACGTCACATAAGTTCGGTCACCTGATTGGTTGGCTCGCTCTCCCGCATACAGTGGAATGTATGGAGTCCTATCCGTGTCACAGTACATCACACAATGCCACGTTGTCGGATTTATCGTTTTTCTTGTAATGTTTAGAGAAAATCCCACACAAATGTTAAAATTTGAAGAAAACATGAAAATTAACATATTTACACAAGATACAGTCTGGATATTATTCTTCTTTTTCGTTATGACAAGGGCACCAGAATTCTGAGTTTCTTCTGACTACACGCACTGAAGTGCAATAACGAAGGTGTACCCAATGCTGACAGGTTGGATGAGTGCATTGAGCCCAGCTAGTGTAAAGTTCTGAATAACAGTTGCCAATTGCCTGTGGCTCACGTTTGCTGCAAACACAACACACTTCATTATCTGCCTCTCTGTCGCTGTCAGAAGACCAATCCAAAAGATCGCTATCGTTGATAGATACAGGAGAATTATTTGCCGCTTTGCTTGTTGACGGTCGGGGCGATGCCTGGGTGCATTTCTTCTTCTTCGAAATTGGTTTGGAGGTTTTAGGTGGTTGAGATTTCCTCTTTGGCACATATGTCTTAGCCTGATGTGAAACTATTTTATCCAGAATTGAAGACTCTGTTATCGGCTTACCACCAACAACGGCACTGAGAACGTTTCTTTTCTTGGTAGGCACTGCCTTCTTGCTTAAAACATCTTCTTTGTCTTGAAAGAAAGTTGTAACATCTGTCAAGGAACTAGTTTGATCGCCGTCATCGTTTTCGCCATTCGACTTTGAAGCTTGTTTAAAGACTGTAGACGGGGCAAAGTTGATTTTGGTAGTAGTTGACTTGTCGAATGGATAGATTCCACATTTTCGGAAAGAAGACTGTAGATTAGAAGTAGTGAGTGAGAGATTATAGGCCTTGCATGCTAATTCACAAATCGAGTGTTTGTCAATTGATGATGAAGCATTCTCACGCATGGACTTGTGACGAAGGTTGTTGTAAACCTTAGAAAAGGGTCCAAAACAACCAACATCCATCGGCTGTAAAACATGTGAAGTATGAGCTGGAAGCACAAATAGAACAATATTATTTTCACGCGCCCAGGTAATAAGTGGAATGGAAATATGGGACTTGTGACCGTCGTACAAGACCAACAACGGAAACTCTTCAGAAGCGGCGACAGCGTGTTTCTTGAAATGAGATTGTAGATAATGCTGGAAAACTTCCGTGTTTGACCATCCAGTCTCCGTAACAGTTCCAGTCGATCCTGGTGTACAACCTGACAAAAGCTCCTCTCGCATTCTTTGTCCCTTAAAGACGAAAAACGGGGGAATAGCATTTCCTGACGCATTACCACATCCGATGACAGTTGTCGTGCTTGACCTCGGTGCTACAACAGCTGTTGGCACTTGTTGACTTGAAACTATGGAAGGTGGAACGTGATTTTCTACAAGTCCCTTTTCATCTACATTATAGATTCTCTGTGGACTGTCCTCCAACCTATATTTCTTCAAAATGCTGCCGAGTTCATCAAAGTAATGGGTAATGGTTTCCTCGGATGTTGCCTTGGCTCTTTGAAGATCTAAAGATCGGGGCTTCTTAACACGAAGATCAGGCCATCTCTTAACAAAACCGTAAAACCACTGCATAGAAAGAGGTGGATCATCTTTACTTCTTTTTCCAAGATGGATCGCAAGATCAGTGGCAATAGCGGTAACCTCTGCCCTGGAGTAACCATATCCAAAGTTAGCCATGACGTCGATGTGGTCAACTAATAACTTTTCTTCCTCAAGTGAAAGAAGAGGCTCCCTTCCAGTTGTGACACAGTCAACTGACACTTTCCCGCTAATCCGATCATGTAAAGTTGAAAACGGTACACAAAATTTCTCAGAAGCTCTCCTTATAGCCATCCCATCAATAACAGCTTCATATGCCTTGTCTAGTGCGTTTGACATATATTGACGGTACTGGCCCCTCCCTGTTGGTTCTCCATCGAAGATGGCCTAAAATATTAAATTCATTCTTTGAAATAACTTGCATACACTTTAAAACCCCTAATATAAAAAGTTCACGTCGACCAAAAAGCTTTAAATTACGTGGAAATCGAAATAAGATATGGCCCAGTGAAGCTTCCATATATTTTTAATCTGGCGAGGGCGTGACCTATTGTGTCATGTGACTTCCATTGACCAGATAGTAAACAAAGCAGACGACGTTTTCTCTGACATTTACGATGGCTCATTTCTTTAATATTAAGATGTTTTGTTTGTGGAAAAAGTGAGTTAAGGAATCCTTGGTTAAAAGTACATTTTTTTATAATAATTTGGATTAAACTTACGTTGTGCATTTTCACACGAAGCATATTTAGTCCAGTCGAAGCGAAAGGCTGCCCCTCTCGATGAAAGCTCCAGGTACCGCAAAATCTCGTACAACAACGCGAGAGTAAGTGATGAAAATGGCTGATCGAACTTATGTTATGATCGAACTTATGTTACGGAAGGATATATAGCTTCCACCAGAACAAATGTTCTGCATGGACACATTTATGTTTACATTTTACACACCACGTTCGTGTTAGCTAATCGGTATAGCCCTAGCTATAGCTTCAAGCTGACAGCGCCAGTTCGATCCTCCTCTACAACTGCGGCGCTAATTGGAATGCGAAAAAGTACCCTCGTGCCCTGCACTGAAATAAAACATTAAGTCCCAACATCACAGGTGACAGATGTTGTGTCTTGTGATAAAAATTATTCGACATTTTTTGAGAACCTGCATCATTACAGTTGACCAGAATACCATAAACGTCTCACATCACGTACTCATTGTCGTTTCCTTTTTTCGTTCCATCGCTCAAAAACGATGAAAGAATTTTTCGAACCCGCTCCGGCGTTACAGGACATGCATTGGCAGCCATGATGTTTATGACAGGAAGTGAATTAACTTACTTCCTTAACAGTTATGAGGTGTTTTCATTGGTTCAGAGAAACGAGACTGTCCAATGAAAGGATTGATACAGTATAGTATTGGCATGATAAATATGGCGGCGTCCATGGATGTTTACAAATTTTCGCATATAGAACCATCAGTTCCTGATGGACAACGTATGTAATAAGACCTTTGCTTTCAAAACTACTGTCACTTCACCCTGGTGTCATCATCTTACCTTTTTTTCATTTTCATTCGATTTTCATTTTAAAGAAATTGTGTCTTCGTGGTCTTGCTCGTCATGTTCATGAGTTATCTGTCAAAGCTCCTTTACTTGCTCTTCCTTCAAACTCTCTCAGCGACTTTAGGGTGATGTGATACACACGATCAGTATAAAAAGCTGGTATACTCACTTAATAATAAGACTTGTCATTGCTGTATCTATTAAGAGGGTTTACCTTGACTGACAAAACATTTGTCCAGGGGACACCCAATACAGGGCAACAATGCAGTTAACCGGGCGCAGCCCGAGCTCTACCATCCGCTCAATTACCGCGCTATAGTGCCACCGCTGTCTCGTTATACCGTGACTCTGGTGACTCTCGCTTCACGATCCAACACCCGTTTTGGGTCTTAGGGAAACTTACACATCTTTACGATCAAACACCCGTTCTAGGTCTTAGGGAAACTTACACAACTTTACGATCCAACACCCGTTTTTCGGTCTTAGGGAAACTTACACAGCTTTACGATCCAACACCCGTTTTCGGTCTTAGGGAAACTTACACGTCTTTACGATCCAAAACCCCTTTTCGGTCATTAGGGTCAGCTGGCTTTGGGCAAGGGTTAGCCATAAATTCTTACCTTTTCAAGCGTTAATCCAGTTAATCCCATTGGTCGGTCATGTTGACATAAACAATTGCGGGTGTGGTTTCAAGAAAAGATGAATGGGAGAGCAGGCAGTGACGTCACACGCATGCGCAATTCATTGTTTACTGAATTACGCATGCATGTCAATGGGGATTCTAATGACCTGTTAAACGAGCACTGATTACATGTGATAGCGCCTGTGGTTCAGTGGTAGAGCGTAGGCTAATTAACGCATTAATTAGCAGAGCCGGTGAGCCGGCGAAGCGCGTTCGAGCCCCCCCAGCGCTAATTGGATCTGAAAAAGTGCGCCCAGTAAAGTGCACTACTCCCCAATACAGTAGAACACGGATATAACGAACTACAAGGATTTGCCCCGATTATGTTTCTAGGTTTGTCAGCACCATACCCGTTCTCGTGGGTTTTACCGAAGTGGTAAACGTCTGAGACCTGCATCACTTCAGGCTTTCCTCCCACATTAAGCTGACACGCAGCGATACAACTTGAATACTGTTAAATAGCGGTGTTAAACCAAACTCACTCACTCACTCTAAACAGGGAGGGAGTATGGAAAATTGAATTTGATGTTGAGTGTTGACCAATCTGCCTTTTTAGTTCCTCTTTGCTGTCAGTTACAGAAGACAAAAGTTATTATTTACAATGTCTGCTACTAAAACATTACTTAAAGAGACAGGAATTCAACCGTTCTGAAGCTTTGTTTGTAAACAATAGCTGATAACTTACTCTGCTCTGTTCGCCTTTTTCCGTGACAGAATGTTCTGCTCCAGTGACCACACCACGGGTGTAGGCTCATCACATGACCAGACTTTTCTCTTGTTTCTAAACAGACACACATTTTCTCAAATAAGAACACACAAGCCTTCAGTGCGCTTTACAAATTATTTTCATTATTATACAGACATACTTCTTCAACTGCGACAGTGAGGTGCATGACAATATAGCTTTACACCTCAAATATAGTGACCTTATCATTAGCTCTCCAAAGGGCTTCTATGACAGCTCGTGGAGGATAACCACACAAATGGAAATAGTTTGTCACGTTTCAGGATATTTTGTCAATGAAAGTTGTGTTTATCTAAATGTGTAGACTCATAAAAAAATGAAAACATGAATGGACTGTGTAAGATGAGACAATGTGACAAAAAATACAAGACTGGCCCCAAGGAACTCTGGGTAGGAGAGTGATTGGCTTCATATGACAGAAGCCTACTTAAATTGTAATCTGTGCTTTGATAAACACTGGCTTTGAATCTAATCAAGCTGACAATTAGTATTTTGTAACTCATCTGTAAGAAAAACACACAAACTTTCACTTAAATTTACGTCTAATAAAACATTACTGACACCGGTTTAGTCTGCACAGCGCTTGCCTTGTCAGCTACACTATGTGGAGCTCCATTGTTTTGGTTTGAGAACTGAATTGGGCATGTGACGTCACACTCGGGAATTATTTCATGCATGATTTTGAAAAACACACAACCATCAACATTCTATCCCTTTTAATAAACAGCTGACTTGGCTGAAGATTCCTGATCAATAAATACTTCCTATGTTGCAGGTGGTGAGGGTGACCTCGCTGATCAAAGTATACCGGTAGCGAGGAGCGGACATCGTATAGTGGTGACAGATGGTGACTTGTACTCTCTCGGGGGCTACAATCCCAAGTACTGGGATGTGGAAAATACAGAGGAAACTTACTTTCCACTTTTCAAGGAGGCAAGTTATCAATTGGAATTCATAAATTATCAGATTTATCTCAGGTTGTTTTAATTTTTGTTTAAGCTTGTAGCTCACCTGACTGAAAATCAGCTGAGCTTCTGTTGTAGAAGGTTATCCGTCTGTCCGTTGTTAACTTTTGCATTTTTGACATCTCACAAACTAACAGACTTTTGGTGAGGTGAGGTGAAATGGGGTTTAACGTCGCGTCCAAGATTATTGCACTTATATAGTGACGTGCATGAACGTGTATGTGTGTGTGGCTGCTTGTACTAGTCCGGACTGATGCCGATTTATAGTGCTAGCTCACTGAGATACCATGCTGCAGTTTAACATGAATACCCCAATCAGACACAGTATACTGACTCCGAGCCAACCAGTCCTTGTTTTAGCCCCTTAATGCCGAGCGCCAGACAGGGTAAAAACAAGTACCATCTTTTAACGTCTTTTGGTATGACGCAGACGGAGATCAAACCCCGGACCTTCCGCACTACCACTAGACCATGGAGGCGGTCTAACAGACTTATGGAGTTGAAAGTGTTTAAGGATGTTCCCATCTATGGTGCTCACAAAATTCTGATCCATTTTTAAACATGGTTACCGTTTTGGCTATTTGAAAATGTCACTTTGTCCGTTACTCGGCCATTTCTGCATGTATCATTATGTAATTTGTAATAGAGCAAGTATGTGTTGTGCAAAATAGCATATATACGTTTTGTGTCATATTTTGAATTTTGATCAAGCTACCTTTGACTTTAATCATATTCATACTCCTGTTTTTCAAGTAGTACTGCATTTTCGGCATATCCTCTGAAACAACAAGGGCTATGAAGATGAAACTTTGTATTAATCATGTTAATGATAGCAGCTTTAGTTTCTCTAAACAATTTTAAACACAGCTGCCACAGTGTTAATTTATGTGGTCTTTTTTTACCATTCACCCTATAATAGTGTGAACCACTGATTAGCTGAATTTATCCTAATTTTCTCCCACCATGTCTAGTTATGGCAGTTCAACTTTGTGTCGCGGAAGTGGAGGAAGCTGAACACAACAGGACACATGCCGCTGGAGCTGGCCTCACATGCAGGTGGGTGGACCTTGTACCTTGTACCTTGTACCCATGTCTCACATGTAGGTGGGTGGACCTTGTACCTAGTGGCCGTGTCTGACATGTAGGTGGGTGGACCTTGTACCTAGTGGCCTTGTCTCACATGTAGGTGGGTGGACCTTGTACCTAGTGTCTGTGTCTCACATGTAGGTGGGTGGACCTTGTACCTAGTGGCCTTGTCTGACATGTAGGTGGGTGGACCTTGTACCTAGTGGCCGTGTCTCACATGCAGGTGGGTGGACCTTGTACCTAGTGTCTGTGTCTCACATGTAGGTGGGTGGACCTTGTACCTAGTGGCCTTGTCTCACATGTAGATGGGTGGACCTTGTACCTAGTGGCCTTGTCTCACATGTAGGTGGGTGGACCTTGTACCTAGTGGCCGTGTCTGACATGTAGGTGGGTGGACCTTGTACCTAGTGGCCGTGTCTGACATGTAGGTGGGTGGACCTTGTACCTAGTGGCCTTGTCTCACATGTAGATGGGTGGACCTTGTACCTAGTGGCCTTGTCTCACATGTAGGTGGGTGGACCTTATACCTAGTGGCCGTGTCTGACATGTAGGTGGGTGGACCTTGTACCTAGTGGCCGTGTCTCACATGTAGGTGGGTGGACCTTGTACCTAGTGGCCGTGTCTGACATGTAGGTTGGTGGACCTTGTACCTAGTGGCCTTGTCTCACATGTAGATGGGTGGACCTTGTACGTAGTGGCCTTGTCTCACATGCAGGTGGGTGGACCTTGTACCTAGTGGCCGTGTCTCACATGTAGGTGGGTGGACCTTGTACCTAGTGGCCGTGTCTGACATGTAGGTGGGTGGACCTTGTACCTAGTGGCCTTGTCTCACATGTAGATGGGTGGACCTTGTACCTAGTGGCCTTGTCTCACATGTAGGTGGGTGGACCTTGTACCTAGTGGCCGTGTCTCACATGCAGGTGGGTGGACCTTGTACCTAGTGGCCGTGTCTGACATGTAGGTGGGTGGACCTTGTACCTAGTGGCCGTGTCTGACATGTAGGTGGGTGGACCTTGTACCTAGTGGCCTTGTCTCACATGTAGATGGGTGGACCTTGTACTTAGTGGCCTTGTCTCACATGTAGGTGGGTGGACCTTGTACCTAGTGGCCGTGTCTGACATGTAGGTGGGTGGACCTTGTACCTAGTGGCCGTGTCTAACATGTAGGTGAGTGGACTTTGTACCAAGTGGCCGTGTCTGACATGTAGGTGGGTGGACTTGTACCTAGTGGCTGTGTCTCACATGTAGGTGGGTGGACCTTGTACCTAGTGGCCGTGTCTCACATGTAGGTGGGTGGACCTTATACCTAGTGGCCGTGTCTCACATGTAGGTGGGTGGATCTTGTACCTAGTGGCCTTGTCTCACATATAGGTGGGTGGACCTTGTACCTAGTGGCCGTGTTTCACATGAAGGTGGTTGGACCTAGTACCTAGTGGCCGTGTCTCACATGTAGGTGGGTGGACCTTGTACCTAGTGGCCTTGTCTCACATGTAGGTGGGTGGACCTTGTACCTTGTGGCCTTGTCTCACATGTAGGTGGGTGGACCTTGTACCAAGTGGCCTTGTCTCACATGTAGGTGGGTGGACCTTGTACCAAGTGGCCGTGTCTCGCATGTAGGTGGGTGGACCTTGTACCTAGTGTCTGTGTCTGACATGTAGGTGGGTGGACCTTGTACCTACTGGCCGTGTCTCACATGCAGGTGGGTGGACTTGTACCTAGTGGCCGTGTCTGACATGTAGGTGGGTGGACCTTGTACCTTGTGGCCATGTCTCACATGTAGGTGGGTGGACCTTGTACCTAGTGGCCGTGTTTCACATGTAGGTGGGTGGACCTTGTACCTTGTGGCCATGTCTCACATGCAGGTGGGTGGACCTTGTACCTAGTGGCCTTGTCTCACATGTAGGTGGGTGGACCTTGTACCTAGTGGCTGTGTCTAACATGTAGGTGGGTGGACCTTGTACCTAGTGGCCGTGTCTCACATGTAGGTGGGTGGACCTTGTACCTAGTGGCCGTGTCTCACATGTAGGTGGGTGGACCTTGTACCTAGTGGCCTTGTCTCACATGTAGGTTGGTGAACCTTGTACCTAGTGGCCGTGTCTCACATGTAGGTGGGTGGACCTTGTACCTAGTGGCCGTGTCTGACATGTAGGTGGGTGGACCTTGTACCTAGTGGCCGTGTCTCACATGTAGGTGGCTGGACCTTGTACCTAGTGGCCTTGTCTCACATGTAGGTGGCTGGACCTTGTACCTAGTGGCCGTGTCTCACATGTAGGTGGGTGGACCTTGTACCTAGTGGCCTTGTCTCACATGTAGATGGGTGGACCTTGTACCTAGTGGCCTTGTCTCACATGTAGGTGGGTGGACCTTGTACCTAGTGGCCGTGTCTCACATGTAGGTGGGTGGACCTTGTACCTAGTGGCCGTGTCTGACATGTAGGTGGGTGGACCTTGTACCTAGTGGCCGTGTCTGACATGTAGGTGGGTGGACCTTGTACGTAGTGGCCTTGTCTCACATGTAGGTGGGTGGACCTTGTACCTAGTGGCCGTGTCTCACATGTAGGTGGGTGGACCTTGTACCTAGTGGCCGTGTCTGACATGTAGGTGGGTGGACCTTGTACCTAGTGGCCTTGTCTCACATGTAGATGGGTGGACCTTGTACCTAGTGGCCTTGTCTCACATGTAGGTGGGTGGACCTTGTACCTAGTGGCCTTGTCTCACATGTAGGTGGGTGGACCTTGTACCTAGTGGCCGTGTCTCACATGTAGGTGGGTGGACCTTGTACCTAGTGGCCGTGTCTGACATGTAGGTGGGTGGACCTTGTACCTAGTGGCCTTGTCTCACATGCATTACCTTGTACCTTGTTACCATGTCTCACCCTGTTACAGCTGGATTTTGATATCATCAGCACTTTTGATATTAACATATCTCAAATTCTTAAAGTACCAGTTTTGGGGTTCTGTACAAATCTAATGGTAGATTTTCCAGATATGTTTACTACACCTTGTCAAGTTTTACTTATGTTTTACTCATCCGCCCTTTGAGGATTAACATTTTTTTAATGGAAACATCAGACTCACGTCAGATACTGGTGCCTTTAATTGTGAAATGTTTGCTTTCCTTGGAACATGAAAGATTGTTACATGAAATACTTTTGGCAAACATTGTGTAAAAAAGACATGGGACAGAGCTCTGTGACCATAAAAACTGTTTGGCTTGGTGAAAATATGAATGTAGATTTGAGCATCATCTGATCATATTGGTGTTGTTTTATAGTCACTGATATGTCACAGAATATTTTTGCATATTAGGTAAGAGGATGCGTGATCCAACCAATGATAAATAATGGCCTTTGTGTAGTAATACCAATAGTAGGATGTGACTCGGACCAGAGACTGTTGTGCTGATGTGCAGGATCTTGAGACAAGTTCACGTCACCATATCCACAAGGAGTGTAACGATATATTGAACTAGCGATGCTTTGCAATTGTTTGCCTGACGATTGTACTTTATCTATAGACATTTAAAGACGCGATGGTATTGTTGATAGCAAGCATAACAATAATTAGTTTCAATAGTCACAATTAGATATAAATAAAACATAACTTATGCATCAGAAAACACAGTTTTTAATGTGGAATTTCAAACTACCTTGTTGATTAACTTAATGTTAGAGTTACTTCCCTTTGGATTGAGCAGCAACAGGGAGGAAAATGGCTGACTTTTTTTTATTGTCAGCAATACTTTATTCATTTCTGTTACATTGATTAATATATAATAATCAAGACTTACAGTTGGTTAATTCTATCACAATACTATTGCAATAGTTGACGTCTATCACAATACTATTGCAATTGCATGGGTTACTTTTTAATACTAATATAACTATCTCAATAACCCTAATAGTCACCCCTAATATCTATTATATATTTTGTATATCTCCCAAAATTAACAATGATGTATCAAGCTGATGTTTACTTCTTGTTCCAGCTGTGCGAGACAACAACAAGCTGCTTGCCTATGGAGGTACTGGAGTGCCGTTCGGCGAGGCCAGCAGCAATGACCTGCATGTGTGTGGCCTTACCAGCCACAAGTGGCAGCATTTCAAGTGTACAGGGCAACACCCAGAGAAGAAGTATGGCCATGTAGGTGTCTGTGGTCTTGGTGTTCCTGGTGATACTCAGTAGTGCGCTGATTCATTGATACATGGGCAGTCGGGTGGCCCAGTGGTTAAAGTTTACTCGTCATGTCAAAGACCCGGGTTCGGTTCCCGACATGGGTACAATGTGTGAAGCCCATTCCTTGCGTCCCCTGCCTTGATATTGCTGGAATATTGCTAAAAGCAGCGTAAAACAATACTCACTCACTCACTCATTGATACGTATCAAAGTCAGGATGCGTATTGAGACAATGCAGTAGATCGATAAACAGTTACATTTCATGATATGTCATGATGCAAAACCTTTAAACAGTCACAATAAATCAATATATGTCAGAGATTTGTCTCAAGCCTGCAGCACATGCAGCCAAAATTCCCAAATTGTTCAGACATACGTAATTGTGAAAGTGTTGGCCTCCTCAAGGAGAAATTTTCAAAACAAAATACAGACAAGTAATTGTACGACTGAATGAAATGTATCAACACAGGTAGCTTGGGTTGTATAATGAAAATCAAGTGCACTATGATTATTCTCTCTCTCACTCACTCACAAAATACTGAATATGGGACTTATTTTGGTGTTATTTTCATATTGATGGAGTGAGTGGGTGAAGAGGTTACATGTACATCAAACTGTGCCTTTTGGTGTGACAAGCAAACACTTGAATAACTGGGCCACCCCACTGCCCCTCATATTGATGGAAATTGTCACGTTGTTTGTAGGCGATGCTGCTCATAGGCAGATACCTGTATGTATGTGGGGGCACTACCGGGTTCGTGTACAACATGGACGTCCATCGACTCAGTCTCGACACCCTGGTGTGGGAAAAGCTATCCTCGGACCAGGAGAGTCCCTCGGACCCAGACGGCAGGTAGGCACAAAAGTAGGAGCGTCCAACTGATCAGAGCTCAGGGACAGGAGAGTCCATCTGGTCCAGATGACAGGTAGGCACAGGTACAGGAGAGTCCATCTGGTCCAGATGACAGGTAGGCACAGGTGCAGGAGAGTCCATCTGGTCCAGATGACAGGTAGGCACAGGTGCAGGAGAGTCCATCTGGTCCAGATGACAGGTAGGCACAGGTACAGGAGAGTCCATCTGATCCAGATGACAGGTAGGCACAGGTACAGAAGAGTCCATCTGATCCAGATGACAGGTAGGCACAGGTACAGGAGAGTTCATCTGATCCAGATGACAGGTAGGCACAGGTACAGGAGAGTTCATCTGATCCAGATGACAGGTAGGCACAGGTACAGGAGAGTTCATCTGATCCAGATGACAGGTAGGCACAGGTACAGGAGAGTTCATCTGATCCAGATGACAGGTAGGCACAGGTACAGGAGAGTTCATCTGATCCAGATGACAGGTAGGCACAGGTACGGGAGAGTCCATCTGATCCAGATGACAGGTAGGCACAGGTACAGGAGAGTCCATCTTATCCAGATGACAGGTAGGCACAGGTGCAGGAGAGTCCATCTTATCCAGACAACAGGTAGGCACAGGTACAGGAGAGTCCATCTTATCCAGACAACAGGTAGGCACAGGTGCAGGAGAGTCCATCTTATCCAGACAACAGGTAGGCACAGGTACAGGAGAGTCCATCTGGTGCAGATGACAGGTAGGCACAGGTGCAGGAGAGTCCATCTGGTCCAGATGACAGGTAGGCACAGGTACAGGAGAGTCCATCTGGTCCAGATGACAGGTAGGCACAGGTACAGGAGAGTCCATCTGATCCAGATGACAGGTAGGCACAGGTACAGGAGAGTCCATCTGATCCAGATGACAGGTAGGCACAGGTACAGGAGAGTTCATCTGATCCAGATGACAGGTAGGCACAGGTACAGGAGAGTTCATCTGATCCAGATGACAGGTAGGCACAGGTACAGGAGAGTTCATCTGATCCAGATGACAGGTAGGCACAGGTACAGGAGAGTCCATCTGATCCAGATGACAGGTAGGCACAGGTACAGGAGAGTTCATCTGATCCAGATGACAGGTAGGCACAGGTACAGGAGAGTCCATCTGATCCAGACAACAGGTAGGCACAGGTACAGGAGAGTTCATCTGATCCAGATAACAGGTAGGCACAGGTACAGGAGAGTCCATCTGATCCAGAGAACAGGTAGGCACACGTACAGGAGAGTCCAGGCAAAGGTACAGGAGAGTCCATCTCATCCAGATGACAGGTAGGCACACGTACAGGAGAGTCCAGGCAAAGGTACAGGAGAGTCCATCTCATCCAGATGACAGGTAGGCACACGTACAGGAGAGTCCAGGCAAAGGTACAGGAGAGTCCATCTCATCCAGATGACAGGTAGGCACACGTACAGGAGAGTTCATCTGATCCAGATAACAGGTAGGCACAGGTACAGGAGAGTCCAGGCAAAGGTACAGGAGAGTCCATCTCATCCAGATGACAGGTAGGTTCCTGCATGGAAGAGTCCATCTGATCCAGTCCAAATAGATGGTGGTCACACAATGCACTTGGTCTTTGGAGTGAAGCTGACCAGCAGTTGTCATTGTTGTCATGAGTGAGGTTGTTGAAGTGGCCCACCAAGTGTGCTGTCTGACATCAGCATGGCCAGAATCACGTGAACAATGCTGACCTAGGTTTATATACACTTTAAACTTAAACATATGCTATACGTTCAACTCAGGTGACATTCTGAACAATGGACGTCATCATTTCTTGTAGACTGCCTCCATGGTCTTGTGGTAGAGCGTCCGCCCGGAGAGCGGAAGGTCTGGGGTTCGATCCCCGGCCGCGTCATACCAAAAGACGTTAAAAGATGGTACTTGTTGTTACCCTGTCTGGCGCCCGGCATTAAGGGCCTAAAACAAGGACTGGTCAGCTCGGAGTCAGTATAATGTGTCTGAGTGGTGTATTCATGTTAAACTGCGGCATGGTATCTCAGTGAGCTAGCACTATAAATCGCTATCAGTCCGGACTAGTACAAGCAGCCACACACACACGTGCATGCACGTCGCTATAAAAGTGCAATAATCTTGGACGCAACGTTAAACCCAATTTCACCTCACCTCACCCCATCATTTCTTGTTTGTGTAAGTTTGTTAAGTTATTTTGATCAATCTCACAAATGTGGCATAAATTTAAATGTTCATTCCAGCCAGGCTGTTAACGTATTTCAAAATAAGTCAATATAGGAAGGGAAGTAATCGTTTTTATTTTATTTATGTTTCATATCTTTTCTATTTCAACCATCCAGTTAGATTTTTTAACTTATCCTGCAATACTCCTATATGCATTTCCTGCTTTCTTTTGACAGGAAAACAAAGCTGTGTGAGGTCCAGCTGATGAATAAGTTGTTCCAACCAGTTGTGAGGCAGATCCCATCTCAAAGCTCCCACGTGACCATGGAAGTGATGACATCACGGATACTTCACATTACTGCTTGACACCGGACAGACATGTTGTGTTAATAAATTTATTCAGTAAATTTTGTGTAACCTGTTGATTCTTTCATTGTATCAAAATAAATGTGAATTATCTCCAATCATCATCCAGTTGGTGTTTTCATATTCTCCCATGTATTTTTTGCAATAGCATTAATATTTTGCACCTGAGGGTGACGTGTATTCACTGTAATTCTCATGTGATTTGTTGTTCCACTCCTTCATTTTGGATATTTTGTATGGTCTCTTACATCGAGGCATATGTTTTTATTCTTTTTCTGGCTTGGTAATTATGTATATTGAATTACTTAAAGCTTCTCCTTGACGTCTACGTTTATTTAGTGTAATTATAACCATTTAATTTGATTAAGTCTCTGGATTATTATCCTTCATATTTGGGTACATTTTGGTTATCGCAACTTCTGCTTATATTGCAGATTGTTGTGTCTTCCATTGCCATGGAAAAAAGTCACTTAAGGACCCAAACCCACGGTGTCTTGATTGTACGGGTATCTGTTCGAGGGGACTGAAGTGTAACTTTTGTTCTCCCCTACGCCTGTCGAGCTTTGCAAAATATCAACAGGTCTAATAAAAAGCGCCGTGCACAAATGACCCTACGACATACGAGGAGGATGTCAGACTCTCAAGAATCCCTTATGTAGGAGACTCTAAAGACTTCTGTTATTGCATCGCAGCCACCTAAATTGGGAGGAGCGCTACATACGCCATCTCATCTGAGCGCTACTCTATCTGAGTAACCATTGATGCTAGATATTCCACTGCTCCCTCCGCCTACCCAGGCGCTGAGCATTGTGTCACTGGATGGCCGACCACCTGGCTGCGATAGCGCCTCCGCCAGATACGGGAGTTGACAAGAATGACACAATATGCTGCATATGGTCACAGCGCTGGATGAGGACTTTGTTCAGCTTTCTCCAGCCTTCAAGGCCCAGGTTCAAGAGGGAAGACTTCCCCATCCATGCTTTTGAGGTGGCAGACCCTGGTCAAGTCTTGGACGAGAACCTTCATTGGATGATGGTTTTTTTTAAATCAACTACCTGGAAGATCCCTGATTCCCGATTGGCGTTCATCGAGACGATATTAGGTGCTCTCTGAAACCATTGTTGGATCTGACTTCTTCATCTCGTGCCATAGACCAGGTTCTGATTGAGATGAACGTCAACCAAGGGGAGCATCTCCAGACGGGTGTCTATTACCAGAAGCAGGCAGATTGACCACATTTGCCCTCATCAACTGGGTCTCAAGTTATGTCCAAGATGAGACGGCTCTCAAAGCACTTGAGTATGTCACCCAGAACTCAACGTTCTTCTAGGACTGGCAACTACCGTGCTCAGTGCTAGTACCTGAAAGAACAGGCTCCTGACCAGTGGTCTTTTCAAGGGAGGGGATGTTTGAAAGGGAAACCTCAGGGGTCCTATCAATCCCACAGTGGCAAGTTCCAGGGCAGGGCTGGACCCAGGAAAGGGAAATAGTGAACCCACAGACAACCACGACTGGGTCCTCCCACCCCTAGTCATCCACTTCTGTTCGCCAGCATCAATGTTTCGTTGAACATGAAAGCCAATTAGATTGTGAATGCCCCAGCCATATGTGCAGCACATATGGCACATAAACAATCTGGAGTTGGAAGCACTGATTCTAGCGATATCACACTGGCAGGATTGCCTCCAGATCACCCAGCTTGCCATTTCCACCGACAACATCAAGGTGGTTTGGTGTCAACCAAAGGACAACTCACTCTCACTCCTTGCTACAGCAGATGTTCTGTTTCTTTCATCTGGTTATTCTGCAAGGGCAGCGAAACCCATTGCCATGGCACAGAGACCTTAGACCCGGGGCCTTTATGATGATAAGTGCTACTCTTTTGAATCTTATGGCAAGGAAATAACATCAAGACCCCATTGCTGCGTCCCCACAACTCTTGGCTGAATACCTGTTGTATCTGTGTAGTAAGTGACACCTGAAGGGCAGCACCATCATGACCTGTCTGGTGGCCATTTGCTTTGTCTGCTCCTTCTGCCCTGAGGATCAGAAGGCCACGTTTCGTCCTCCCACTTGGGATCTGAACGTGGTAATTTGGTTTCTGTGTGGCCCTCCATTTAAGCCTCAACTCAACCTCCTTCTATAACCTCACCCAGAAGATTATCTTACTCTTGGCGCTGTCTATGGCAGCAAGGGTCAGCAAGCTTCACATGCTCGACGTTACCCGTGTCCAACTTGAGGGCAGGGAACAGTTCACCTCGGGCTGTGATGCGCTGGATGGCTGCCTTGATGTTCTTGAGGGTCTTTTTTTGGTAATGACCACATCTGAAGGTATTCCCACCGCTGTACCTTCAAATTCAGATGCATTAAACTGTAATACAGGATAACTTAATAATTTACTATTTGTATTGTTAATTATCCTGCATTACTACGTCTGAGGGCCGACCTTTCACAGAGCTGCCTCCCCACGGTTTCTTCAGATGTTACGATTCAAGCAGTAATGTGAAGTTTCCATGGCATCATCACTTCGTTGGTCACTTTTGAGCTGTGAGATTGGGTCTGCCTCACAACTGGTTGGAACAATATTTTCTTCAGCTGGACCTCACACATCTCTGTTTTTCTGTCAAAAGAAAGCAGTAAATGCTTTAAGGAGTTATGCAGGATAAGTATGCAAATGTAAAAAATATTTAGATTTTATTAATTTTCTTCGATCATACAGTTTAATAAAAATAAAATCTAATGACAAACTAAGTTAAGAAAAGAGGCCTAATATTGCAGTAAATAGTAAGGCAGTGGCGTGGCCATTGTTTTGATCATTTAATGAATTAAAATTTTATCAAAGAATGAGACAATTTTTACATACAGTTAGACTGTATGATGTCATAATGCCTAGTATTGTGTACAGATATCGACATGAGATGGCGTGCTTCCAACATCGACTGTATATATTTGGTGGAGGAACGGCAGGGGAGGCCTACAGGTTTGAGCTGGTATGTACAACACACTGCTACTGAACTCATTTCTTCTGTACTGCTTAATTTATGTTTGTGAACAGTTGTAGAGATTAATAGGCAATTACATGAATGGGTTATAACTATTGAATAGTTGAACAATGGCTGAATATTTTATGTTGATAAAGAGGATTCATTTTGAGTGTTTTTTTAATGAGTGTTAATTAATTAGTATTTGTCAAATATTTGATAAAAACTACAAGTGGTTTATTCTAGTTATTGTTCCCCCTTAAAGTTTTCACATTTTAAAGCAAATACCGTATTCGACGTAAAATTTTGCTTTCAAAATTAGAAATAGGGGGCTTCTTATTAGAATATAATAATAGTTAGAAAAAAACAATTGAAAGATCGTAAATTTCGTGGTTTATGCTGACAGCCTTTAATGATACAAAAGAAAAGTCTGTGCGTATTAGACACGACAGATATATTTTCCAGAATTTAATTGCCCATAAGTAAGGGTGCATATAACACATGAGTGTGTATTATACACGAATAAATAAGTCTCTTGTACATTGATCAATCGGAAGGGGTGCTAATTGGGATTGTTCACTAGCCAATATATTAACAAATATCACCGTGGCGCTTATTACGTCGAATACGGTACACAAGTTGTATTCTATTTATGCATTATCAGTTTTCCTTCAATAATAGCTGTGTGAAGCAACAAAAAGCAATACCTTTTGGTGAAAATCCATTTGCCAAGTAATATGGAAGATTGACTGTATCACGGTTTTAAGCCAACCCTCCAATTGGAAAAACAACCCACCTTCATGATCAGTGCTTATGAGTTTTCTCAACCCAGTAGTGTTGTTTACACCAGGAGACTTGAGAAGCTGGCCACTAAGTTGTTTTGCTTCCATCCAGATTCCGACGTTCTGTCTGACAGAGCTGGCGTGGGAGAACATCTCAGCTGTACCTGATAAACGATT
Organism: Haliotis rufescens; assembly: GCF_023055435.1. Classification (NCBI taxonomy): domain Eukaryota; kingdom Metazoa; phylum Mollusca; class Gastropoda; order Lepetellida; family Haliotidae; genus Haliotis; species Haliotis rufescens. The sequence goes on from NW_025963924.1 coordinate 10,451,728, forward strand.
TGGTAGGTGCCAAATGGAAAATCTTGAAACGTAAATTCACAGGGACATTTCATCACCCCTTTTAGTTGCGACTTAGTTGTAGTTCAGTGTCTGCAATATCTTGAAAATTATAAACAAAAAATATTTGCAGTCCAAGAAAGTCTTTATCATTCATTTGGATCTGATAATGTACAAAATCAACTTCAGCAAAACATATTCTTGAAATCAACGGGATACACACTGGTGAAGTAATAAAAATGGTGGTTTGTGAAATGATTGACGAGATATATGAGCAGTTCTTCTTCATTTAATTTTATTGACCATGGAACCCTTTTGACACAGTTTGTTTCGTTACGTAAGATTAGAACTGGCTCATTTGAAACTGCCATCAATTTCAAGGATATATACTGTTTCAAAATACACTTTTGATAAAGAAATAAGACTGTTTAGTGTAGTATGTGAAGTCAATGTTCTATCAACTATTGACAATTCATTAAACTGACACAATTCTTATAAACCAACTCAAGTCTGCTCTCGTATCCCAGGATTCCCTGCTCCACGCAGATGCCACAGTTGCTGCCAGCTGAATAATGGTGAGATAAATGGGTACTTCTCTTTGCCAGTCTGTTCATGGTTTTTCCCCATCCATCTTCTCAGTTATGGCAGCCTTCGAAATTGGCACTAGTCCTATAGTACTTGCCAAATTGCCAAATAGTTAAAGTATCATAAGGACTAGTAAAAATGTGCTTTTTAAAGGGTATTGCTGTATGTTATCATTATAAAGACTGTTTCTGTTTCTGTATGGCCATCTCCTGGTGACTCCAATGGGTATCGGTTGGTCACAAGAGGTCACCTGGCTGTTTGTGTGCCCCAAAGTTGTGGATTGACAAACCCCTGTTTCTTCTTATCCTGTATCACTCTGTGACGTGATGCGCAAGTCTGAATCCCCAGTCTAGTAACTTTTCATTTGGTCCAGTATACTCAGCTAATGATATCACACATTCTAACCGTTGAGACCAAATTAAAAAAAGGTGATGAAGAGATGACTTAATTGGATCTGATCTGAAATTGGTCTGATTGGTTGATTGCTTGTCGTCATACAGGCATGGGATATTTCCGTCTAAAATCGTAATCGTCTTTTTTATCATTTTGATTGTGATATTTCTATATCGAACATGCATCTTTAGATTTTTGGTTAGATTAAGATTGTCTTTCTTCGACCACGTGCCTGATCATACCTCAATGGCATGGGATGCTGCTCATAATATCAACCCCTGGTTAGTCGGCCAATACTCCATGACTTAAAGGCTGCCGTGATATAGCTGGAATATTGCTGACTGCGGCATTAAACAACAAACAAACAATCATATTTGAACACAAAAAATCTACTGATAATGATGCCAGATGACAAACAAATTCAGTCCAGCAAACTTGGGTAGATCGTTGTGGCACGGCAGATAAATATTACAACAACCTCATCGGCATGACATCACTGGGGATTAGAACTGGTCCTCAGCCATACCAGCTTAAGGGATCGGGTGATCAGACTCGATGATTGGTTCAGAGCATCCCTTGTCCAGACTTGATTATTTATAGACTTCCATCATATATCTAGAATATTGCTGAGTACAATGTTAAACTGTAAACAAATGACACAATAATTCACTGTTCCTGCCCGGACAGATGTGTACATGTGTGGGGGGATGGACGGGGTGAAGATCCTGCCGGACCTCTGGCGCTTCTCCCTGGCCACCCACACCTGGCTCAAGATGTCCCAAGACATGGTGCTGCCCACCTACTTCCACGCTGCTGACATAGCTCCGGTAAGTATTACTGCCCACCTACTTCCACACAGCTGATATACCTCTGTTAGTATTACTGCCCTCTACTTCCACACAGCTGATATAGCTCTGTTAGTATTACTGCCCTCTACTTCCACACAGCTGATATAGCTTTGTTAGTATTACTGCCCTCTACTTCCACACAGCTGATATAGCTCTGCTAGTATTACTGCCACCTACTTCCACACAGCTGATATAGCTTTGTTAGTATTACTGCTACCTACTTCCACACAGCTGATATAGCTCTGTTAGTATTACTGCCACCTACTTCCACACAGCTGATATAGCTCTGTTAGTATTACTGCCCCCACTTCCACACAGCTGATATAGCTTTGTTAGTATTACTGCCCTCTACTTCCACACAGCTGATATAGCTCTGTTAGTATTACTGCCCCCTACTTCCACACAGCTGATATAGCTTTGTTAGTATTACTGCCCTCTACTTCCACACAGCTGATATAGCTCTGTTAGTATTACTGCCCTCTACTTCCACACAGCTGATATAGCTTTGTTAGTATTACTGTCACCTACTTCCACACAGCTGATATAGCTTTGTTAGTATTACTGCCCCCTACTTCCACACAGCTGATATAACTCTGTTAGTGTTACTGCCCCCTACTTCCACACAGCTGATATAGCTTTGTTAGTATTACTGTCAACTACTTCCACACAGCTGATAAAGCTTTGTTAGTATTACTGCCACCTACTTCCACACAGCTGATATAGCTTTGTTAGTATTACTGCCCTCTACTTCCACACAGCTGATATAGCTCTGTTAGTATTACTGTCACCTACTTCCACACAGCTGATATAGCCCTGTTAGTATTACTGCCCACCTACTTCCACACAGCTGATATAGCTCTGTTAGTATTACTGTCACCTACTTCCACACAGCTGATATAGCCCTGTTAGTATTACTGTCACCTACTTCCACACAGCTGATATAGCCCTGTTAGTATTACTGCCCACCTACTTCCACACAGCTGATATAGCTCTGTTAGTATTACTGTCACCTACTTCCACACAGCTGATATAGCCCTGTTAGTATTACTGCCCTCTACTTCCACACAGCTGATATAGCTCTGTTAGTATTACTGCCACCTACTACCACACAGCTGATATCCCTCTGTTAGTATTACTGCCCTCTACTTCCACACAGCTGATATAGCTCTGTTAGTATTACTGTCACCTACTTCCACACAGCTGATATCCCCCTGTTAGTATTACTGCCACCTACTTCCACACAGCTGATATAGCTCTGTTAGTATTACTGCCCACCTACTTCCACACAGCTGATATAGCTCTGTTAGTATTACTGTCACCTACTTCCACACAGCTGATATCCCTCTGTTAGTATTACTGCCCTATACTTCCACACAGCTGATATAGCCCTGTTAGTATTACTGCCCTCTACTTCCACACAGCTGATATCCCTCTGTTAGTATTACTGCCCTCTACTTCCACACAGCTGATATAGCTCTGTTAGTATTACTGCCACCTACTACCACACAGCTGATATCCCTCTGTTAGTATTACCGCCCTCAATTTCCACACAGCTGATATAGCTCTGTTAGTATTACTGCCACCTACTACCACACAGCTGATATTGCTCTGTTAGTATTACTGCCCTCTACTTCCACACAGCTGATATAGCTCTGTTAGTATTACTGCCACCTACTACCACACAGCTGATATTGCTCTGTTAGTATTACTGCCACCTACCGTATATCGCTGTGTATAAGGCGAGTTTTTCGTACCTAAAATAAGGGGGCTAAGAAGGGGGGTCGTCTTATACACGGAGTCGAAGATCTAACATTTTTTTCCCACTGGCGATGTCAACCGGCGTCTGATAGCCAGCCCAGCATTTGACAATATAACTTCGCATTTCGTCCTCAATAACTGTTCCAATAACTATTTCCATACATAAACATGATTTGTATCTCTTTCCCTTGAATAAAGTTTAATAATTTCTGCAAATAAAGTTGAAATGACCCTCGCCTCGATGCAGATTGACACGGTAAAACAATCAACATCCGCGAGTAGAGAGCCGGAAGTACCGGTAAGCATTTGCATATTGCACATGTGACCTAACATGTGATAACCGGTGAAGCTGAAATCAATTCCCGCTGTTTTTATAGTTGTATTAACAAGTGTTGGAGACGGTGTGTACAAGTGATTGTGGAATAAACACGCTGAATGTGAAGCAAACATAAGTCTAGTTAGTTACAACATAGTTAATTGGCGATTAAATTACTCACCATTGTCTCTTATATGTTATTACTTCATAAATGAATTTTATTTTACGGGCCCCAATTTGGTGTCGTACCGTGTAAACACAAAATGGCGACGTGTGCTGGAGTTACACACGCGACCTATCGTTGTAGAAAAAAAACAACGCAAGATAAACATATTTTTATTGCATATATAAGGTTTGTGTGCGCACTTGTAATGTGTGCGAAATACGCATCAGTCGGAAAGCGCACGTTAAATCTCCAAAGTAACTAACTAACTTCTGATGTCCGTGTGCGAAATACGCTACAGTCGGAAAGCGCACGTTAATCTTCTATATCAGTCAGACTTGTGATATGTTTCATTCCCGGTCGCCTTATACACGGAGTATAGGATTTTGGGTTGATTTTTAAGGCGTGTACAGGGGGGTCGTCTTATACGTGGGGTCGCCTTATACACAGCGATATACGGTACTTCCACACAGCTGATATAGCTTTGTTAGTATTACTGCCCACCTACTTCCACACAGCTGATATAGCTTTGTTAGTATTACTGCCCACCTACTACCACACAGCTGATATTGCTCTGTTAGTATTACTGCCACCTACTTCCACACAGCTGATATAGCTTTGTTAGTATTACTGCCCACCTACTTCCACACAGCTGATATAGCTTTGTTAGTATTACTGTCACCTACTTCCACACAGCTGATATAGCTTTGTTAGTATTACTGTCACCTACTTCCACACAACTGATATAGCTCTGTTAGTATTACTGCCCTCTACTTCCACACAGCTGATATAGCTTTGTTAGTATTACTGTCACCTACTTCCACACAGCTGATATAGCTTTGTTAGTATTACTGTCACCTACTTCCACACAGCTGATATAGCTTTGTTAGTATTACTGTCACCTACTTTCACACAGCTGATATAGCTCTGTTAGTATTACTGCCCTCTACTTCCACACAGCTGATATAGCTCTGTTAGTATTACTGTCACCTACTTCCACACAGCTGATATAGCTCTGTTAGTATTACTGCCCTCTACTTCCACACAGCTGATATAGCTCTGTTAGTATAACTGCCACCTACTTCCACACAGCTGATATAGCTTTGTTAGTATTACTGTCACCTACTTCCACACAGCTGATATAGCTCTGTTAGTATTACTGCCACCTACTTCCACACAGCTGATATAGCTCTGTTAGTATAACTGTCACCTACTTCCACACAGCTGATATAGCTCTGTTAGTATTACTGCCACCTACTTCCACACAGCTGATATAGCTCTGTTAGTATTACTGCCACCTACTTCCACACAGCTGATATAGCTCTGTTAGTATTACTGCCCACCTACTTCCACACAGCTGATATAGCTCTGTTAGTATTACTGCCCTCTACTTCCACACAGCTGATATAGCTCTGTTAGTATTACTGCCCTCTACTTCCACACAGCTGATATTGCTCTGTTAGTATTACTGCCACCTACTTCCACACAGCTGATATAGCTCTGTTAGTATTACTGCCACCTACTTCCACACAGCTGATATAGCTCTGTTAGTATTACTGCCCTCTACTTCCACACAGCTGATATAGCTTTGTTAGTATTACTGTCACCTACTTCCACACAGCTGATATAGCTTTGTTAGTATTACTGCCCCCTACTTCCACACAGCTGATATAGCTCTGTTAGTGTTACTGCCCCCTACTTCCACACAGCTGATATAGCTCTGTTAGTATTACTGCCACCTACTTCCACACAGCTGATATAGCTCTGTTAGTATTACTGCCCTCTACTTCCACACAGCTGATATAGCTCTGTTAGTATTACTGTCACCTACTTCCACACAGCTGATATAGCTTTATTGTTATTACTGTCACCTACTTCCACACAGCTGATATAGCTTTATTGTTATTACTGTCACCTACTTCCACACAGCTGATAAAGCTTTGTTAGTATTACTGCCCACCTACTTCCACACAGCTGATATAGCTCTGTTAGTATTACTGCCCCCCTACTTCCACACAGCTGATATAGCTCTGTTAGTATTACTGCCACCTACTTCCACACAGCTGATATAGCTCTGCTAGTATTACTGCCCCCCTACTTCCACACAGCTGATATAGCTCTGTTAGTATTACTGCCACCTACTTCCACACAGCTGATATAGCTCTGTTAGTATTACTAACCCCCTACTTCCACACAGCTGATATAGCTCTGTTAGTATTACTGCCCCCCTACTTCCACACAGCTGATATAGCTTTGTTAGTATTACTGTCACCTACTTCCACACAGCTGATATAGCTTTGTTGGTATACTGCCCCCCTACTTCCACACAGCTGAGCAACCTTGTCCCTGCTGTTATCAACTGCACTTGATTCTCCATGATCTGACTCCAGACAGTTATATGTATCAACAATTAAATACTCTCCAATGCTGATTCCTTGCCTCCATGTTTCAGAATGGGTGCATGTACATATTTGGCGGAGTCACAGCGATCGACAATGTCAGAACAAGTGAAATCTACCGGATATGGCTGAAAGTCCCCTCTCTACAAGAAATAGCCTGGAATGGTTTGATTGGCGCTCTGCCAAACACGGACAATGTTGATAAACAGAATCTGGCAGAGCTTGGAGTTCCAGCTCACTTTCTTGACAGGATTTCATGACTGCAAGGATTGTCTCCCTTTGTAGATGTTATTCCCGATGAAAGGACAAAGAATGACCCCATTGCTTGAAACCTTTTTTGCAATGGAGCTTACATGTTATGACGTTTAATTTATGACTGATAGATCGTATATTCATGTGTATGTAAGCAAGGCCTGAGTACAAAGCTTATGTGATATATTTGTGAAGTCTTTCATCGACAACTGCACCATCACCAGCCATCGGTTAACTCACCATAGACTGGTTGTGCTGGATAATGGTATGTACTGTAAATCTTGAAATTAGTTCGAATTTAGTCAGGGCCTTTTCCACAATCTGATCTTAGCGCTAAGATTGTAACTCCAATACTTAAACATAGACTTACAAGACCCATAGCACTACGATCGCTCTGTGGAGTAGGACCCTGATCTTTTCCTCTGATACGAGAAGTGTGTGAAGGTGTGACCACCTCACCATAAGAGAAGAAATTACATGTTGGATATTTGCATCCTGTGATGTATATAAGGGGGTGGGATAGCCTAGTGGTTAAAGCGTTCGCTCATTCTGTGTTTTACTGCAGTCATGGGTACAATGCATGAAGCCCATTTCTGGTGTCCCTCGCTTTGATATTGCTGGAATATTGCTAAAAGGGGCGTAAAACTATACTCACTCACTGTGATGTATTAGTGATATATTCAAAATGGCCATACACCATCATTTATTCTTTAGATACCTGCCCCCCTGTCACTGCAAGAGTACCGTATGTCTTTAGATTAGAAACAGGATATATTTCACTGACTGTTGAAACTACCCAAAACACATAGATTCAAGCACTGGCATAGCATTCATTTTATTAAACATGCTAAATTAGAAGGAAGGAGTGGATGAGATTGGTTCAATGCTTCTGTGAACATTGATTCAGTTTTGTCAAGGCATATCAGGTACAATTGGAAGAAAGTCCCAAATTACAAAGGCTGTATGTATTTCCCATGTTTGTAAAACCCCAGCATGGGTATGGTGCTGACAAACCAAAGTTCACAATCAGGACGAATCAGGGATTCAAACCCACAATCATCAGTAATATCAACACAGCAAAGGGGTGCAACTCTGCACAGTAAATTGCAGCACTTTATACCCCTGGGCCACATGTGTAGAATGTAGACATAACAAAAGCTGGGTGCCGGCATTCTTTTCATCTTCTGCACTGTGCACATTTCTGTCAGGATAATTGCTGAGTTTGGAAAAGCTTCTGATGAATTGGTTATGGCATGTCCTCAGATCTTTGTTTTGGGGTTGTTTTGTACAATGGCACCCAGGTCTGCCCATACTGCTAAAAGCAGCGTAAAACAATACTCACTTACTCACTATGGCGTGTGATTCTCCAGATCCATCATGTGTTGTACGGGTGTGCACTGCCCATGAGAGTGTGTTTGTTCTTGTGTATTTGAACCCGTGAAGATCCGGGTTTGAACTGTTCTCATCAATTCATGCTTGTGGTAAGGGGTGACCATGCTTGTCGGAAGAGGCGACTAACGGGATCGGGTGATCAGGCTCGCTGGCTTGGTTGATGCATGTCACCGTATCCCAAGTTAAAGGTTTTGTTGCTTGGGTTGCTGAAATAGATTGAAAATGGATTATGTAGAATTTATCAATGTTGACTTGTTCATCTTCACAAAGGTGATTTTGCTGATGTGTTTGAATTGTGATTGATGTCATCCTTAGTCTGCATCAAGTAAATATGTTGTAAATATATTACTAAAATCGGGTGACCTGCATGATCAGTAGTGCATTATAGAAGGTTTAGGGCAGTTTAGCGGATGAATTACCTCCCTTTTCAAATGATGGCTGCCAAACAAAATGGGAAAAGGGGCCACTCGAATATAGAAAAAGACTTGAACACTTAGCATAACTCTTTTCTCAATGTTGAAAAAGTCGATGGTAGTCCTGAGTTTTATTAAAAAGAATTTTGCAAATTGAGGTTATTTTTGGACAAGTGTCCATGATCCAGGATTCATGTGACAGTCACATTACAGCGCTTCCTCACTGGTGCTACACCAGCACACTTTGAAAACTCAAAGTGTATGTGAAGTCAGTCCAGAAACTATTTATGTGGCCACATGTCATCAACCTGTCTGTCACGTGTTTGTCACTGGTGCAAACCAGAGTGCATCATTGCTCAGAATATCAATCACTGGATTGTCTGGGCCAGAATCGACTGCCATGATATAGCTGGACTATTGCTTAGTGTGGTGTTGAACAACACGCAAACTTGTTTATAGTGTGCTGCATCAACTGAGGTCATGTATCACTACAATCAGGGTGAAATAGTCGCAAGATATTGCCAACCAGGTGGGCTAGCTACTCTAAAATGTTACTAGCCAGTTTCAATTTTCACTGGTTGAATATGCAACAATTTGTTCTTTTGGGAATTTAATTCTGCAAAGATATCAATTAAAACCAAGATTGAAATGAGGAAAATATTGTAATGGGGGATAACTCTGATCTCGCCACCTCTATTCATTACGGATAATAATTTGATTTTTGATGGTTGTATTGATCTACAGAAATGGGAGAAGTTTTATATTTTGAACAACTAAGAGGTGTGCATACAAAAATCATTGTTAAAATTTCAGTAGCCAGTTGGCTAGAGACATTTTAGAATCTTTGGTCCTGCCTAAATTTTGTAGCCATGGACTAGTTGGTGGCCGGCTTTTTGACATACTGACTCCTAATGAAGACTATGTAATATGTGAATCAATTGATTTGTTTGTTTATGATTATGATGATGTTCTGTTGTCTTCCCTTCCAGTATCTGTAAATATGAACCAAGTCAGTGTGTACTTCTCTGTGCTTATGAAGACACAGAACATTCTGCAGATATCAAATGTCTTTTCTCACAGCCATGATCATCTTCCCCAGGCAAAAGAGTTAACTGACCCTTGCCGAACTGGGCTGGAATTCCTGGACTCGATTGTAGCGCCACCAGTGGCTATTACTAGTTATGTGCCTTCTAAGCCTCTCCTATGGACCAATCAGATTCCACCCCTCTTATCACTTGCATTTTTTTCAAACAAAATGGCGGTGCCCAGTCAAGACGACATGATCGATAATCAAGATCTATATTGTGATAAAACGAGTCTTACATCGCGAAGTGCATCAAATCACATGAGCACCTTGATTAAAAACGTAAAGATTCAGAAAATATCTGTTGATAAGGAGTTGGCGGTGCACATGCTTTGCGAACCAGACTTCGATTTCATTGCGCAATTTTGATTGGACTATGCATAGACTCATTAGTCCAGCCAAAATGTAATTCCATAATACCAGCCTAGTGGAAACTGGACTTTTATAGTCAGTTAACTCTCTTGCCTGGGGAAGATGAGCCATGATTGGTATTTGTCTTCATGTTAATTTGTTCACAATGGTCATTACATGTATATTCTTTTGCATTTAAAAAACATATTGAGATAAACCGTGGCCACAAATTGTCTGCATCTGGGCTCAACGCACCGTTTATCTTGAGATACTCACTGGGCAACCTTCTTTGGTTGGTGTGTGCATGTATGATAAAAGGTTAACTCATGACACCTTTCTCAATAAACTTAAACAGAGTTTAATGTACCCTTGTTTTTCAGTCTGTGTTAATGAGGGGATGTTTCTCCGTGTTGCTAGGATGTCGTCATGTGTGGTGAATTTCACCTCAGTGGTTAATTGTTTCTTGTGGGATTATCGAATAGGTTCTCGGAGACCCGTGCTTGTCTCCATGTGGGGATTCTTGGACAAATAGGTTCTTGGAGACCCATGCTTGTCTCTAAGTGGTGATTCTGGGACAAATAGGTTCTTGGAGACCCATGCTTTTCTCCATGTGGGGATTCTGGGAGAAAAAGGTTCTTGGAGACCCTTGCTTGTCTCCATGTGGTGATTCTGGGACAAATAGGTTCTCAGAGACCTATGCTTCTCTCCATGTAGGGATTCTGGGACGAATAGGTTCTCGGAGACCCATGCTTGTCTCTATGGGGGGATTCGGCAACAAATAGGTTCTTGAAGACCCATGCTTGTCTCCATGTGGTGATTCTGGGACAAATAGGTTCTCAGAGACCTTTGCTTCTCTCCGTGTAGGGATTCTGGGAGAAATAGTTCTCAGAGACCCATGGTTGTTCTCTATGTGGGGATTCGGCCACAAATAGGTTCTTGGAGATCCATGCTTGTCTCTATGTCAGGATTCTTGGAGAAATAGGTTCTCAGAGACCCATGCTTGTCTCAATGTGGGGATTCTGGGACAAATAGGTTCTCGGAGACCCATGCTTGTCTCAATGTTGGGATTCTTGGACGAATAGGTTCTCTGAGACCCATGTTTGTCTCCATGTGGGGATTCTGGGAGAAAAAGGTTCTTTGGGACCCATGCTTGTCTCTTGTAACAATGTAGACAGGGGACTCTTGTAACAATGTAGACGGGGACTCTTGTAACAATGTAGACGGGGACTCTTGTAACAATGTAGACAGGGGACTCTTGTAACAATGTAGACAGGGGACTCTTGTAACAATGTAGACAGGGGACTCTTGTAACAATGTAGACGGGGACACTTGTAACAATGTAGACAGGGACACTTGTAACAATGTAGACAGGGGACTCTTGTAACAATGTAGACAGGGACACTTGTAACAATGTAGACAGGGGACTCTTGTAACAATGTAGACGGGGACACTTGTAACAATGTAGACAGGGGACACTTGTAACAATGTAGACGGGGACACTTGTAACAATGTAGACAGGGGACTCTTGTAACAATGTAGACAGGGGACTCTTGTAACAATGTAGACAGGGGACTCTTGTAACAATGTAGACAGGGGACTCTTGTAACAATGTAGACGGGGACACTTGTAACAATGTAGACGGGGACACTTGTAACAATGTAGACAGGGGACTCTTGTAACAATGTAGACGGGGACACTTGTAACAATGTAGACAGGGGACACTTGTAACAATGTAGACAGGGGACTCTTGGATCAATGTAGACAGGGACACTTGTAACAATGTAGACAGGGGACTCTTGTAACAATGTAGACAGGGGACTCTTGTAACAATGTAGACAGGGGACACTTGTAACAATGTAGACAGGGGACTCTTGGATCAATGTAGACAGGGACACTTGTAACAATGTAGACAGGGGACTCTTGTAACAATGTAGACGGGGACACTTGTAACAATGTAGACAGGGGACTCTTGTAACAATGTAGACGGGGACACTTGTAACAATGTAGACAGGGGACTCTTGTAACAATGTAGACGGGGACACTTGTAACAATGTAGACAGGGGACACTTGTAACAATGTAGACAGGGGACTCTTGGATCAATGTAGACAGGGACACTTGTAACAATGTAGACAGGGGACTCTTGTAACAATGTAGACAGGGGACTCTTGTAACAATGTAGACGGGGACACTTGTAACAATGTAGACAGGGGACTCTTGGATCAATGTAGACAGGGACACTTGTAACAATGTAGACAGGGGACTCTTGTAACAATGTAGACAGGGGACTCTTGTAACAATGTAGACAGGGGACTCTTGTAACAATGTAGACGGGGACACTTGTAACAATGTAGACAGGGGACTCTTGTAACAATGTAGACAGGGGACACTTGTAACAATGTAGACAGGGGACTCTTGGATCAATGTAGACGGGGACACTTGTAACAATGTAGACAGGGGACTCTTGTAACAATGTAGACAGGGGACTCTTGTAACAATGTAGACAGGGGACACTTGTAACAATGTAGACAGGGGACTCTTGTAACAATGTAGACGGGGACACTTGTAACAATGTAGACAGGGGACTCTTGTAACAATGTAGACGGGGACACTTGTAACAATGTAGACAGGGGACTCTTGTAACAATGTAGACAGGGGACACTTGTAACAATGTAGACAGGGGACTCTTGGATCAATGTAGACAGGGCATATATATGGCCTGATGAGACTCGTACGTGGTACGAGTTGAAAGCGCTAGCCTATTAAAACTGTGTTCAATCTTACTCCACTTATTTAATTATTACTATATATATATATATCCTGCAGTTTCCAATATGCCTCTGTTACTTCAGTTATCATCATCATCGTCGTCGTGGTCGTCGTCGTCAATTAGGGCTGTCAAATTGGTTCAGGATATTAACTGGCACAGATGGAGCGCAGTGTCTTAGAGATTCAAGATGAAAATTACCATGAAATGGCATCATCGGTCATAAGGGAAACTATTCACCTCATGTAACAAGCAATGCCGTGCTGGTGAAACAACCCATGATTACCAGTACTTGCCGTGTAGAAAGAGATTACATCTGGTTTCGTTCATCAGTGTCTGACAATTTAGACGATAAGCAGATGACTTTATGTCTTGTTCGATGGATTTTCTTGGTTAATGTGAAAAGAGACAGGAGCCACAGACTTGCTGTAAATGTTGACATATATTAAAAAAGGAATGAGTTCAATACCCTCGGGATAGGTCATTACCGGTCTATGAACACTTTGACACCGTTCTTTGGCTCGTTTTCATCAGAAAAGGGGAGCTTGCTATTATTTGAGAGAGTGAGTTGGTTTAAGCAAAGACGTATATACAATCTATATACAGGGTTTGGTTTAAGGCAGCTTTGAACTGTTTTGCAATTGTATTTAGTTTTTGTATTAAAGGCCGAAGTGATGCAGGTCGTTACCGCGTTGGTGAAACCCACATTCACGGGTATAATGACAACCCTAGAAGCATAATCAGGACCAGTCTAGGATTCAAACTCACGATCATTGGTTTCTGTGTTAAGGGGCGCAACTCTGCACAGCAGATTACAGCGACTCATCAAACAGGAGTGATATTTCAAAGAAAGATGACTTTGGGCCCGTTAAAAAGAAAAACAGTCAAAATTAAGGATGCCTTTTGACTGTAATGTTATTGGTATTATTTTCTTAAAATCATGTTCTTGAAGTGCAATAAAACTAAAACTACTGACGAGTTGAAAACCAAGACAGACGAAATCTGGCAACACCAACGAATGAAATATAATGATATTTAAGTGTTCATGACCTCGGAAACAACGCTTTGAGAGCTGACACAACTGACAGGTTTGTTACTTTTCATTTTCAATAAAAACATTACTGGATTTTGTAGGAATTTTAAACACATTGGCCTCTGTGGAATAGACATTTTAAGGTATTTGTACATTGAGATGCTCACTGCAACATGGGATTTTTATGTCGTAAACTTGAATGAATGTCGTAAAGATAATCAATTTCAAAGGCGATGCCGCAAGAAAATTGCTCTTGTAATTTTCAGTCCCAACAATCAGAAATAATTTCGGCCGTACATGCATTCACACACGGATGCACGCACGCACGCACATTTACACGATTAACACTTTCACTACGACGTAAAATTACAAAGTACCCGATTACAACGCCATGTCCTGTCCGAGACACAAGCGTTGAATATTTCTCACAGGTGTTCATCGACCAAATTGTCACGTGATGTCATGGTTACGCGATAACCAATCAGGAATCGCCTAGGTTGCACGCGCTTTCAGTGCGCGTTAATGCCAGACGCTATGAATGGAAGCAGAAGTGACGCCCCTTCAAGTATACACCAAATAAATTCAAGAAATGTGAAAATTCATTAGCAACCGAAACGAAAACGAAAATAGATACTTATTTCTGACGTTTCTACGACGGGAGGGCTACAAAGAAAAGTAGATACCTTTTTCAACGTGATTTCAAACGTAGACAAAACGATTTTGAAAGACTGATAAGATGTAACTATTCATAAATTCACCAGTTGTAACATTTCGGGATATGATGAGTGACTGAACTAGTCACTGGTAGATCAAGAGGTATGTGTGTGTGTGTGTGTGTGTGTGTGTGTGTGTGCGTGCCCGGTGCGTGCGCACGCGCCTGTGTGCCTCCCCCGCACCCAATCTAGTGGTAGAGCGTCCGCCCGAAGACCGGAAGGTGCTGAATTCGACTCCCGACAGCGTCATACCAAAAGACGTTAAAGATGGTACTTGTTATTACCTTGTCTGGCGCTCGGCATAAAGGGGCTAAAACAAGGACTGGTCGGCTCGGAGTCAGTAAACCCCATTTCACCTCACCTCACCCATCTTCTATATTGGCTGCGCCCTCGGTATTATGTGCAGCCCCCGTCTTCTAAATTCTGGATCCGCGAAGCTTGGTTCAACAGGGCGAGAGGTGCGTGTGTTTTGTCAAGTGTACATGTGCAGGTGGGGACTTGCTGGTCGTGTTTTCATTACAGTAGACCGTGAAGATCCGGGGAAGAATAGGTCTTCAGCAACCCATGCTTGTCGTAAGAGGCGACTAACGGGATCGGGTGGTCAGGCTCGCTGATTTGGTTGATGCATGTCATCGATCCGAATTGCGTGGATCGATGCTCATGATATTAATCACTAGATTGTCTGGTCCAGACTCGATTATTTCGGGACCGCCGTCATATAGCTGGAATATTGCTGAGTGCGGCGTTTAACAAGTAACCAACCAACCAATCATTACAGTATCGACGGAAGTGTTAAGCCATTGGTAGTTCTATCAGTTGATACCCGTTCCACGTTTAATCACGGAATATGGCTTTGTGTTTATATACTCTTTTTGTTATCATTCGTGCGTCAGAAATGGGCGTCCAGTTATCTTAGAAAAGTTTAAATACTCTTGAGGATTGCTCTACCATTGATAACACATAGAATAAAGTCCTTGAAGCGAAATGGGAACATTTGTTTTTAATATTTTGACTTGGAAGACCTGCTTTTTGGAGAAGGAGTTGAAAGATGGCCGAGCATCAAATGGTGAACTTCTACAGTTTAAAAATGCGAGCAGTATAATAGGACCCAGAATCTACTCAGTTTATCTTTAAACTGTATTGGCTTGCGACCAGTTTTCGCCAACAGCGATTTGTAACGCGCACGAGATTTGGACTCGGTTAATGTTCCTTCGTTTACATTTGGACTTTAAGGAATTGACTATTAAAATTGCTTCTTAATGGAAATGTACAAATTAACCAAATAAGGAATTTTGCTCCAATATGACTTTTGAAAAGACATGCACGAGGGAGGTGTACAGGTAAACAATTTTTTTGACTTTGTAGCATGGGCTTATTAACAAACTTTTATCTCTTGGAAAATACTTTTCTTCCCTATTTTCCCTCAAAGTACAACTGTGGTCGTGTATTGTTTGTCCAGCTCAGTTGAGTGAAAATAGTTCAATCCAACTATTCACGAATCTATATGAGAAGGGTATCTGACAAATGGGACGAGACCATAAGAACAGCCAACAAGGCTTGGCGAATTCCAATACACATAAAGTATAATATTACCAATTTAATCTACAAGTTAAAACCTGGTTCTAAGGAAAAACAGTGTTCTTACCTGAGCTAAGTAATGAAGACCTGCGTACGCGCAACCAGTGGGCAAATAAATGGTGACTACATTTTATACAAAAAAATACAATCTTCTAAAAACAAATCCAGTATGCCAAGCTAACTATAGTTTGCAAGCCACACATACCTTGACATATCACGAACACAACAACTAAAGTAAAAGTTCTGATCATAACAACATATCAAATATATTAAATGTGACCAATGGTGATGCAGAAGAAGTGATAACCTTTCTAGAATGTATTTGATTTTCTTTGATCCCTTATTTGGGTATCAACTGTACAGCTTAGAATCCTTGGACTGTAAAATGGCAAATTAATGTTATATGGTAGTTATATAACTAGATGTGTTACATTTCTTATATCGTCATACGACTTTTGCTCACAAATTGGTTGGTCAGGGTTATAACATTCAAGAGATCGCTTCCGTGGTCTAGTGGTAGAGCGTTTTCCCGGGGGTTCCATCCCAGGCCGCGTCATACCAAAATACGTGAAAAGACGGCACTGTGTATACTGTGTCTGAGTGGGATATTCGGGTTAAACTGCTGCATTGTATCTTAGTGGGCTAGCACTGTCGGCATTAATCTTGACTTGTCCACGCAGACACACACATGCACGTGCATGCACGTCGCTATATAATCATGAACCATTTCACATTGTACCCATGCAGGAAGTCGACCCCGGACTTTTGGTGTGACGAGGGGAATTTGAGTTCTTATATGCAATAAACAGAAACACCTTGTTAATTGATTTTCATTAACTCAATAAAAGGTCCATAAGGGTTATTGTCCTGGGAGAAACTGTTTCGTTACTAAGGGCCAACAACTGTCTAACTTTCCACCATCTGCAGCTAGGTGGTGTTATCATGAGGTAGGAGGCCCCTTGTTAATATGTATCAATTAGCCCTGTCAACTCCAGGAGTGTCACTATCTAATAGAGTCAACTGCAGGTCCCGTTCTGGATTTTTGCTACCATCAAGAAGCAACTTTGATGTCAATGTGAATGATTTACAACTGAAAAACTAAAAATATTAATTTTAATGGCATATTTAATACCCAAAACAAAATATATCCAACATGTCGCTAATAAACCAAATATGTACACTCTTAAAAAAAGAAACTCACAGGTGGTATGTAGTTCATTGAACCTGACTACACGAAACATCCGGCATATAAATTGGATATATGTTATTGGAATATGTTGGTGGCCTGATATTCGACAAACTGTACGTCAAATCGCAACCATTGTCGATTTGCAATGTCTTAAACGGCATTGTTTTCACACTTGTTAAAACATGTCATTGACAAAAACAGTAACGCAAAATGCACTTGCAAGTTATGGCCACTAACTCGTGGTTATGGAAAAAAAGGCAAGCATAAGCCAATAATTTGTCATTCAATTGTCGATATTTTTCAAGTTCGAAAATGCCGCGACTAAGAGCTCCCGATCGGAACATCGCCATAGGACGTATCCAAAGAGTGGAATCGCAGTCTTCTGTTGCACGCCCCTTCAACGTCCACCACAGCACCATTTGCCGCCTTTGGGACCGATACACAAAGTTCATTTCCACTGCAGACCGTCCGAGAACCGGCCGACCAAGAGTTACCACCCCTGCACAGGATCGCTACATTCGACTGTTCCACCTACGTCATCGCATTGCCACAGCTACGGAGACTGCAGGACGCATCCCTGGTTTGAGGGGGGATAACGGACCAGGCAGTCAGGAACCATCTTCGCGAGGCAGGAATCCGACCCAGAAGACAGTATCGTCCCTGTTTTGCAACATATCCATCGACAGCGACACTTGCGTTGGTGCCATACTTTACAGCCTTGGAATTTGAGAAACTGGAGACGAGTGTGGTTAAGCGATAAATCACGATTTCTTCTTCACCGGCGAGATGGAAGACAACGTGTTTATCGTCGTCGAAATGAGCGTTTTGCCCCACATTGTGTACGTGAATTCGACAACTTCGGTGGCGGTAGTGTCATGGTGTGTGGGGCCATATCCTACACCACGAGATCTGACCTGGTTGTGGTTCAGGGAAGTTTGACAGCAAATCGCTACATGAATCAAATTCTTCAACCTCACCTTCTTCCAATCATTGACCGCCAGAGGGAGCTGTTTCAACGGGACAACGCCCCACCGCACACAGCTCACGTCAACGCCTTGCCCTGGCCGTCGAGATCTCCAGAACACCTCTGTGATGACGTGTACGTCAACGTCAGAACACGCCGCAGACACCCCCACAACTGGCCAACGCGTTACAAGCAGAAGGGCGCAGAATTCCCCAGGACAGAATTCGTACACTTATCCAGTCAGTGCCGAGGAAATGCAGAGCCGTGATTGCTGCCCGGGGCGTCACACGAGATACTGACTTCAGCGCAACCTTGTGGCCTTTTGTGACATGACAATGAACAGTTTCCAATGCCTTTGTACAACGGCAACATGTGACTATCGAGCTCCAAGATTTCATATTTGTATCTATGATATTAAATTAAATATTCGACTTTATTAGGTACAATAAATTTACTAAAAAAATTTGAAGAGTGTAGATATACCTCCCATCTTAGCTGATTCGGGGCGGTGGGGTAGCCTAGTGGTTAAAGCGTTCGCTCGTCACGCCGAGGACCCGGGTTCGATTCCTTATATGGGTACAATGTGTGAAGCCCATTGCTGGTGTCCCCAACCGTCATATTGCTGGAATATTGCCTAAAAGCTGCGTAAAACCACACTCACTCACTCACCCCTAGCTGATTCATGAGCAGAACTGAGATGGGGAAGGATTGGCCTTGTCTGACATCGATCTTTTTTACATTTTTTTAAAAATAGGATCAAATAAGTTCCTTCTGAAATAAGTCCACTCTTCTGAAAAATGACATGTACGCAAAACATGATATTGAGGACCGAACCTGCGCACTATAAATGTACGCGGGTATCCAAACATCTGATCATGTTGAGCTCACATTAAGCAAGAGTTACCTCCCTTATACTATGCCGCTGTTGCAAGCCAAGGCGGATGTACCTGTAGTTGAGTGAGTGAGGTTGTGTTTACGCCGCTGTTATCAATGTTCCAACAATATCACGGCGGGGGACACCCAAAACGGGCTTCACACACCTATAAGTTAGTGACCAGCGAATGACAAATCCGTTTTATATACATACGTTTTTTACATACATAAGTGTTTCATAATATCAATAAACTGAAGAGAGTTTATGTGGGGGTAACATTTGGGCTCTTTAATGTGTACAGCAAATCGAATTCCGTGAGTGAAATTAGCATTTGCCAGCAGCATGTGCCAGCAGCATGCATATCATAAGGAAAATAGAGTATGTAGAATTGACTTTTGAATCGCTTGGAAATAAACTACTCGTACATCACATTAGCTATTCGTATTTACTTATGTCTAAAAGCGACTTTGCATACATGATTTGCAATTCACGCGTTATAATGTTATATACACCCATCACATGGCGGCGTGTTAATGCTTATATCTACATAACTAATCGTTTCTGGCCCTCTTTAGTCCACCCTGCTCGACTGTTTTGCATTTATAGGAGACATAATTGTGGCCAAGTTATAAAAATGAAATAGATAATTGGATATTGTCTTATTTCGCTTCACCTTTACATGATCTTGATGTATAATATGTTATAACAGATTAAGGAAATGAGGTCACACAAAGTCTACTGGGATCAGGCTAAACGGCCCTGCGTCAAAACGGCACCAAATTCATGACGAAAACAGCAGCCACTATATTATTTGGTCATGGAAAACAATAAATTTACATTTCACCATACATTTATTCAACATAGAGAACTTTTTTTACAACATTAAACCCAGATCATATTATTCAAAATAGACAACATCCGTCGATTCTAACTAATTCTAAATACATATACCATTTAAACTCTCACGAAACATGATTTCCTTATATATTTATTATGCCATTTATTAAACCTGAATTTATTATTCTGATAATAATAATAAATACGTCTGCTTAATATTGTTCTATTTGCAGGATATAACGTTTGTATCTCAGTATTTGTTGAAAGCTTTGTCTAGAACTGTATGATAGGCATTACAAAGTAGAGAGCCTTGCTTGACAACTGTATAAGGATCTATACCGAAATGTCGCCTTTACTGTGTCATTTACAAGCAAGCAATACTGTTAGGTCAAAAGCAATTATTTCTAAAATTGGCAATCGATGGATGAACTATTTTTGAACTCAAGTCCTTATAAAAATGAATGTTAAGATTACACAATCAGGTTTTCAGGTGATTTTGTAACCAGATTGAAATGTGAAAATAAAGTTTTAAATTGAATTCAAGTAAGTGTTTTCAATAACTTGACAGACATAATTATGTGACCGGGTAAACATGGTAAAGGCAAATTCTTATTACGAAACTGCACCCCTTATTTTCCAAAAGAAGCTGTAACTCATGATGTCGCGCACAAAATAAATTAAGTTAAACAAATTACATTTTACATAATCTCTGGTATTGCTATTATGTATAATTCGCCATAATAAATAAGATGGTTTTTTTTTTATATAATGGGTCGCCTACTAACGGGACGAAAACCAATATTCCTTATACTCGATCTACATAGACTTATAAGTAACATTTACTGTATTGAGTGAGTGAGTGAGTAAGTATGGTTTTACGCCGCTGTTAGCAATATTCCAGAAACATCACGGCGGGGGACACCAGAAATGGGCTTCACACATTGTACCCATGTCGGGAATCGAACCCGGGTCTTCGGCGTGACGAGCGAACGCTTAAACAACCACTAGGCTACCCGACCGCCCCTTTACTGTATTGATTGGCTACATGTTCAGGTTATGCATGTTGGAAACGGGGCTACATTGAACAGTAAGTCGCATTTCCGGGGAGAAATGAATGACCGGCCATAGGCTGTGAAAGAACTGAACGTACATAACCGTATTGGATTTTTGTTAACATGAACTCGTTACGTGACAATCCGCGTGTCTTTTTGTAAGGGTATTTATATAGCAATGTGTTTATCAGCTGCATTTTTGTTATATTTCCAAACTGGAGGCAATTATGCTTATATTTTTAAATAAATATTTCTCCCTACTATTGAAAAAGAGCCAAAATTTAACATGTCGCAACCATGCGCTATAACGGGGTTATAGGCGTGAGAACGTGTGCGTGCGTGCGTGCGTATTGCCCCCAAAACATCCGTAATTTGTCTCAAACTATTAAGATGACGGTTCATTGTAGATTGCTTTTGACTATGTATAAATCATTCATAATTTACCTGACCAACTTTTGATTATTGTGGTAATATATGGGATAATTTTACGATTGATCAATAAGGAAACAAAGTTCAAATCTCTCGGGGAGAAGGCGAAATCATTTTAAAATGGTGCTCTACTATCACGGGTAAATAGGTTAACTCCCGATTATCTTTCTGATCTCGTTCTGCCGCAGGATTCCATTTTAAGTTATTACTCCCTAAGGAATACTTCCAACTTATTTAATGCAGAACTAAAACCTATGAAAAATCTTTTATTCCCACTACCACTAACTTATGGAACAATTTATCGACAGATTTTACTAACGCAGGTTCCATAGGATCTTTTAAACGAATTATTAATAAAATTGATGATTACACACGACATTTATACTTGGACAATGGATGAAGAACATGCCAAATCTGTCACTCGCGACTCAGGCTAGGGGTAGTGAGTTGAAAGTGCGACAGACACATCCCTGAAGACCCTTCTTGTTCCAGTGGCTCCATATCCGAGGACGCTGCTCATTAATTCTTCATACGTCCAACTTATGACACCATGAAGATCCAACTCACATTTCTATACCATGGGATAGAACCTCAATTCTGCACTTTTTGTCAATTCCTTAGAAACCGCAAACGTTAACTGAACAATTTTGGCATCTGTTCATCATCACTAGTATATTAAACAGACAAATGGATATATTACTGACCATTAAACAGTTCATATAGATTATTACCCGCAACGACACACCTCCATCATATCCACTGGTATTATCTGGAAGTCATTGCTACCTTGACTGCATTTTAATTTATGATTGTGGGTAACTATACAAGTCGTACGACTTGTTTACCAATCCAGCCCGTGTATAACCACGGACTTGTATATAGGTCCACGGTATAACTTACGGAATTAAGATATTTTTAAAATCATAAAGGTTCATACAATTTTAAACGTAAGTATAAGAAATTTCAAATTGAAAACTTAAGGTACTTATTTTATGTAGTGTAATTGCAAAAATTGGTGCCAAGATAAATATTGTTCAGATTAGTTGAATTTGAAAATGTTTTCGATATTATTCAATTTCTTCAAAGGACTGAAATTGCATATATTATTGCAGCACATAATGTCCCCATACGATAAAATCATGTATTTTGCTAACCTGTGAAGCAATTGATGCTATTATTGTACTCTGTTTCAGCAATGATCCCCTTGTCCCCATCATTGCTGAAACACAGTACAATAATACGTCAACTGCTTGACAAGTTAGCTATGAGCCCCTTGTCCCCAAGATCCGGGGTAGAATAGGTCTTCAGCAACCCATGCTTGCCGTAAAAGGCGACTATGCTTGTCGTAAAAGGCGACTAACGGGATCGGGTGGTCAGGCTCGCTGACTTGGTTGATGCATCTCATCGATCCAAATTGCGTGGATCGATGACTGGATTGTCTGGTCCAGACTCGATTATTTACAGACCGCCGTCATATAGCTGTAATATTGCTGAGTGCGGCGTTTAACAACAAACCAACCAACCTTGGCCCAAACATACAGGGAATACATTACTATAACCTTTACCAAAAGGAATGTTTGAAGTCACCGAAAAAAGTTGGAATGCTTATGACCCAATAACACGTTTGAATATCCTTTAAAGTATTTTGAGACCAACGGAAAATGAAAATCTTTAGCATTTCGAACCTTTGGATGTGTGATAGGAAACCCCACATGACCCTGTTCCTAAGTTCAACCAAGGACATCACGGCCCGTGCGTGCACGTGCAAAATGGGCGGGCAGGTTGTAAATGAGAAGACACTGGCGTCAAGACAGGTTGGCCTTCATTCTTTATGTTTGCAGGTTTAGACAGATGTTGATATTACAATTTGAAGATATTACAAGTGTTTAGTGAGAGAATATTAATCGATAATCAGAATGATAAGGAACTTTCCAACAAAGCTGAAGGTCGTAAAAGGAACTCAATGAACTATGAACACGTCAGTGATAACCAGAGATCGGCGTAGAATACGTCACTCAAAAGTATAGTACACCTAACGTACGTCACAGTACCTGTACACCGGTCGATAGGTAGTATCATCACAATTGTGACATTTTAGATAGCACCAATTTCCAAGATAAATAATTGGTTTTGCTGCACCCCATTCGTTGTTTGTTTGAAATATTTAATCGTTTTCTAAAAACAGTGTTCAAAGTGAAAACGTTATCCATGAACGACAAGAGTAACAGGGTCATAAAAACAGCAGCACTAATCTATCGGAAATGTTGCCCAGGCGCAAAACTAAAAGAACTCGTTCGTTGTGGTTGTACTCCGATTATACAATGAGATAAACACGTACATGTTTCAACACAATCTGAGGTTATCACCGACCTGCTGAAAAGCATGTACCAATTGTCAAGGAGGGAGCTTATCACTGATGTGTAGAATCTGCCAGGGTCAAGTTATCGAACGTCTGATAGTCCTAGGTAGAACAAAGTTGATTTGTCACAAATTGTGTTGAAAAGAATCGGACAATCGCCAGCACTATAATCATTGGTTGTAAGAGTGCCTGCACATCTATCACTAGCATATCCATAATCCTTTGATGGTGAAGCTATCTGACACCTTCCAAGTGGACAATCATCATTTCATAAAGATGAATATTAATATTACATGTCATGCTATCTTTGGAAACAAAAGTTATATCTTGGCCTGAAAATGTGACATCTTTCGTACACATTTGTTGCAAAGAACAGCTAGGAATGTTTGATATTTAGGGAGAATTAGAGAAAATAAATTCACCTATGTCTATGCCCCTGTGGTATGAATTCCTTTGACTTGGTGTTAATTCTGGACTAGAATTGGTCTTCAGTCAAGGTTAGGTTTGATTTGTTGTTTTACGCCGCACTCAGCAATATTCCAGCTATATGATGGTGGTCTGTAAATAATCAAGTCTGGACCAGACAATCCAGTGATTTACATCATGAACATTGATCCACACAATTGGGATCGATGACATGCATCAACCAAGTCAGCAAGCCTGACCACCCGATCCCGTTAGTCGCCTTATATGACAAGCATAGTCGCCTTTTATGGCAAGCATGGGTTGCTGAAGAACTATTCTACCCCGGATCTTCACGGGTCCTTCAGTCAAGGAGGGACTGCCATTGGCGACATATATGGTGTATGCAAAAGGTGTGCATATTGTATGTTGAATGTTAGATATGACAGTTGATAAGCATATCAATAAACTACAACATGAAGTATGTGAAGGTATGGTGTAATGACTTTCCCACGGACTGAAGAACAAGGGGGTATTGCTGGTCCTGGAGTTGCCTCCCTTAAAGCATGCAAGGAACCTTTTATTGTAGGTTTCGAAACCTGGATTTGCCCAAATAACGTTTCTTGGTTTGTAAGGGCCATGTCTGCTTGTGGGTTTCACCAAAGTGGAAAAGTCTAAAAACATTCATTACTAGCTTTCCTCCAAAATCAAGCTGACAATTAAAGCAGGGTTAATCCAAACTCACTCAAGTGATAGTATGCCTGTTTGTTCTAGTGACCATGGGCCAAAGTGCAACAGCAAGGTACCTGCTAACTATAGACACGTGACAGTTTTGCTTAAGGTTCTGAAGGATGTACTTGTGACCAGATATTTTCAGGGATTTTTGTGTCAGTCCACAATTGTTTGAAAGAAACCTGCATTTTGTCAGAACTGACAATCAGTTGCCATAGTCATGTAGAATCAATATATAGGTTCAAAACTCAAGCCTAAGGAGACTGAAAGAAGCCACACTTCTTTGATGATTTCTTTAGCCCAAGAAACTCACAAACAGTTATCTGTGAACAAGATAAGCATGTTATCATTGTAGGCGTCGTTATTTGTTTGAAGTACTGAAGTAAGCAAATATTCTCATCCATGTAATATCTACTACACTATGTTCTCTGTATACAGATGTGTGCATTACTCTGAATCATTGAAGATGTAAGAGCATATTTATATTAGGACACGTATATTTAAGGTTCTGTTATATAATTCTGTTTGTATTACTGCAAATGTGTGTATTTGCCTGGAGAGATCAATCTTGCTATCTCACATAGAAAGAATGAAGTCATTAGACATCAAGAACAGAGCTGTACCTCAAAAGGCTCTGGCTCCCCAACACAACACATGACACTAAGAAAGCATGGCAGTATCTGCATCATCAGTGTGTGATTCGCTTCCAACTTGAAATGGAACCCAAAGGTTCCAAGACAAAACAACAGAAATGCTGAAATTCTTTCTCAATCTATCTCTGAGGCATTGTCCACATTTCTGGACTTGTTTTGTTGAGATGAACCGAGATATGACTGCCCTTGAAGGTATCCCCCTTTTGTCTGAATCCTCCATGGATGATCAGACAGATAATCTCATCAGCAGAAGCGGACAGACAGGATGGGCAACTGATGAGATAGCAGGGGTCACACACTTTCCTTAGGGAGGGAGGGGAGAGGAAGGGAGGAAGAGGTGCGTTTTGGTGGAGGGGGCTAAGTGGTCACCTTGGGGAATGGTGCTGCTTTATCACTGCTATGCAGTGTTTACAATGGCACCATGATAAAAGGGGTCACACACTTACCTTTGGGGAGTGGGAGGCAAAACAGGTGCATTTTGGTGGAGGTAGATAGTGTCACCTCAGGGAATGATGATTTATCATTGTAATGTTAGGTGTACAATGGTGCAATTGTAAAAGGGTCACATTAACCTTAGGGAGGGTGGGAGGCGAAACAGGTGCATTTGGGTCTAGGTGGATAAGTGGTCACCTTGGGGAATGATTTATCATTGTAATTGGGTGTACAATGATTAATGTGTTGTATGCTTTCCTTTGGGAAGGACAATCGTGGGGAGGGGGGAGTGGCCACCTTGGTGATGGTGTGAGTCCTGGGAACTGAAGGAGTACAGTGGTAAAGGGTCACACTTTGACCACTGTGGTTTTGTCAGTATAGTGTTGGGCGGGGTGGAACACGGTGAGGACCACAACAAGAACCTCTGGGCCAAGGTATCATGAGCATGCTGGGTAGAGGGTCATTGTACAGTTACACTCAGAGATCTTGAAAAGAATTAATATGTAATGGAGAAATCACTCAAATCTGTTGTTCCCAGAAGAAGAATGAATTTACCTCTTTCCGACTTAAACCTTGTTCTGGCTGATGTATGATTTCTCCATAGTTTTGCATGATGACCTATAGTTGCATCAGTGAAAATGCACGTTCAGAATAGCCAGTCAGTTTTTGGCTCAGAATCAAGTGCAACAACAATAGCGTGATGTCACCATAATGGTTGAATTATGGAGATTGATATTTTACTTGTCTAAGTTACAATTGTGTTTTGGGAAGTTGAAGACAATTCAGAGATTGCCACATTGATAGCAAACAAGGGCAGGATTACTGTTGTTTGAGGTTAAGGTAACGGTAAGTGGAAATGATTTTGTGGAACACTACAGACAGATACGAAGAAGCCTCCCACCCCATTTGGACACACAAATTGATGCTCTTGTGCAGAACCCAACCCTGTAGTACAAAGGGCACACATAACCGTATTTATATATGTATAGTGCTCACTTACAGTGCATTTATATAGTACAGTTGCTTTTACCTTCCTATCTTCCTACCTGCTAAATTACCCTATGGTGAAATTCAGTATTATCAGAACCACAGCCTTACTTATATTAAACCTAATAGATGGGAAGCTGAAAACAGAAGTACAAGAAGTTGTGTTATAAAACATAAAACCGTTTCATCATATTTTTGCTACTACTTTGTTACGGGGTCCCTGATCTGTTGGGTGCTCATCACTTGTTCCACTGATATTCTTGGGCTTAGGTGTCCCAGTTGGCTAAGACACTTTAACTTGCTGTGCAGTGTTGCATACCTTGGGCACACCAGCAACCTATGATTGTGTGATCGGCCCAATTATGTTTCTAAGTTTGTGAGCACCATACCCGTGCTCATGGGTTTCACCAAGTGGTAAATGTCTGAGACCTGCTTCACTTTGGGTTTTCCTCACACATTAAGCTGACATGCTGTAATGTAACTAGGTTACTGTTCAAGGTGGTGTTAATCCCAACTCACTCACTCAACTTATTTTCCGACCTGTTAATTGTTCCCACCTTTTTTCTGAGCCCAGTGGTAGGTGTGTTTTCATTTCATGGAAATAATCCAGGTTTATTCCCACCATGGGCACCAATTTCAGGCTTATTGTTATTGGTGTGTGCATCACCAATATAACAGCAGAACAACATTCAACAACACAACCCTCAGATATTGTCAGTTTCAACTGATTTGATAGAAATGTTTGAAAAAAGGTTCTCCTTGAGTCTTAGAGTCATGATTTGCTAAAGATGCAAGCATTACATATGGCAATCATTCCACACTCAAGGCTGGAGATGTTACTACTGAAAGCATTAAAATAAAATATAATGTTCATCAAACCAAGTCTGTTCTAGAGTTATTGATTGCTCGGCAGCTGTTGAGGCAAAGAAGCAATGGCCTGCTGCTAATGTTTCATGAATGCATCTTGTCAACTTGCAAATTCTGCTATTATCAATCATGTTTGGAAATGTTAAATTCCAAAAACATAATCACAGATAATGACCCAAGTTTGACACCTTGATAAATTTCATGTTGTGTTTTGAGTCCTTGATAATCTGTTGAAAGTACAAACAGGCCAGATGGATATTACTCTTCTTTATTTGTAAGATAAATGGCCTTTGTAATATTTCTATGCTATCGAGGCTTCTAAGGTCGTGAGTCTATGCATAGATAACGAGAGCGTGTTCAGTCTACATGTTTACTGTATAGCAATGGCGGTACAAGAGAGCGTATCGACATCCCTACGCCGGTGATATGACTAGTGGGGTAGTGGTGAGTCTTGCAATATAGTCCATATATCACATCCCCCTTCTTTTGATAAGGTACTTACGGCGTGTGGATATCAGTAGTATATGATGGACAACATGGAATTGATTACATTATGATTGATGAGAAAGTTGACGGATGGTCTCACTGTGCAAGATAAATGCACTTTCAACTAATTGCACTTTTAAAGTTCTTTGGTATTCTTGAGCAGTTCATGACACAGTAGGTTGAGGTAGATCACTTTGTACATAACATAACATAACATAACATAACATAACTGTTGGCTGAGCTATTCTAGTCTGCTACCCTATTTGGCACACTAGGAGTAACTAGTCTGCTTTTATATTTCACATTTATATTTAGAGTCACTCATTCAAGTGCTTTGGTCGTCGCACTTCTCTTCCGGCTCTTGTTCGACATACAACTGTCTCTGAGCTGGGATCACAATGGCCCTGCGATGTTGTGGTGGTTGGGCGCTTCTCGAACTTGTCTAGCTGTTTGTTGGTTGATGGTTTGTTGTCCTTAGGGTTGAAGGAGACCCGCCGCTGGTTTTGGTGGGGCGAGGTAGATTGGTTTCCCTGTCTCAGTGGTTCGAGTGGGGCAGCGCTGGTGTTTCTCTTTTCCTCAGTGATCTCCCTGAGATCACGTCGATTGCGACGTAGGATGGAGCCTTCTGTGGTTTCCACTATGTATGACCTTGGCTCTGGTGATTTTCCTACTATAGTGGCATTCTTCCACCTTCCAGATTGTTGGTCTCTGACACTGATAGGCTGGTTAGGGATAAGTGGCGGAAGCTCCTCACCTGCCCTGTTGTCAAAGTGTTCCTTTTGCTGAAGTTGTCGTTCTTCTAGATGGCGTCTAACGTCTTCCCGCATGGTGTTGTGGTTTTTGACCCTCATTGGTAAGTTCGATTTCATTTTCCGGGTGTTTAGGAGTTCAGCTGGTGATGGAAGGTTATGATCGATTGGGGTTGCACGTAATATGAGCATAGCCATGTTGGGGTCGATGTTGGAGAGCTTGGCTTTTTGCAGTGTTCGTTTTGTTGTTTGGATTTGCCGCTCTATGAAGCCGTTCGACTGGGGATAGTGTGGGCTGGATGTTATATGGGTAAATCCCCAGGCTTTGGCAAATTCTTGAAATCGTTCAGCTGAAAAATGTGGCCCGTTGTCGCTAATGACTTTCTCTGGTATGCCTTGTTCTGCAAATATGGCTTTCAGTGTTGAGATGGTACCTCTGCTGCCTCCGGACATCTTCCTGATTATGGGAAATTTAGAATAGTAGTCACTTACTATGATGTATTCTTCTCCCTCCATGTAAAATAGATCGGTTCCCAGCACTTGCCACGGTCGTGTGGGAAGTTCATGTTGGAGCAGGGGTTCTGCAGGTTGGCATTTCTGGAACTCTTGGCACACATGGCAGCTTTTTACCATGTTTTCAATGTCGGTCCCGATGCCGCACCAAAAGACACATGTCTTCGCTCTGAGTTTGGTCTTTTCTATCCCCTGATGTGCTTCGTGTAGTTTTCCTAGTATCTCTTGCTTCATACTTGTTGGGATGATGACACAATCCCCCTTCAGCAGTAATCCATCCTCAATGGATAGTTCGTCCCTGTATGCCCAGTAGGGCCTGATGGGGGCTGGTAGTTGCTTTGGTCTTTCAGGCCAGCCTTCCAAGATGATCTCTTTTAGAGCTTGTAGTGTAGCGTCCTTACTGGTCTCTTCTTTTAGGGACTGTATCTTTTTGTCGGAGAACTGTGTCAGGTCTACACGGATGTCCAAGTCGATTGTCTTGCTGGTCTTGCCGGGTGATCGGGAGAGGGCGTCTGCCACCTCCATCATACTTCCCGGTCTGTATTTGATGGTCACGTCGTAAGGCTGTACCCGTAGTAGCATTCTTTGAAGTCGTTGGGGGGCTGCTGACAGGTTTTTGAGGTGGATCATCTCCAATGGTTTGTGGTCTGTTTCCACGATGAACTGTTTCCCGTATAAATATGTATGGAAGCGTTCACACCCGAATACAACAGCGAGCATCTCCCTCTCTATGTTTGCGTACCTTTGCTCTGTCTCGCTTAGAGATTTTGAGGCGAATGCTATCGGCTTTTCGTTTTGCAGCAGGACTGCTCCGAGACCTTTCATGGAAGCGTCCACTCTGAGAGTGGAGTCCAGTGTGGGGTTGAAGTAAGTCAGCGTTACTTTCTTGCAGATGGTCTCTTTGATCTTGTTGAACGACGATTGGTGGGACTCTGACCACTTGTATTCCACGTCCTTCTTGATCAGTTCCCTGAGTGGTGCGGTTATCTGGGAAAGGTGGGGAATAAATGGTCCCATGTATGTTGCGATGCCTAAGAATTCTTGGAGCTGTTTGGCGTCGCTTGGGTATCCTATTTCCCTGATGGCCTTTACCTTGTCTGGGTCGGCGTGGACACCTTCTGCATCGAATACAAGTCCAAAGAATTTGATCTGGTCGGTCTTGATTTCGCATTTCCCAGGGTTGAATACCAGGCCGCTTTGTTGGGCGGCCTCCATGAGGTTGATCAAGTTGTTGTCATGCTCCTTTTTATTTTTGCCGAATACCGCGATGTCGTCTGCTATGCCAACTGTGCCTGGGCACTTTTCTAGGATCATGTCCATACTCTTTTGGAACACATCTTGGCTCAGATTCAATCCAAAGGGGAGTCTTAGGAATCTGTAGCGGCCAAATGGGCTGTTAAAGGTCGTCAGCATGCTGGATTCCTCGTCGAGTTTGACAGACCAATAGCCATGCCTTGCGTCCAGTTTGGAGAATACTGTCGCTCCTGAGAATTTGTGGGTTATCTCCTCAAGGGTAGGGGTTTTATAATGGGGCCTCTTAATGGCTGTGTTTAAGTCTTTCGGGTCCAGGCATACCCTGAGCTTGCCGCTAGCTTTCCTGCTGTATGCCAGGCTTGACACCCAGTCAGTTGGTTCCGTAACTTTGGCGATGACCTTGATTTTTTCCATCTCGTCGAGTTCAGCTTTTATCTCGTCTTTGAGGTGGATGGGGCATCTTCTTGGCGCATGTATCATTGGCGGTACTGAGGGGTCGACTGTAATATGACACTCTTTCTTGAACTGGCCAATGCCTTGAAATCTGTCTGGGTAGCTTCTTATTAGGTCTTCTTTCCCGTCAACCTTCTGCTTTGGAGGTGAGTCTTTTATTTCGCAATTGAGGGTTACGACTCTCAGCTGCCTACACGTAGGGAGTCCAAGGATGGCCGGTCCTTCTTCGCCTGAGATGAAGAAGTCTGCTTGAGATGTGTGGCCATTGAAGGTGCAGGGTAAGGATATTTTACCATACTGGGCTATTCGTGTGCCGTTGTAGGCTCTCAGTATGGTGCTGCTCTGCTTAGTTGAGTTTGCATTGGGCTTCCCATTGCTGTCCAGTGTATTTGGGTACATACGTTGGTATATGCGCAGGGGTAGGAGGTTACCTTGGGCTCCTGTGTCGACTTTGGCTTTGAGGGTGGCTGCTTGCTGTGGTCTGTCTTCTAGACTGATATTGAGGGTCACGAAAACCTCGTCTCTAGTGTCTCTGTCGTTGAGTATAGCATCAATTGAAAGTGACTCGAATGTTAGTGTTTCGAAAGCTGTTTCGAAATCCAGGTCATCATTACCTGTCATGCTATTCACTGAACGTTGTCCTTGTCGTGACCTACTTCTACCTCTGTGTGGCCTTCTAGTGTGAGGCTGACCACGACCTCTGCCTCGACTGTTGCCTCTTGCTCTGCCCCTGTATGGTGTGTGCTGTGTGGCGTTCCTTCTACACATCACTTTCCAGTGGTTTCTTATGCCACAGTTTTCACATTCACTGCCATAAGCTGGACAGCGATTCGGTGGGTGTTGCCGTCCACAGTATTTGCATGGCTGCTCTTTCCTTACTTGGTGAATGTCAGTCTTCGTTGTCTGTACCCCTTGCAGTTGGGCCATGTTGTTGATGGATGCCTCATGCACTCTAGCTATATCCATGGCTTGATCCAATGACATCTGTTCATCTTTGCCTAATAATTCCTTCTGCAACTCCGGAATCCTTGTCCCAATGATTAATTGTTCAATTAATCTCTCTTTTAATTCGGCTTCCCCAAAACGACATTTAAAGGCCTGTAGTTTGCATCTAGTCATATAGTTGTCGACTGATTCCAATGTGTCTTGCCTGTATCTTTGTAAGTAGAATCTCTGCACTCTGAAGTTACTTCTTGGCTCCAAGTGGGCTTCAAATTTCTTGAAAATTACTTGCGGGTCCTTCGCTTCCTCTTCAGTTAGTGTCCATGAGTTGAAGGCCTTGAGTCCGTCGTCTCCGGTGAACAGAAGAATGTGGTCGACCTGTTTGTCATTCTTGATGTTTTTCACCGAGAAGTACAGTTTACATCGTTGTTTGAAAAGCCTAAAGTCGTTTGCTATTTCGTCACTTGACCAGTTGAGCTTGGGAAGGGCCACCGAATCCATTTCCCTGTTTAAATACCGCTAGCCTTGCTTACAGGTGGGTATAGATGCTTGCCGCTATGTAGCGGATGTTTACATTATGGGCGCCGCCATCTTGGATCGCACGTGGTGTGTGATAAGGTTACGGTGTCCCTCTATCTTCCCGTATATATATAGTTCGTTTTGCTGAGCTTATTGGCGATGCAGATTCGTATTTTGAATAGAATGAACGGTCGAT
Source organism: Haliotis rufescens (assembly GCF_023055435.1). Taxonomy (NCBI): domain Eukaryota; kingdom Metazoa; phylum Mollusca; class Gastropoda; order Lepetellida; family Haliotidae; genus Haliotis; species Haliotis rufescens. Next base: position 10,484,657 of record NW_025963924.1, read on the forward strand.
TTGATGCCGACACTTTCCTAAGCCGAAGCACAGAGTGACGAAATCTTTAGATTGTCCCGTTTTCTACATCAGACTGAATAGTTCGCACTCACGGTTTGCCGTTTGATATTTTGCACTCAAAGCTTGAATTTGCCGTTTCTTGACATGTTTCGTCTCCCATCTGGCGTAGATCGTTTCGCTAGCTGCCACCATGTAATATTTCTATGCTATCGAGGCTTCTAAGGTCGTGAGTCTATGCATAGATAACGAGAGCGTGTTCAGTCTACATGTTTACTGTATAGCAATGGCGGTACAAGAGAGCGTATCGACATCCCTACGCCGGTGATATGACTAGTGGGGTAGTGGTGAGTCTTGCAATATAGTCCATATATCACAGCCTTCAGATATTTGAAGCAGATGCTATTTTTGTTGTGAGATACAGATCCTTGTTTGTCATGGCTGTAGGCCTGCTGGCCTGCATCTGGTCAGGCAAGTCTTGCAGAAACAAAAACATTGCTACATTTGTGGTTAGCCACAGGCACTTAGATTTAAAATATTTGACTTGTGTGTACATTCCACAGATGCAACACATCAAGGTCCCAATGGGCGGGAACAGTAAACCGGAGCTCTCATCATTATGAGATTTCGATCTTGGATGGACATTTTGGATTTGACATTTCAGAGCGATATACAAGATTATGTAGATTTCAACTTCCTGTTTCAATAGTGAACCAGGAAGTTGACCTGTTTTCCCACTTGCTGAATAATCATGATAATAATAACTTTGTCAAGTTCTAAAACACAATAAAATTCCACTTGCCCAAAGGATTCCTGTTATGAAGTGAGGCAGATGGGTTTTGGTGAGAAATTAAGCCTTGAAATATTTTGTGTTTTACTTTTTTACATTGAATATTATTTATTGGCTCACTCATTTTGCAACACTCTTTGGCAACCATGCTTGCCGTAAGAAGCGACAAATGGGATCGGGTGGTCAGGCTAGCTGACTTGGTTGATGCATGTCATTGTATACCAATTGCATGGATCGATGCTCTTGATGACTGAATTGTCTGGTCCATATATATATATTGCAATATTGCAATTAAACAACAAACAAACAAATTATATTGTTGAGAGCGGAGTTAAACAACAAACATGCACCAGCACAATTTTGGTTGCAGGTGCAGATTGCACTGTTTGTTCAATCGTTCAATCGTTCAATGGTACTGTTTGCTCATTATTCTACATCTAGTTGGTATGTTTATTACAGGCAGTGGGTCCCTTTATTTTCATATCACTCTGAAACTTCAGGACATCTGTGTAGTGACAAGAGCAACTTGTAACTCGTCATGGCAACTGTGGGAGACTAGCAACCCTTGGTATCTGAAACGTCAGACAAGGCTGACAATTAGTGGAGAAGAGCCCGCTTCTGTCAACAAACATTCATTTGACTAATTGATCTGTGGATTGTTAGCACAAACCAAGCCAAACACTGTCATATTTGGAACCTCCTTTTGGTCAAATGGACACCCATCAATGTTGATCGATTGTGATAGTTAATGCTAGAGCCATTCTGTTTTGTAGAATTGCAGACCTGTCAACCCCTCATCATGACAATGTGGGAGATTTGACTTCAAAATGGGGGAGATTTGACTCCAAAGGGGGAGATTTTTAAGATAGTGAAGATAAGATAATTTCCAACTTTTATTTTTAATAATGTTACAAAGAAAACCAAATATTTTGAAACAATAAATAATCAATAAGTTTCTTATACGTACAGCTTGCTTAATTTCCGTTTGCATTTTCCTCCTCCAAAAATAAACCCAGCACAATCTACCCATATAACTTTCGTTCAAAGAACATCTCAGATAAACGCAAACAGATATTGAAATTTCACAATCGGTAGCTTGACCAGTTGACGACGTGTTCAATCCGACCAGTTGTCAGGCTTCGTTACGATGCAGGTTTTCTGAGTATTTGGTGCGATGTTGGTTACAAAATTCGCCAAAGAAATATCAAATGCATTTATCCTGACGCAACATCATCGCCCTTAATTTCAATAAGATATACTGGATTTTTCTGTCTGCGATAGTCTGTTGACAGTCCCATTACTTCGCTCCTTAAATTTCCTAGAAATGTTCACGTTATTCCATTCCAAGAAATGTATGCCATATTTGGAAGTACTATTACGTTTTACTACAATTTATGAATGATAAAACCATACTCACTCACTCTTAACTTTTTTTTAGCTCCCCTTCAGCAAAATGCATTAATCACCACTGCTGTCCCAGAAAACTACAATTCGTCGAATGATATCATGATATCAACAATCTTCAGCTATGACGCCATTTCTAGTGTGACGTCATTCCGACCTTACATCATAATAAGATTTTAATGACGTTATCAATGCCGTTCAGATGACTGAAACAATACCCTCTGGTGAGAACTGATATTTGCACTACTGCCCGTATGATTTTTATGAATTTTTCGAACCCTATGGGTAATGATTTCCACCATGGTACTTGAACGACATCATGGAGACACAATAAAATCATGTAGACAGATATACTGTAAGTATTATTCAAACTGAAACCCCTAACAGAAAATGAAGCGGCCTATGTAATGTAGCACCACTATCATGATAACATCTACAGATCGGCATTCAAGCGTTATGATGCAGTAAATATGATGTCCTTGTGTGTGACACAGTACGCCCCAGAAGTCAAGCCGTTTGATGTTACTGACAGTTTACAATACACTCTCTAAGTATTTGTTCATTAATATTTCTGCTTGAAATATATTGCCACACTTGCCGTAAATAATGGAGGAATTACAAAACATTATTAAGCAATGCTAAAGAAGTAAGGTCAGTATATGCTTCTGAATAAGTGTTTTCTTCTATAGTCATCAGCGACAATCAGAATGCAGGATTCTAAAATGTCATGGTGAAATATTTGACAAAGGAATCACTCTAAGGAAGCCTTTGAAACAAAATGAGAATTACTGGCCCCCTACACTTACGACCCCCTTATAAGGAAACCAATAGAAACCATGTGGGTTGTTCACTCATGCAACAGCCGGCCCAAAGACCTACTCCAATGTGTTACTGAAATTCTGGTCAAAGTGGCGCTAAACACATGATGCTCACTCACACACTCACTCATTGAAAATCTATTTCTTGTATACCCAAGAAAAGTATCTAAACAAGCAGCTGTAGTCACAATTGATCATGTTGTCATTTTGTTTTCACTGAAGCTTTCAGTTTTATATTGATAATTCATTCATCTAATATGAAGGATTAGGCAATTGAAATTCTTGTCATTTCGTATTACGAGACAGAGGGAGCCTGTCTAACAGCTATAGTCATTGTGTGTTGCTGTTTGTCTGGGAAGGACCCACAAACAGGACTGCGAAAGAAGTAAATCAATTATCATCATGGTGTGAGTGATTGATTCCGCAAGTCTCTCTGACAAACCTGGTTAGATTTTTGTAAACGTGCAGTGACCTGATAAGAAAACAGAGCTGGAAACTTGAGTTTTCACCAGCTGCTTCTAGATGTACTTCTTACATGGCCACCAGATGGAGCTGAACAGGAAGTGTGGTGCATGATGGTAGCTTGAGGGCATCCATCTTTAAAAATGTTGTTTCAGCATGCAAAAGGGATGTTTAGTTGAGATCAGATATTCTTTGTCTTCCCTAAGGGGGATACTGGATCTAAATGTGGTGAAGCTTCTGTCCCAGATACAACTCCACTAGTATTGAATGTAATTTGGTGAACGTGAAAAACATTTCTGGTACTCATTTCAACCATTATTGCCTTCACCAAAACCTTTTTAATGATAACTAGAGCCTATTTTTTTCAACTTGCTGTAATGAACACATAAATATTTTCCCTAATTACTGTACTGTCAAAGTTCTTGCATTTTTAGTAAGGTGTAAAAATTAAAAAAATAGTTTCTCATTTTCCATGCTAACTTATTTTTTCTGCCAATCAGTGTTTTAGGTTACGTTTCTGTTGAGGATCTATATTTATTTCAAACAGGTGGTAAACATATCTTCGTAGTCTGACAGAACTAAAAAAGATCACTTCCACATTTGTAACATGAAGAGTTTTGATTGATGTTAGAATTTTTTTTTTTTTCATGTGTATCTTCAACTTGATTCAAAAAGATTCAGGAATAAATTGCTGTGCATTTTGTCTTCAGTTTTGAAACCTAACCAATTTATTGACCTTTCCTTCTCCCAATTACAAGGGAAAAATGAGTTTACCCCTTTCTTGTAAAGGACATTAACAAAATCACATGTCCTGCTCTGCTGGTAGCACCAACCATTCACACAATTTTCATAAATAAAGTTTGTTTGTTGTTTAACACCGCACTCAACAATATTCCAGTTATATGACGGTGATCTGTAAATAATCGAGTCTGAACCAGACAATCCAGTGATTGTCATAAATAAAGTAAATGCCAGTGAATAAAGTGAGAAAACTTCATGTGAAGGTCCTTATGTAAGCAGGGGATACAGGGTTTGCCCAAGCCTCTTAAAATTGGGGTTCATAATGACTCCTTAGCTGCACTACAGGAAGTCATAGGTCTTTCGTATGGGGACCTGTGAAGATTCCGGGGTAGAATAGGTCTTCAGCAACCCATGCTTGCCGTAAAAGGTGACTATGCTTGTCGTAAAAGGCGACTAACGGGATCGGGTGGTCAGGCTCGCTGACTTGGTTGATGCATGTCATCGATCCCAAATGCGTGGATTGATGCTCATGATATCAATCACTGGATTGTCTGGTCCAGACTTGATTATTTACAGACCGCCGTCATATAGCTGTAATATTGCTGAGTGCAGCGTTAAGCAACAAACCAACCAACGAACCGAACAATTTTCGTATGGGGTCTTTTTAACAAAATATTGATGTTGAATTATGGAATGAATTCAATTTTTAACCTAAAAAATATCTTGTTTCTCTAATCCTGTTAAAATCATGTTTTTTTGTATTTCTGTTTACTTAATTTAATTAAATCCAATTGTCCAATATTTGTGATTATATTTATATTTTAGTGAGATTCTCTTTGCGTGTACAGGACATGCTGGATATAGTTTTCAGATGACAGCATGATACAGGCCATGGAAACATAAAATCATAATTTTGCACTTTAAGCTTGAAAGAGTAATGTCATGTTAAACTATTGCCTGATTTTAGCTTTGCACTTATTTATTCATTCAACACGATTTTATTCAACATCGACATGTCAGTCTGACCCTTATGAGTGTGTCCGTAATGAACAAAAAATGAATTCATCTCAAATTTCTTACGAAATAATTACTTTCTAAATGTTATCATACCAATGTGCAGGAATATGTCAAGCTGACTCGTTAGGACACATCTTCAAATAAACAAAGGAATCAATTCCTGTCATTTGAGACAGGATTGAATGTTGATTTATTGATCTTGCAGGATTTTTGTGCCTTTTTACAAGAATAGAAGACTGCTTTTGAAGGGACATAATTCAACTTTTCATAATTACAAGTTCCCTCATTTGTCATTCATTAATTGTCACCACCTTACACCCATCAGTGTACGTTTTCAGTTAATGAAAATATATGGAGCCAGATCATCAAATTTCTTTATTATTTTTACTCATATGTCAAAAGTTTTTCAAGCAACCATAAGTTAACAATTATGAATAATTAATTGTAAAATTTTCTTTGTGTTCTGAGTTTGGTGGGAACGACTTTGTCTAAGGTTTATCTGAAGATCTGTCAGGCTGTCCGTGCTGCCATTCTTGGATTGGCATTAGGACCTTGTCGTCTTTAGGCGCCACACATTTCACTGTACAGAGGGTTGTGTCCCAAAGGAACCTATGATTGTGGATTCTGTGAAACTGAAACAGTGCATGGACAGTTCCACTGTCTCTCTTTAGAATATTGATTCAATTACAAATGTAAAACACAACAACCATGCTGAACATCCGTTGACCTTCTATACTCTGTATATGTAGTATGGGGGGGCGGTCGGGTAGCCTAGTGGTTAAAGCGTTCGCTCGTCACGCCGAAGACCCGGCTTCGATTCCCGACATGGGTACAATGTGTGAAGCCCATTTCTGGTGTCCCCCGCCGTGATATTGCTGGAATATTGCTAAAAGCGGCGTAAAACCATACTCACTCACTCAATATGTAGTATGGATACATATTGACAAAAAGAGTGCTGCAGATAACTCAGAATTAGTGTGGAGTATTTAGGGTATTTCCCAAGATGATTTAAGGTCCCCGCAGAATGCTCTCCTAAAGCAGATTTAATATTATAGCATTTTACCAAATTAAGAACATACACTGTCCGTTTTTTAGCCTGATTATTGACATAGGTCAAGGTCATTTTCTTTTATCATTTTTTGTTTTAAAGACACCTTCATGTCACCCGTGTGAAAACTGATATTTGCATTTAACAAGCCTAACCAAATTATCAAAGGTTGGTGACGTATCCAGCAAAGTCGGCATCAATTTTTGGTTTCCTCTTGCATCAAGATGACACACTGTGATATGACTGAACTAATGATCTTAGCGGTGTTAAAAGCAACTCACTCATCCACTGTAAGAATATGGGTGACTTCATGACATGTCAATACAAGAAGTTAAAGTTGACAATAATATAAAATGTGTAGTTATTTTTTGGCAGGAAGAAGCTAACAGGATAGAACATATCCTTTGGGATCATTTAGGGATAAATATGCAAATATATAAGCTACTTTCAGTCAAGTCTGCAATTCGCTGTGCAGAGTTGCGTCCCTTGGACACGCCAGAAACCTATGATTGTGGGTTTGAATCCTGGTTCGCCCTGATTATGTTTCTAGGTTTGTCAGCACCATACCCGTGCTCATGGGTTTCACCGAAGTGGTAAACATCTTAGACCTGCATCACTTCGGGCTTTCCTCCCACATTAAGCTGACACGCCGTGATATAACTGGAATACTGTTAAAAGCGGCGTCAAACCCAACTCATTAGAGTTATTTAGAAGTGATACACATTAGGAAGAGAATATATGGATGTCAACTTCTGTATTATGAGGAGCACTATGTTTTGGAGTGTATTCTTACTCATTCGTCTGATGATGTAAGTATATACTCCAAAACATTGTGTTCCTCATAATAAAGAAGATGACATCCATAAATTTTCTTCTTTACTACTTTCAGTGTTTACAAACATAGCATTGCCCTTGTCTATCGGCTATCCAGTCCAAATACAACATTTGGGATCAAGACAAATTTCTTGGATAATTGTTGATTCTGAAAATCAGTGATTAATAAGTGTAGGCAACATTTTAGATATATATTGTGAAGACATTTAGTGACGATGGTTGGAAGATATCAGTTTCTATTCAGGTGCTTGTCAACAAATGCTGCTTGTGGTCTTTCTCTGATTTTATGAAGGTTGGATTTGGCCAATATATGTCTGAAATGTATGAACCTTCTTATGGATCTTGAATTCTTGGTCTTTGAATGACTTTCATTTAACTTAAAGTTTATGCTGTTCGTAGTTGTGCTTATTCAGGACCTTGTTGTGGATATCATTGTATTTTTTGAGTCTGTGGCATTCAGACATCACCTTACTCGTTAACAGCTGATGACCAACGTGTTCTACTGGCACTAGGCATTGTGAGTCACTCAAGCAGTGGCACCTAGTTCTCCCCAGTAATGTTTCCAGCTTTGTCGAACCATACCTGGGCTTGTTGGTTTCATCAAAGTGGTAAACGTCTGACACCTGCGTCAGTTCGGGCTTTCCTCCCACATTAAGCTGACACGCCGTGATGTAACTAGAATACTGTTCAAAGAGGCGTTAAATCCAACTCACTCACTCACTCACTCACGCACTCATGCAGTGGCAGATGTCAGGGTTGGGAAGTACTGAGCCAATGGCTCATGGTTAAGGCAGCTTCCTGAAGGGCTTACTTAGAATAAGTACTTGTAAGCAACACTAGCATGTGACAATGTTTATCACATTAAACCAGTAGTAAGTGCACAGGTTGAACAAGTGAGCCGGCCAAACACATGGAACCTGATGACCATGTGGACATGCTCCATGTATCTTGTGATTTGCATTATAATAACAGAAACTGAATACAGTATTATATCATTGTCACTGAAAAGAAAACAGCAAACTTTTTAATGACAGCTGCTTGTTATCTGGCTCATTTACTGAAGATGGAGAGGGCATGGGTGGCCAAGGCGTCTAAGGTGCCGTGATTCACTGTGCAGAGTTGCGTCCCTTTGGCACGCCAGAAACCTATGATTGTGGTTTGAATCCCGGTTCGCCCCGATTATGTTTGTAGGTTTGTCAGCACCATATCTGTTCTCATGGGTTTCACCGAAGTGGTAAACGTCTGAGGCCTGCATCACTTTGAGCTTTCTTCACTCACTACTGAAGATGGATCTAAAGTATTCTTGTTGGCTCACCTGCCCATTCCCAAGGCACTCATAAACATCTTTCACACATGACCATCCAGGTTAGAATTGGTCTTCAGCAACCAATGCTCATGATGTCAAGGCACTCATAAACATCTTTCACACATGACAATCCAGGTTAGAATTGGTCTTCAGCAACCAATGCTCATGATGTCAAGGCACTCATAAACATCTTTCACACATGACAATCCAGGTTAGAATTGGTCTTCAGCAACCAATGCTCATGATGTCAATCACTGGATTGTCTGGTCCAGACTCGATTATACATACGGAAGTCATACAGCTAAAATGTTGCGGAGTGCAGCGTTTAACAACAAACAAACAAACATCTTTATGAAAACTGTGTCATACTTTAAGGTTTGAACATTATCGATAACTTGAGACATCAATTTATCCAAGATTACAAGTGTGAGTTTAAGATTGGTCATCCTACCCTAGTAAATGTCAATGTCATACCACTCAATGAGTAACACTGTTGAACAGCTCTTGTCAGAAGTAGTCGGAAATGGAACGAAATTAATTTTGGCATTTAGTCGTTAGTGTTAAAGGTTTTTGTTCCGCGTTGTGGAAATAACTAATTAAACAGAGTTATTACTACCTGTGGTTTGAAAAGTATAGACAGCAACAAGGAGAGAAGGACACTTTCCAGGAGAGAAAATAAGGTCAAATTTAGAGTGAAATAGTGCTCAAGTCCAAAGGAACAATACTGAAACAAGCTGTGATGCTCACTTCATTCAAGAGTACGTTAGATCCATTATGATCCGGGGTGGAATAAGTCTTCAGCATCCCATGCTTGCAGTAAAAGGCAGCTATGGTTGTCGTAAGAGGCGACTAACAAGATCAGTTGGTCAGGCACGCTGACTTGGTTGATACATATCATTGTATCTCAATTGTGTGGGTCGATGGTCATGATGTCAATCACTGGATTGTCTGGTCCAGATTCAATTATTTACAGACCACCGTCATATAGCTGGCAATTTGCAGCATTACACAATTGTTTTGAAAAATAAAAAATTTAAATTCCTCAACATGAATTATTCTTGGATGATAACATTTGTCAATGTGCTTAACTTAACAGTGTTTATGTGGAAGTGACCAGTGTGGAATGTTACAAAGCAAACTCCATCGCAGTGCATGGCACCTTTATTAAACTCTCATATCATAACACAGGAATTGAAATAACACTGTAAGGATCTCTGTTGCACTATGGTTCATGTAAAACAGGCCTTTTCGATTGGCTCTTGTCATGTATAAATGCTCATGTCATTGGCTTCTGTCAACATGGGCGAAGATTGCTACTCACATGTTTGAAAATCAACATCATAGAGGTGATATCAAGCGTCGAGGACCCCATTGCAGGCCACAAAGTTGCGACTAAATTGGTCGCCATGGCGATCTAGTTTTGTATTTTGCGACTGGTATTTTCATGTCAGTCGCCAACTGGCTCCTTGTCTTTAATTAAGTTTGGCGACTAAATATCTCTTGTCATAAGATATTAAAAAAGATCGTTTTTAATATAAGTGCGGTAACTTCAGTGAAAAAAATCGATATCAGAACATAATAACATCGACTAGATCACTGCTAGGCCATATGTGCTGTTTTCACTTTCGATATGAAGCTCCATACCTTGAATTAAGGAAGCACTTTCCGTTATTAAGTAATGCACTAACGATGTTAAGAGTTTAGTACCCACGCATGCGCTGTACGACATCCGCCCAGGTGACAGCTGTGGCGGTCGTTTCGCCGTTCCAAAACACGAAGTATTTTTCCATATTTGCGCAAGTCAAAACAACAACAAATCGTTGTCAATCGGCAAATGATGAATACCGTATTTTCTTTAGTATAGTGCGCACCCCTCTCTAGCGGATTCAGTACTTTTTTGGGAAAAGAATTCGAACAGATCTACCAAGTGCAGAAACAAAATTACACCGTAGATATATCTACCCCTTTAGCGAAGTCCGGAAATCGAACAGGTGATGAGAAACTTGGTCAGTACAAATTCGAAATTTGAGATAAAAAAATCACCAGACATGTTGATTTACCGTTCAAATTGTAATTTTTGTTCTGCTAGGCATTGTTTTATATCCAGGGATTAAGATTACCATGTGTATCTTCTCGTAAACTAAGCCTGACACAGCAATCAGCTGTACACACATTTTCTTGGAATTTACCGGTGATTCAGTCAAGACGCACCCAATGATATAACTTTACAGGGTTTTAATGGAAGGATCGGCAAAAATTGTATCTGAAACTATTTTATATCAGGAATAATATATTCCAATATCTTGTTAATTTAGATGCAGCTTTTACTAAACATATTTGAAATAATAATAACCCTAGGCGAAGCAGCTGATTGCTATTACCAGGTATTATATGGTTTTACATGGAACCAGTCTGACCAGTCACCGTCAAGGCTCCCGCGCACGTGATCGCGAGAATTACGTGTTGACATAGAATCGTCCAACAAAAACAAATATGACTTTTAACGAGTCAAAGTATGGCATTTATGATATATGTATCCATTCTCTGTCAACTAAAGTTCGTTTCAAGGCATCAATAGCAGTAATCTGACCGTGGTTTCTGTTATGACGGTGAGTTGTGCGATCTTCCAATCGCTTCACACACGATTTCGCCGAAATTAATTAAAACAATATTAAAAGTAATTTTGAATAAAATTAAAGAAATAAGTTACAAACATAAGTCCAGATATACAAAGAACACTTTTTATAGTCAGACAGTGTAATTACATGATTAATTTGCGTACTTCAGTATGGATTTGTTGACATGGTATTTCCGGTGTTACGTGCTCACGGTAATGTCTTTCCATGGGGGAAAAACATCAAAACTCATTATTTCGTGTATAATGCGCACCCCTTTCTACACAGCTGTGTTTTTTTTGTTGAAAAAAATGCGCAGTATACTCAAGAAAATACGAAATGCTTTGAATGGCGAGGCTGACACGGAAGTTTCATCGTCTGTCGACACGTTCGATGAACCAAAACCTGCAACTGGCACCGGTAAACTGTCAGATGATGTTACTGACACAATGTTCTTAAGCTTGTCTGATGGATTTACTGACACGATGTTCTAAAGCTTGTCTGATGATGTTACTGACACTATGTTCTAAAGCTTGTTTGTCTGAAAAACTCAAAAGCTTCAACAACAGTTGTTGTTCATGATATAAAACTGATTATTCAAACTAATGGATTTTTGTGTGTTTTGTTATGCAGAAGCTCAGTTAAATTACAAGTCATTACTTTTGGCTCCTTACATTTTGCCTTGGCTCCTTGAAATTCTATATGGCTCCTTGAAAAAGAAAATTACGAGCCAAGTGTCTCCTTTGAATTTTTTTTAACTTTGTGGCCTGCATTGTTTTACAAACAGAAAGTATGGAAAAAGACTTCTTAAATCTTATGATGGGAAGTTGAAGACCGACTCCCATTCATGAATTTTGAAATCAGCAAGCCAAATGTCATGTGAAACCATTCCAGACCAACCATATTTTCCAAGAGAAGTGTTTGATTTATTTCTTGGATGCTTTTTGACTGAAATGGGAAGTTGATGACTTCTGAATGGGAGCCCTTCCTTTTATCTTCTTTTATGCACACTGAACAGTGTTTAAATTATGATGGAAATAAGAAAGCAACATTTCACTTTTGGCTGTTTCAATAAACTGATGAGATGAGTTACCCTGTATTGGAAGTCATGACAAGCTTGTAATGCAAGTCATAAGGCTCTGTAGCTTCTCCCATACAGTTGCAGTGTGTCAAGGAATTCTATTGTGAAAGGTACTTCTATCTTGTGAAGGAGTATAACTGTCATGCCTGAAAATAACTCTGTAACCTGTTGCCTGGCTCTCGATAAATCAAACAGAAAAAATGTTAGGACAGTCATTTCTGAAGGAAAAGGGGAACCACGAAACAGTGGAGAATTAAGTTCAGAGTTTTGAACTTTTGAATTTGAAATATGTGAAAGTCAGTGTTGTGAATATTGAACTCAGAAGTTGATTTTATTTGTTTGTTGTTTAAAGCTGCATTCAGCAATATTCCAGCTATATGACGGCAGTCTGTAAATAATCGAGTCTGGACCAGACAATCCAGTGATTGACATGAGCATCGATCCATGCATTTGGGATACAATGACATGCATCAACCTAGTGAGCGAATCTGACCTCCTGATGCCATTAGTCACCTCTTACTACAACCATAGTCGCTTTTTATGGCAAGAATGGGTTGCTGAAGACCTATTCTACCCCGGATCTTCAAGGGTCGAACTTGTAATTTGAAAACAAGATGTTTTTTGTAGCTGATGAATGTTAAAGAAAAACTAAGGTTTGAACGACTTCCTGAGAAATAGGTGGTGTTAACTTCTGAAACGTCTTATATATAACCGACACATAGCAGCTTAATTGAAAAAGCCATTTATGGTCATTTGTAGTTAATAATGCATCTCACAATATATGTTTATTTTTTTGTGATATTCTAAATTTTGACCTTGTTTTGACCAGGCTCATAGATTCTCTCAAAATGCATGTTGCTCAGAGGTAGCTGAACTTTTTACAATGTATGTTGCTCCACATGTTGTTGTTGTACTTTGTTCAAATCATTACAGTTTTGGCAGAATATGCTTCATTATCCACACTGTGGTTTCTGTTGTTTTTTTAACATTTTAAGATGTTGACTACATATCCAGGTGAGCTACAGTGCTGTGGACCTATTTTTTAATATTTTAATTGCCCCCTACTTATTTCCAAAGTGTGCCAATAACATGCTGATCTTAAGGTGACAATTTAACAATTATCAATGACTTGTTAAGCGAGTTTTACAATAAAGGATAATTGATGATACTTTTAAGTGTGGAGTGAGAGGTGAAAAAACTGAATGATCCTCTTATTGAAAAATTCTGAGAGATTTATCTTGATTCCAACAAATTTCCAGTCTGCTTGATCAAGTTGACAAGCCAGGCATCACGTGATTGGTCGGTTTCTGCATATGCCACAATGTAGCTTTCTTGTTGTCATATTACATTGACAATATGATTATGAGATTATAATATCAAAATCGTGACGAATCTGTATTGTTTAGATTGCATGGTTATGTTTCGTTAGATCTCCTGATGTGTTTTGATTCCTTTTGATTCGATTTGATGCTCAGTTGAGAATCTCCATCATCCCTGCGTGGAGTCTTGGATTGACAGAATAAGGAGATTACCTTTGAAACGATACAGGATTGTCTGGTGGTATGCATTCAGCAAGTTGAACATGGCCAATTGTCACTTTGTTTCCACACAGATGTAATTTACGATGCAGCAGAGCAAAGACATGAGGTCCAGGATGAAACATGCAAGGTTTATGACCATCTAGAGATGCCACAGGGTATTGAGCCACCATATTAACACTGCCAGTTGTGTGGGGAAGGCAAATTTATTAGCCCAGTTTAGAAATCTTGTGATCAGACACTGGGTTTATCACCTGATGTTTGAAGTGTCGTGAATGGATTAGTTTTGAATGATGGTCATTGGGTAACAAGTTTTGAAGTCATGCTTGCCCTCTTGATATTGATTTTAGAAGAATCGTCATGGATACGATGTACCTGCAATTTTACAAAATGTACTAAATTATTGGTTGTGGTTTGGTAACATCTGTATAACATCAAAAGGAAGTATTTATATACAGTTAATAATACAGTGATCCCTCGCTACAACCCTACCTTTGGGGTCCAAATAATTGATGAGCGTTATAGACGATCAGCGGTTTAACCAAGGAGGAGTAGTAGGTGGTAGATGACCCCAAAAACAGTACATGCTCTGCCTACCTAACACGATCTATGCTGCACGTTTCAGAGTTTGAAAAAATATTAGAATAGTAGTTGTTTATGATTCATTGTGTAAAAAAAGATTTACATCATGTCACTGGAAAACTTGAGTTTATTAATAATGTAAGTAAATTTTGAGAGCCATGCACTACTGTGCGCTATAACCGAGTTAGCGCTATATTGAAGGGCACAATAGCGAGGGAAGACTGTATACACTGGCACAATGTAAGAATGGTGTCAAAAGTAAGGAGAAGGTCTTTGTCATTAAGTCCCCTCTAATTTTTGTCAGTAATTTAGTTAGATCTACACATCATTCATACTAAATTCAGTCACAATTTTCACTCTTTTTTTAATATTTGAGACTAAGTCGCTACAAATATTCATTTAAACCTTGAAGCAAAGCAAAATATTATTTCCGTGCACTGAAAATAGACAAGGGGAAACCCTGATGGAAACAGACAAGCTGACTTCGTTGGAAAATATACTTATGTGGACATCGCCTTTGTTTTGTTCAACAACAAAGATTTATCAGGTACTTCATTACCAGTCACATGAATTACCAGTCCAAGACTAGTTTTACTGGTAGAAAAAAATGGTAATTACTGGTTAACGGGAACACTTGAGTAATTATTATCTTTTAGAATTTGGAACCAGGTATAAGAACATATGGGCTTTCCTGAAGCATATATTTCCTTAGCATAGCTGGCATTTTGTTTCAAGGGGACATCCAGCTTGTATTTCAACATCATAATAATTTTGTTTGTTGGAATAGCTGTATGTTTATTCGAGAGAGCAACCAATTTGGGATTAATGCTAGGCATCTTTAATATGCAGATATTAAGATTACTATGTTTGTTTTCTTGCAAACTAAGCCGAAAGTAGAAATTAACTCTACACACACTTCCCCCCCCAGGATCTACTGTTGATTCAGTTGAAAAATACCCAGTAAAATTACTTGAAAGAATTTTGAAGCAATGATTGGAAGAAATTGTATCTGAAACTATTTTTAAATCAGGAATAATATGTTCAAATATTGTGTTATTATGTATTTTACTATACATATTTAGAATAATAATACCATAAGCTAAGCACTTTAGTACAGATAATTAGAATAGCCGGAGATATTGTTATGTATGTAACAGTTTGACCAGTCACCGTTGAGGCTTCCTGCGGTCGATCGCGAAAATGTTATTTTGACATAATAGTCAAGCTACAATAAATAAAACTTTAAACAAGTCATTGTTTGGCATTTATAATATATCTATCAATTCTCAGTCAACTAACATTCGTTTCAAGGCGTCAGTAACAATAACCTCATTGTGATAGCGGTAAATAATGGGGGCGGTCGGGAAGCCTAGTGGTTAAAGCGTTCGCTCGTCACGACGAAGACCCGGGTTCGATTCCCGACATGGGTACAATGTGTGAAGCCCATTTCTGGTGTCCCCCGTCGTGATATTGCTGGAATATTGCTAAAAGCGGCGTAAAACCATACTCACTCACTCACTGTAAATAACGGGGGCGGTCGGGTACTCACTCACTCACTCACTGTAAATAACGGGGGCGGTCGGGTACTCACTCACTCACTCACTGTAAATAACGGTGAGCTGGTCAATCTGCTAATCTGTTTACACTTAATTCTGCCGAAATTAATGTGTACAATACTGAATTAAATATTTAATAAAATTAATCAAGTACATTACTAACTTTAGTCCAGATATACAATGAACACTTCATATAGCCAGATAGTGTAATAACCGGATTAAACTGTACTTCAGTACAGATTTATTGACATGGTATTTCCAGTGTTTGGTACTCGTGTTACGTGTATTATGCGCACGCCTCCTCTAAACAGCGGTATTATTTTTTTTTTAAAGTGCAGAGTATTCTCAAGAAAATATTGTATTAACATAGTACTATTGATAGTTGAAGCTGACATCGATGCTATCAATTGTTTTTTACACATGCTACTTATGTATTGCCATCGAGGTACAGTGATCCCTCGCTATTGTGCTCTTCGATAAAGCGTTACCTCGGTTACTACGCGCGGTAACGCATGGCTCCCAAAATTTATGTACACTTTTTATACTGAGAGTTTTACACAGCCGTGATTGTATTGTTGTTTGTTGTTCATTTGCACATAACGCTTCTCATTGCATAATCAACTGTTTATTGCTGAATGGAGTTCTGTTTGAAAACATCCGCGGCAACTCCCGGAAATACGATTGTTCTGCTAATTAACATTTCACACTATACATCCTTTGATCTTAGAAGCGCATGCATGCAATAAAAGAGAACCACAAGCGAAGTTTATATTCTTAATTAGTGGGCAATCCAATTTGAGGCGACACTGTCAACTCACATGTAGTTGCTGTCACAACACGACGGTCATTCCTTTTGATTCGGATCAAGTACCGGTATCAAACCATTTAATCTGGCTTGAATGTGTATCTATATTTGTATGAATGCGCACATGTAATAAATTCTAGTGCTGGTCAAAACTCTCGTTTTCCGTATTTTAAGCAACATGACCAATCAATGCCACTGAAACACGCTGTACTTGCGTAATGAATTGTGATTGGCTCTTCACTCATAGCATCTGTTACTACCATTATCGATCGATATTTTCATGTAAGTAGAGTACTTTCACATTGAATGTGACAGTTAAGGCTAGTAAATGATAAGAAACGGCGAAAACATAATGGATATATTTTTTACACTTTGAACGGTAAACAACTTGTATCATTGCAATGTAGGAGACAAGGCGAAGATCTTGAGATTGGCCGAGCGCGCTCCCCCGCCTCCGCCTCGGTTAAACGGCTCATCGTCTATAACGCCCACCAATTATTTGGACCCCATAGGTAGCGTTGTAGCGAGGGACCACTGTACTTACAATCGCGATCTATCGATAGTTCGATCAGTTGTTACACCCTGAGTGGTTATTTAACTAACAACCCCCACTCATCGTTTATATCTTATATGAGATAATCAACATTTTGTACAACCTTTTAAGGATGTCAATAAATTGTACAAGCTTTAAAAAAATGTACCTGTTTTGAAATTAATGGTGACACCCTGAATACTGTCTGACCTTGGCATCTTCCCGAGGCAAGAGAGTTAACTGACTATAAAAGTCCAGTTTCCACCCTTGCTGAACTAGGCTGGAATTATGGAGTTACATTTTGGCTGGAATAACGAGTCAATGCATAGTCCAATCAAAATCGCGCAACAAAATCGAAATCCGGTTCGTAAACTGTCATGCAGATTTCGGTCGATTGCAGGATTTGCACAGCATGTGCACTGCCAACTCGTTGTCAACAGATATTTTCCAAATCTTTTCAAGTTATTAATCAAGGTGCTCACGTGATTTAATGCATTTTGCGATGTAAGACCTGTTTTATCACAATATAGATACTGATTATCGAGCAGATCGTCCTGACTTGGTGCTGCCATTTTTTTTAAGCAAATGCAAGTGATACGAGGGGTGGAATCTGATTGGTCCATAGGAGAGGCTTAGAAGGGACATAACTGATAATAGCCACTGGTGGCGCTACGATCGAGCCCAGGAATTCCAGCTTAGTTCGACAAGGGTGGAAACTGGACTTTTAAAGTCAGTTACCTCTCTTGCCTCGGGAAGATGGACCATGGCAATGTCAGACAACTCTATTTTATGTAAGGGGGTTAAGTTTGGTATTGTCACAATTGTTACGTTGATTATTTGCACTTTTTCTCCAAATACCTTTTGTCATATATCTTTTACATTTGGGCATGATTGTGCAGCCATTGCGTTCATATGTGCTGTCCAGCTACATCTATGGGAAACAACTCACTTGACAGAAGTATGATGTCATCAAGTTGCGAGCGCATGTTCAAATCTCTAGAAATGAACCATTCTTCATTGCTTTTTGCAATTTATTACACAAAGCTCTCTTACGTTGAGGGGCGGTCGGGTAGCCTGGTGGTTAAAGCGTTTGCTCGTCACGCCGAAGTCCCGGGTTTGATTCCCGACATGGGTACAATGTGTGAGGCCCATTTCTGGTGTTCCCCGCCGTGATATTGCTGGAATATTGCTAAAAGCGGCGTAAAATCAAACTCACTCACTCACTCACTCACTCTTATGTTGATATATAAGGTCAACATGCACTGGCAACATATCTGGAGAGAGAGGAATAGTGGCTACTGGTGTATAGGGTACTATGTCTGAGAAGGAATGGAATGCTAGAGAAGGTGAAATCTGCATGTAGTTAGACTTTCATGCAATGTTTGCGTTTGGCATCATGCAAATACGTGAAAGGATGAAGTGAAAGATGAGAGATTTGCTGGGCATTTTGTTTTGAGAGTCAACCTAAGTTGACATTTATGCTCTGATCTACGGATGTAAACTTTTCCCATCATTGTTTCAAAGCTATCAATTTTATCTCTGATCAAGGAGAATTAAAATGTTTGTTGGCAAAAGCTTTATTTATTTTATGTGTCATTCTAGATCTCAATCTTTATGAATTGCAGAAATTTGTCTCCTGTGTGAAAATACATTACAGTACATCGAGTATTCCTTGTCATTGTTCGCAGAAAATCTTTGTTACCAAAATGGAACCTTGATGATGGTGGAAGAAATAAATATTGGAAAAGGGCATTAAATCATTGTTAATGGGTGTGTTAGTCTTGATTTGTAAGACGTTTATTTCAAATGATTTTTTCAAGACATGCCATCAGGAATGACTTATCTGGGAACTCTTTGTTATCTCTACAGAAAACCACATCTGTGTCAGCAAAATGTTGATTTGAAGACAGTTATGAAAATACGTCTGTCAACAGAAATAGTTAACTCTACCTCTGTCAACAAAATTTTAATGCAGCTGTAAATTTGGTTTATCTACTTGAATGTTTATATTGGAGCTTGTACTTTTGTTCTCTTTGTTGATGAGGCCCCCTTTGTGAAGTAATTACATGTATTATAAAATGTGTGAAAAGATACTGTGTTGGCTGGTTGCTTGTGCAAGCTAGGGAGTTGGTTGGGGTGCAATGTGTCAATCTGTGATCTGGGACGTGTAGAACACTCTTTTGAAAACTTATTGGCCAGTACCCCATCTTTGTCTCAAGGGTCGATTATATGAATGAGTATTGTTATGTTTGTTTGTTTATGAACACTGCTCCGAACAATATTCCAGCTATATGATGTTGGTTTGAAACTAATCGAGTCTGAACCCGACAATCCAGTTATTGACATCATGAGCATCGATCCGCGCATTTGGGATACGATGACATGCATCAACCAAGTCAGCGGAAATTTAAGAACTGATTCATCCATTTCAAAACGAAATGGGCAGTAAAAGACTGACTTTGTGATAACACCGGATTTTGGGTCATATGGAAAAGTAGACTTTGTTGCCGGACAAGTAAGTTTTTACGGTTTATTTGTCCATGGACAAGGTCATAATTTTAATAATTACACCCCCCTGATAATGCTGTAGGGTTGTATGAAATGTCACTTCAAATAAGAATGAGAAAAGCACTATTGAGAATGCCATTATCGTAATGGCATGCTTGAAAAAAATAAGTTCCAGGTGTCTTTAGGGCATACTGTTTGGCTTACCTGATTAAAGTCTGATCCAAGTTTGAACCAATAACAACCATATAAAAGAACCTAATAATGGCTATGACGTAACTATCTTAGTACAAAATGTATAGAAATCTGGTGTATCTGTAGTTAGTAGCGACAAGTCTCCAGTCAACTTTTCAGAATTGGAACACTGAAAATGACTAAGCCTTAATTGCCAAGCACACTGAGATAATCTCATTTTGCTCCACAATGTGACTTTGAGGTGACATTTTATTCAGAAATTAGTCAGTGGAAATACATGTCACATTGTGACATTTAAATCCCAAGTAGATGCTAATCTAGTTACTGCGAAACCTTTATGTTTATGCTGACATAAACACATGACATAAATGCATCTTTCTCGGTGAAATAGCAAAAGGCTGATATGGCTGTCAGAACACAGACCTTATTGCAATGGCCAATGTGTCTTCGTAAGCGTTTCCATTGATGAATCATGCTTTCAGGCCCCACCCATTGTAGTTCCACATACAATCACACAAATCTCCTTGTCTGATTATTTTCCCTTTGTTTTACAAGACATACACCCTTATAAGATCCTCAAGATCATTGCCGTGAGTCATAGCATCATAACATCATAACATCATAGCTTGCGTCGGGTCAGATTACCGTAAATACAGAGAAATTTGACATGCTAAAAGATGCCCATAGGTTAGGGTTTTACGTGATGCATAAATGTAGAAACTGGACGTGGAAAAAACATATACTGCGTCCCCAATGACACATAATAATATTCATTGTACCTACGGCGCATCAAGAGCAGTTATCATCCATTAATCATGACCACTGACTTATCCCAGGCTCAGAAGTAATTATCTAAACGTACAGTATACTACACCATTACAGTACCTTACAGGACCCTCATATTGCCTGCAAGGACGCTTCAAATTAATTACTGTAAATCTTGATATTAACGCGGGCGTGAATTAAATGTGAAAAATGCGAGTGGTCTTTGCTCGCATTATTAAACATCGCATTTATATCAACAATAAGACATTGTGGATAGCAGAAATACCAACTTAGACATACGCTGAAAACAAACAACTATTTATTCTACATCACTGTTTATTGAGCAGCACTTGTTACAAGTATATAAACAATGTCATTCAAACACTAATTACATCCTGTGAATTGTCACTGCTGGGGTCAAGACAAGCGTTCTACTCACTCATGTCATCACTGATGACACCTGCAAGTCCAGACAGACGCCACCCAACACGGTGTCTTTGCGACTGCATCAAAGGCTGACACGAGCCAGTGCGCATGTATTGTTTTAGCTGAAGTACTCTACTCAGCGCTAATAACGGTACTATGTGGTGTGTGATTGGATTAATGTAAGGTTGGATTAAGGTGAGGATTCTCCGGTAAACCTGACAGAGGACATTTTGTTAAGATATAAATCCACTGATGCTTGAGAGGAGGGGGTGTCGCATTCATATTGAGTCGCATTTTTGGCCCCACTTTTGTAAGTAAAGGTAAAACCTTGTATAGGTGGTGTTGGTATAAGGACAACATTGTATTTGTAAGTCTCTCCGTGGCTCTGTGATCACAAAACATCAATGGAAGCAAGTATTGTTAAGGATCTTATTGCTTATGATGCAGTAAGTACCTCAGTTTGTCAGTGAGTGACTTGTTTTAGACTGCATTAAACCTTTATAGGTTCTGAAGTCCATGGGTGTATAGTAACTCTATCCTCCTAAAAGGCAAGTATAGACATGTGAACAGTAGAAGGACGCCAGTCTTATTATTTATACACTGAACTGCAAAAGAAACGTCACCATGGATAGATATATGAGAAACCTTATTTGTCCAAACACTGTAAACATACTTTGAGACATATTAAAAAAATGAAACTTGGCAAAACTGATCTTCAAGGTTGAAATTAAAGTCACAAATGTTCTTGAAGTGAAACACAACTCTAGTCTCTAAGAAAATGGCATCACAAGTCAGTACCTCGTGTGTCTGCTTTTCAATTGTCGACGCACGGTGTCTGCCCTTATGTGTCGCTGGTGTGTCCCCATGGTCTGTCGAACAGTTTCCAAAGCAGTAACAAAGTGTTCTTGAAGATGGTGTCGCACAATCTGTCGATCCTGACGTCGGGCGGTGACCCTTGGTCTTCCACTACGTGGTCAGTCATCTGTAGTGTTGGTGGTCAGGTATCGTTGCTGGAGCCTGTTTATGGTCCTTACGTGGACTTGAAATGTATTGGCTACTTGTCTGGCGGTTTGTCAAACTTGCAATCGTCCAAGGGCTTGGTGTCGCTGATTTCTTGTCAGTCTTGGCTTGTGGTAGCAATTCAATAATGAATGAATGTTATCCGATCTGGGCAGATTTTTTTAGGCATGAAATGGGGGAACGCATGTGCATTTCAGTTTGCACGGAACTCACGTGCTTTGGGTTACCGTGGCCGTTGCCGTGATGCTTTGTCATCTGCTTTTTTTTTTATCATCAAATTTCAGACAAGATAATGTTAATTTTTAGAAACTTTGACAAAAATTACCCAGATATTTGAATGACAACTTTTCATGCAATATTACTTGGGGTGACGTTTCTTTTGCAGTTCAGAAAATAATCTAGAAATTATGATTTAAATTAATAATTATTACCTTGAGACTTGTGCAAGTCTAGTATGAAGAGTACTGGGCCCCATTCCACAAGCAGTCTTAGCGATAAGATGCTCATACTCCCATACTAAAACATAGGCTTACGATAGGCACAGTGCTCAGGTAACTTTGTTGGACGAATGGTCCCAGGTCTAAAACACAGTCACGTGGAAGGTAAAATAAGAATCTTCATGCATGCATCATGAATTCAAACACCAACCATGATACGTGATGATGTTACACAAAGATAAAACTCGTGTCAATATTTCAGATTTAACAACCTGACTGCCAGTTAAATTGAGCATATGTGAGTGATACATCGTCCATCATTTGTTGCCCATTTGAAAAAGGCTGTCATGTCTTTTGTGTGATTGTGTTTGAACCTTAAACTGTACATCATGTTGACTTGAACAAATATTCAGTACTTTTTGTGAGCAGAAACTGCTTGATTCCTCCTTAAATCCAGCTCTTTTTGAAGTAGGAAATATGTTGTATGCTCAATTTGTATTTCTAGTTCATAAACGTTTGAGGGTGGAATAGTGC
This sequence comes from Haliotis rufescens, assembly GCF_023055435.1. Taxonomy (NCBI): domain Eukaryota; kingdom Metazoa; phylum Mollusca; class Gastropoda; order Lepetellida; family Haliotidae; genus Haliotis; species Haliotis rufescens. The sequence goes on from NW_025963924.1 coordinate 10,507,665, forward strand.
TCAATCATGCTCAGTCTCTGATAAATACAGTCAATGGTCAGCCATTGACCTATCTGAGCTTAATTCTTGCAGGCATTGAACATACACTGATTGCATGATTTTATGTTTAAATTAGGCATTGTTATTTCCAGTATCTGAGCATCAAGATTTATTCTATAATTTCCCTGCTTACAACTCTCAGATCAGATAGTTTGGTTTTCCTAAACCAAATGACCCCGAATCAGGTAAGATATATTCTGATGACTTAAGTTGTTTCATTTCAAATATTTTACAATAGCTGAGTATAGTGAAATTGAGTACAATCAGAAAAAAGAAGGAAATTGCTGTCTAAAAATTTTGATTTTTTTTTTTAATGACTTTTTATTATTTCTCTTTTAATAATCTAACTACCTGAGTGGCTATTTGTTGCCTTGAAAAAAAACTATTCACGTTGTCAGGGCCTGTACATAAGAATGTGAAATGCAAGTTAGTGATGGGCCAACGTAAGGAGTAGCTTAGCCTTGTCCTTAGGCAAACCATAGATGTACACTGCATGAAGTTGACTCACCTTCCGGGCCATATGTAAACATAAGTGTCAGATCTTCCCTTCACAGTGCCATTTGTGGGGAAACTGATAGGACACCAGACTTGACTGCTACAGCTTCATCTTGGTGCGAAATGGGTTTGAACCCAGGGCATGTCATAATCCTGCCATAGAAATTGTGGTTTGATGGTTCTGGGAGACAGATGAGGGCATGCAGAGCATCAAGGGCTATAAACCATTCAGAGATAATTGTAAGATCTGCAAGCCTGCTTGCCATGTTCAGGGATGGGGAAGGCAGTGCAATTAATGTATACTACTCAAAAATAGTTATGGATCACCAGATTCTTTTATATTACTATAGTTAATATGTCACGCCATGACAGGTTGACTGTAGTAATGTCAAAGAATCGGGTGATCCTTAACTTTTTTGAGTAGTACATATATGCTTGAGGAATGAACTGTGATTTGTGTGTACCATCAATGGAAAGCTTGTCAAACAGGCTGTCCTGTACAGTTTTACCATCTGCCACAACTGTTTTGAGATATTGTATTGGTATTGATTAATTGTCATTTGATGTTTGTTGTTGCTCTCCTATCATGTTGCCTGTTTGTAGGGATGTTTGCCATTACCACAGCAACAATATGAACAACTCGTAATTGATTTAGTTGTTGTAGTTTCTTTTTGAGGGAAATCAAAGTTAACAAAATGGTTTGATGGTGAAAAAAGATCTTCAAAAGAGACTTTTCCTTGGGATTTTGCAATAAGACGAACAAACAAAGTTAGGGATCTTGGATGTTTTTGTCGACTTTTTTGTAGTGAAGACTGAGATTTTGGAAAACGTGTACAGGGTATAAAAAAATATTTCATGATCCCCAATTTTTTTAGTTTTATCTAAAAAAAATTCATTGGGGTCGTGCAAGAAGATAAAATTCTTGTGGGAAGCAACTGGTATGTTTTTCTGGATAGAAATTATTTATTATGTTTGATTCAAGCTTTTTTTGTGATTTTCTTTTTCTTTCTGGTTGAGGGTAAAAATATGTCCTAAAAAGGAATGGGTCACATGAGAAATTAGAAACTTCTTTCGATGATTCCGTCACTCGTGGGATGTTATGAGCATTGGATATGGGTGCAGTTACTCGACTTTTACCTGCGATTTGTTTGTGGCTATGGAAAGTGTTTTGTCGCTTTTATTTAACAACTGTCAAGACAGTCATTAGGAAAACTGCCAATACTTTCAGACTGCATTTTGTGTTTGTGCTTAGAGTTCTGTGACAAATAATGACTTCAACTCTGAAGGAATAACTCATTTTTCATTATAAAAAAACAAAAATATTTTGTTTGACAGATTTACTGCTCTTTTTTCCTTTTTCTTATGCCAGTGTTGTTGACTATTCTGAAAGGTTGCAATAACATTCCGTCTACCATCTATTTACCAATCAGCCATTTATCATTCTGCAGAAATGGCCATGCATTTTATTTTATTCTGAGAATTTATAAGTCTTCCAAACAAATACAATTTAAAAGATAAGGTATAAAATGCCAGACATGGTTCTCCAGGAGTATAGTGGTGAAAACGTCATAGATGCTTCATATAATATTTGCCATCCGTGTGCTGAGAAAAATTATTACTTAAAGGAATGTAAATCAAAATGGTTTATGGAAAGATTTTACTGAAAATGACAGAGGTGATCTTAGGTTGGAATTAGAAATTGGAAATTGGGAGAAGTGGGCTATTTGCTGTTGTACATACATATCAGTTTAGTATCTTTCTGACATTTCATTCCCCAGAAAGACACAAGTAATTTGCTTTATCGCGATACCAGTCCCGACGTAACTAGGCTTATAGGATTGTTGTGGTGATAAGCAGGAGTTATTGCCCCTTTGGACTTACTGAACGAAACCAAAGCATGATTTCTACGTGCTGCGCTCATTGAGATTGATTTAAAGTTTTGTTAGTCAGACTCAATCTCCGTAATTGCTGGTACTGGACTTTCTCTCTCCAACAATCAAATGTGGCCACTTTTTCATTTTTTCCCCTTTTTATTCTGAAAATATTCCCCAGTGGATTACATGTCTTATTAAACCTTTATGGCTGTGATTTGAAATCAGTGGATGTTTTGCTATCAAAGGTCAACTTTGAAGGCAGAAAATTGGAGACAGTTTGGCTATAAACTTCAAAGCAAGGGTTATTAACTGTGATTGATAAAGGGTTAGTTAAATATATGCACAGCACTATTTGGCTGGGTGGAAGGTTGGCTAATGTCTCTGAAAATACACTTCCCAGTCCGAATACACTTTTTCAGAGACATGACAAACAATGTGTAGTTTTTGACGCTTAAGTTTTGTTCACATTTTTTCATACAATAATACAAGAGCAAACTGTACAATGAAAACAATATCGAGAAAGAATTTTATGCTTTTGATATTTTTTTATTAGTTAGATTTAAAAGATAGTTAACAATAACAAAATTAAGCTCTTTTAACCACGTCAAGGGTAGAATGCCGTTCATTGACAATATCCAAGGTGTGCAATAAGCTGTATCATAGAATGAGTTAATTACAGTTCGTGAACCCTTTTAGAGATATTGGTTGCAGTCTATGTAAACTAGAAGTACTCATAACATCAAAAGAAATGATTTTATGTTTTTCAGTTTGTTCGCAGTTTTCTCGGAGATTAAAACTTGTGTAAGCTGCTGCCACTTTGGATGCCAAAAAATATTGTGTGTAAAGGTTATCATGTTTCTTTTATTTAAAAATGACATGGGTGCCTGAAGTTATGATATTGGAATTCTTGGTAATCAGAATTCCATGGCATAACTTGTTTCATTATCCCATGCTTGTTGTAAATATTAACCATCCCCAAAACAGTCCATTGGATGTAAAAGGCAAAATAGTGATGAAAAGTATATGAATGGATCACTGAAAATCACCAGGTCTTTGCGAAGAGATTGCTACTGAGGATCAGATGGTCAGGCTCTGTGAGACTCTGTTATCAATGTTGGCACAAGAAAGCTGGAATAAACAACGAAGTTAAGCGACAAACAAACCAAGCCCAGCCAGCTTGTGTATAACAATCATATGAAACCTGAGGTGATTCTGGCTTAGAATTGGCCTCTAGCAATTTCATAAGAGGCCGAACCTGTGAAGATCCAGGGTAGAATAGGAGAATAGGTCTTCAGCAACCCATGCTTGGCGTAAAAGCTGACTATGCTTGTCGTAAGAGGCGACTAACGGAATCCGGTGGTCAGGCTCGCTGACTTGGTTCATGCATGTCATTGTATCCGTATTACGTGGATCGATGCTGATGATGTCAATCACTGGATTGTCTGGTCCAGACTCGATTATTTACAGACCGCCGTCATATAGCTGGAATATTGCTGAGTGTGACATTCAAACAGAATGAACTTGGTGACAGAAAACGTGTTCACAATAACTTGAGTATTTATAAATGGAATTTGATCAGTGTACATGATCATCTGAGGTGGGGTCTCGATTGCAGTAACTTTTGGGTGACCAGCATATGATCAAGGTCACTAGAGGTCACATTGTGAACCATGGTTCAAATTTCAAGAAATTTTGGATTACTAATATCAAAAAATCTTAGCCTCCTCCAATCAAATATGGGACTCTCAATAATTAACCTTAAAACTGTCATATGTCATGGTTGTATCACATTTCAAGGTTGTTTTGAAAGTTATTCACTATGAAATGCCTCAACTTGTAATATTTGCAATCAGGAAGTATTGTAAGAATATTGATAGACTTCAATAAGTAATGTGATCAGATGACTATGCAGGACAGGTGGCTCAGCGTGAAGTAGATGTCCCTTGAAGCTTATGTACACATTATCTTTAGCATTTATAATTTGACAAAATTAAATCTCCAGGTTGTTTATGGTGATGCTGAAGGTCAAGGTCATAGAACTGCAAGTGCTTATAACTTTCTGTTTCAAAGATGTTTTCCATTGGGTATTCACGATGCATGATTCTGATTGAAAACATTTTGGGCGTTGGGTAAAGGGAGGGATGCTGTCGCTTCTGGTTTTGCATGTAATGCAAACGCCTTATTTTTTTCGATCAGATCCTGGGCCCGAAAAATATATTTCCTACTTTTAACAAAATTTATTTCTGTTTGATTGGTATTCTAGAAGTTAGTGAGTAAATAAGAAAACGTACAACTTTTTAATAACAACTTCTGGTTTATCGCATATAGCAATGTTTCGATGTAGGTTCTCACACCGTTATCAAGGTGGAGTGACTGCAACCAGGTCATGAGTATATAGATTTTCCATACGTAGGAAACATTTGGACCATAATTGGTGTTGACTGTTTATGACACATGTTATATTGCTTTGTCTTTCATCATCTGGACCGCCTCCGTGGTCAAGTGGTAGAGCGTCCGCCCGGAGAGAGGAAGGTCCGGGGTTCAATCCCCGACCACGTCATACCAAAAGACATTAAAAGATGGTTCTTGTTGTTACCCTGTCTGGCGCTCGGCATTAAGGGGCTTGCTTAAACAAGGACTGGTCGGCTCAGAGTCAGTATACTGTTTCTGAGTGGGGTATTCATGTTCAACTGCGGCATGGTATCTCAGTGAGCTAGCACTATAAATCGGCATCAGTCCGGACTAGTACAAACAGCAACACACACACGTACATGCAAGTCGCTATATAAGTGCAATAATCTTGGACGCGACGTTAAACCCCATTTCACCTCAACTCACCTTTCATCATCTGAGTCTGTTGAACGTTTGGAGCTTTTTTTTATGCCAAACCCTCTAACGGCCCTTTGAAACATTCACAATTCTGTACTCGTGAAAACAATATGGAACAAAATAGTGTAATAATTCAGCAGAAGGTCCTAGGTGCCGTTGTTCAGAGTGACCTTAGCGCTAAGGTAACGCTATCGTAACTCCCATACCTTAACATAGACTTATGACAGTCGTAGCGCTAAGGTTGTTTTGTACAATGGCACCCTGTTCATGACATACAGGTATTTAGAGTGAAATGAAAATCATTTTTATGTGAAATATATGAAGTATGTCCAATATTTTGAAAAGACGTTCAGTCAAGTAACAGTTGATGAAATCATAAATATTCAATGCAGGAGAACTGAGTATGATATTTGATATCCGTTGATTACCACTGAATAAATGTCTCGGTAACGAGAGACGTGCCAATTTTACGCGACCAAGTATACTTAACTTGTACAAATTCACAAAAGGAGCTGACAAATATTATTGTTGTCCGCAATACAAAACTAATTTAGGAGACTCCTCTGTGAAAGCAGCAGGAGATCAAATATCTCTGTGTCAACATGGCACCAGGAGTACTGAGACTACAGGTTGTACTCTCGGGGATGATATTGACATAAATCAGCATATCGGACCTTCCTACATGAAAGCAAGTTGTTTTAACAGATAGGCGTTTTTCATTAGACAAGATGTAGGGAAAATATTCTGTAATCTGTGGCCGATAATACAATACATTGTGGTGAGTCAATATGTAAGTTCCACAGTGTCAGGGGTGTTTATGGTGGCTGTGTTTGTCAGGGTACTTGTTACAGTCAGAGTTATAGCCCACCCCTGTGTGGAACGGCTTGTAGTGCTGCGTTGGTGGTCTGGTGATCCACAGCTTACTTCATGCCATTTACCGTAAATGATATAACTTTTCTTTCTCATTATAAACTTACTGCCACTTTTGCCTATAGTGATAGTAGGTATCTTGCTGTCTCATTGTAACCTACCTTACAGACCCTGATACAAATATATCAAATACAACCGATGCAAGTCTATAATGTTTGGCAAGTCTAGATTTCTGCAGTATCTGAAAATGAAGAGATGAAGATAATTTAACTGGGTTTTTTTCTGTACGATATGTACATTTCAGAGACAAGATCTTAGTCATTAACCTTGTTAGAGGTATTACTTTCATCCGACTTACAGAGAGGTTTTACATTTGAATTGTGAGACTTTCTTGAGGTTTGACATTTCAATTTTAAGCAGCCTTTTAATATGCATCTAATGTTGATTTTTGAAAGTCACAGATTATTTTCACGTTACATGAATCGGACCTGTAACCTTACATATGATGTTTAGTATTGTAACTGACTGTTTTCCCTCTGAGCCACCAGGTCATGTCATGAAAGGGTGTTTAATCTTACGTGTGATGACTTAAGTTGTCTTCATGCTGCACATGGTCTATATCTCGCTAGCTGTCATTATGTCTCCCCCAGAATGGAGGGAGACATATTGTTTTTGGCACGGTTCCCGTCGGCGTCGGCGTTGGCGTTCCCACCGTTTCCGGACCATAACTCAGAAACTGTTTAATATTTTTTCGCGAAACTTTGTATACACATTAACCCAGCACTGAAGTGGTGCCTTTTGCTATTTAGAGATTTTTGACATTTTTATTTTTTCTCGTTTCCATGGAGATAACTTGAACATAGACTCTGAATGGGGGTAAGCTTGGTTTCCGGACCATAACTCGGAAACCGTTTAATATTTGTTCGCGAAACTTTGTATACACATTAACCCAGCACTGAAGTGGTGCCTTTTGCTATTACAGTTTCCATGACATCACATATGTCATTGTGTAGAAGACCTGCAGAGTCAGATACACGGGCAATTACATCACAGAGACTTTCCTTTGTGCCATATAACATTGCTACATCATTTCTGATATGTTGGGGATATTAATATATTTGTGTCCAAACTCTATTAGTACTTTAAGTGGATTTTCTACAAATACTTCAGTAACAAGAAAACTGTGCTACTTAGATGACTACACTGTCAGGTGGGTAAATGATTGAGGGATTAGTGGTGTTGATTAGACGCTGAAGTGGTGCCAATTAGTTGTTTGAAATTTCTAGGAGTTCTATTTTTGTCTCTGTTATTTAGTAATGGAGGGTGGGAATGAAGAGATGGGGTTTAACGTGAAGTAAACAAATGAATGGGGGTTAGGGGAGTGGGGGGAGACATATGTTTTTACGAGTAAAAACACTTTCTAGTTGAAACTGTTTTATACTGTGACACACTGTATTGTTTCACTATAAGTAATGCCAGTATTTTCTTATTTTCCCCTGCCCAACAAAGTTGGCGGGGGATATAGAAACAGGCTCCGTCCGTCCGTCCGTCCTTATGTCCGCCCATCATGTTTCGTTTCCGGAGCATAACTCAGAAACCGTTCAATATGTTTTCATCAAACTTTGCAGGTCTGTCAAGTACATGTTAAACTGGTGCCTTTTGCTATTTAGAAATTTTAGAAATTTTTATTTTTTACGTTTCCATGGCAACAAGATGGACTTAGGTTCTGTGAGGGTAGAGTTCGTTTCCGGAGCATAACTCATAAACCGTGCAATATTTTTTCATCAAACTTTGCAGGTCTGTCAGGTACATGCTGAACTGGTGCCTTTTGCTATTGAGAAATTTTTGAAATTTGTATTTTTTATGTTTCCATTTCAACAAGATGGACTTAGGTTCTGTGAGGGTAGGGTTCGTTTCCGGAGCATAACTCATAAACTGTTCAATATTTTTTCATGAAACTTTGCAGGTTTGCCAGGTACATGCTGAACTGGTGCCTTTTGCTATTTAGAATTTTTAGAATTATTTATTTTTTTACGTTTCCATGGAAGGAAGATGGACTTAGGTTCCAAACTCTTCTCTTTTTTTTTACAATTTCCATGACAAGTTAAAAAAGGTTAAGGTTTGTTAAGATTTAATTATTTCATAAATTCTGCAACAGAGGCGGGGGATATAGCCAAGTTAGTGGCAAACTCTTGTTCTTTCTGGTATTTCTTGCATTTAAAAGTATTTTCATTTGCTCTGAGGTTTTACATTTTCATCCAAAACCTTTGATTTGTTTTTTTTACTATGACATTTATTCTGTGCTGGCTTATATTCTGGGGTGGAAGTAGGAGTTGAAAACATAATGATTTGGAGAGTTCAAGTGGATACAAGTAGGTTATTTATGAGATCCATATACAACCTCGTATTGTGGATGGTTTATTAACAAAATTTGGTCTTCTGATCTATAAGTATCCAAGATTCTCCCTGATTATGATCCTTGGCAGACATCTAGACCTGTGTCAGACATCTAGACCTGGGTCAGACATCTAGACCTGTGTCAGACCTGTGTCAGACATCTAGACCTGTGTCAGACATCTAGACCTGTGTCAGACATCTAGACCTGTGGCAGACTTGTGTCAGACATCTAGACCTGTGTCAGACATCTAGACCTGTGTCAGACATCTAGACGTGTGGCAGACATCTAGACCTGTGGCAGACCTGTGGCAGACCTGTGGCAGACATCTAGACCTGTGGCAGACATCTAGACCTGTGGCAGACATCTAGACCTGTGGCAGACATCTAGACCTGTGGCAGACCTGTGGCAGACATCTAGACCTGTGGCAGACATCTAGACCTGTGGCAGACCTGTGGCAGACATCTAGACCTGTGGCAGACCTGTGGCAGACATCGAACTGACCTGTGATGACCCGGATACCAAACTGGGGATGGTTCTAAATGTATTATTTATGTGTGAAGATCCTGGGTGGAATAGGCACTTCTTTTCTTATTAAAAGTGGAGTAGCATATCATGAGAAGAATTAAAACCAACTCACTAACTCACTTTGAAATGAATGTGAGTGCTGGAATGACATGAATTAAGACAAGAGAAATGCGAATACCTTCATGTTGGTTAATATTCAGAATTACTCATATTCAAGAGATATTAGATTGGTTTTATGCACAAACGAATGTACTGGTATGTTATGTGAATCGATGCTCATGAACGCATCACATGTGACGTCATTGGCCCATGACTCAAGATGCACCATTTGTCTCGTGCAGGATTAGAGTGTAAAGTTTGGAAATCACGTGCAGCATATCGTGATAAGAATAAAGACACTGTGGAATACTTAACTGATTGTTAGTTTTGTCATTAGGTGGTACACAATGGAAACAGCTCTTCTCAATGTACATACTTCTATTGGTCTCGGTGGGCCCAGTCGTCTAAGGTGTCGCGATTCGCTGTGCAGAGTTGCGTCCCTTGGGCATGCAAGAAACCTATGATTGTGGGTTCAAATCCTGGTTTGCCCCGATTATGTTTCTAGGTTTGTCAACACCATACCTGTGCTCGGGGATTTCACCGAAGTGGTAAACGTCTGAGACCTGCATTACCTTGGGCTTTCCTCCCACATTAAGCTGACAAGTCGTGATATAACTGGAATACTGTTAAAAGCGTTTTTCAACCCAATTCACTCACTCACTCACTCACTCACTCACTCACTCTATTGGTCGCATTTCTTTTGGCTTTTATTATAGATATTGTTTCGCATTTGGCATAAGAGAACAGCTTCCCCACCTTTGGCAATGGTTTACTTTTAAAACCGTGGTTCCTGGTGAGATACTGAAATTCTTTAAGTCAAGAAGTAGTCCTGGAATTTCTAGGAAAATGTCTTCTATCAGAATGTCGTGAAATTCTTGTTGGGTGTTGATTGACAGCCCACCATATCTGATGAGTGCCAAAAGAAATTTGAGTTCATTCAGTTAAGTACCCAGCAGGCTGTTGTGTTTGGGCCAAGCAAGATTTGTAAATATGTTTGCAAGCTCTTGCCTTGTGTGTAAGGTCAGTTGTTGAAGTGTTAGGTTGTTGCGTATGAGAGATGTTCAATCACGAGGTGCTCCTGAAAAGTGGATTCTTTATGCCGTCTGCTCCAATATGGCTGCAAAAGGGGAAAAATCAAACATGTATCTAACATTCTCTGCCTGATTAAAAAAATACACACTTTCGGATAAAAATAGACATATCTTCTGATAAAAAAACAGACACATCTTCTGAAGATGAAACTTTGAAAATTCTCAGTTCCTTAGAACAAAGAAGGGAAACACAAAGGTGCAGCATCAGCATGACAGTACCTCAAGAAGCCAGTGTATTCCTCACAAGAACCGAAGTGAGAAAAAGGCTCCCGTGTTTTCTGTCTTTATGATGTTTGCCCAGCTTATCTGCTTCTAACATCATGTCCATGCATTGTTCATGCCAGTCGTCAAATGCAACAGCTTTGATCTATGGAAACAGGGCTATGTTTGTGTCATTACAGCATTCCCAGATGATACTGGTAATACTTGTCAGCAGTTCCGGGACTGGGGACTGTGTTGACAACAATAACACGTGTCATTTGAAAGAAAATTAGTGTCTTTGATCAGATAATGATAATTTGAAATGTGTATTTTTTGCATGTGGGGAGGATGATGGTCTGAGTGAGTGAGTGAGTGAGTGAGTTACTCTTCTTTGAGCAATATTCCAGCAATGTCACGGCAGGGACACCATGTGGGGAATTGAACCTGGACCTCTCGCATGATGAGAAAATGCTTTAACCACTAGACCACGCAACTGCCCCTTGTGTAGCAGGTTAGTGAGTGAGGGAAGTTTTAGCTCTGTGTGTGTGAGGTGAGTGAGTGAGTGAATGAGATGGTCAGCGAGATGGTCAGCATGATAAAAGCTATATCACAGCAGCATGAAAGTATAACTTTAGCCAACTGGTCTTGTAAACGTATTCAGCAATAGAGGAGAGTATTAATTCTATATTGTAATATTCTTGCTAGATAAGTTCAGCCAGGAATATGTTTTGAACAATTTGAACAAAGCCTTACCATGACTTAATTAATGTTTAGTACACCGTCTTTCAAAAAATTGCTTTAAGAATTAATAACATATGTTCAAATCCGTGTTTCTAAATCTTGCTGTACATACTGCTGTACTTAAGATTAAGATTTTTATAACTTAATTATTTTTTTAATATTCTAAACAAGTGGCCAGTGTTTAACTTTGATCAAACTGCTGTAATAGATATTTTGCTACTTAAACTGTAAAATACAATTATGAATTTTTTTATATGATTTTCAAAAGACCACTTCTTAACACAAGATACATAATCTGCCACCACTTTGGTCAATATTACATTAACTCTAGCCGCTAAAACATAAACATGGAGCTTCAATTGTAATAGGATTAATGGAGACAGCATTCTAGATAAAAAAAATAAAATATATATTTTACACATAGCTCAAGCTGTAGATAAATTGTTAAAATTCCTCCATCTGGTGTTCAAATCCATCAAAAGGGTTTTTGGAAAGCACTCATAAAATACTTTTAAAATGAAGTTATAATTTGGCAGTGTTCAGCAGTGAGCTGCTACTCCTCATCTCCTCGAAGTCCGTGCTGGAGTCGGATGAATACAGACGATTATTTTGCTAAGTCTGATCCTGGCTGCAGCACGAAGGGGAACAAACAGAAATATGTCTGTGGCTTGGAGCAATGCTTATTTAATGATATCAACCCATCCCCGTGCTGGCGGAAGTCTGCTGCCCACCCAAGCTCCTCGTCTGTTAGTTTGGTATTCTAGACTATCAATAATAAAGTTTAAAATTTATCATGGTCGCATATCACACCTTCAACCCGAAGTGTTTTATCAAGTTATTTCAGAGATTAAAGAAAAAACGTAATTTGGTTTAGATATAGAGTGATTCGGTGATACTGTGAACAGATCTGAAGGATGTGTTTGTTTGGATTGAAAACAGTTGCTTTTATCTCCATGTTTTTGTTCATGGCTAAATCTAAATGTCGTTGTACGGGAACATAGTTTTGACATTATTCAATTTGACAGTTTAATCGTCCTTTCAAACATAAACAATGTACTGAGATTAAATTAATTTTTTTCCTAGATTTAAAGGTACCTGTCGAACTTTCTTAAGTTAAATTACCCTTCAACTTTTAAACAAGAACAATAATAATATATTTATATTGCGCCCTACACCCAACTGTTAGCTCTGTAGTGGTGTTCGTAAGGATGTTCAGTTGAAATGAAATAATGATACATATTAGGCAATACGATTATATAATAGCAAGGTCTTGCCTCGACTATCCTAGTTGAGCATGTGTTTATTGTTTGACTGGAAAGTCTTCTACAAAGAGGTATGTCTTCATCATTATTCGAAATGATTCTAAGTTGTCAGCACATTTGAGTTCCATAATTGGAGAGGCAGGGATTGAGAACACCCCTTCCATGTAATGCTGTCGTACATTGGTTATATTTTTGAAGCTTTTATGTTTCAAGGGTTCAGTACCTCATGGTACGATATGGGAGGGTTATGTCTAATGTCCCCTGTTGTAATATTATTGGAGACCACATGAGACAAAAGAGTGTTATCTAGCAGTGTTTCTCGTTGAACAGGACCTTCAGTCATCATTTCACCACTAGCTGCAAGAGAAGCCTGTCTCCAAGGCTGTGCTGAAAGAAAAGTCCATGGATGTGTTGTAATTCTATCCTCCTAATACGTCACGTCATGCTGAAGGCCCGGGTTTGATTCCCCACATGGGTACAATGTGTAAAGCTATTTCTGGTGTCCCCCGCTGTGATATTGCTGGAATATTGCTAAACACGGCATAAAGTCCAACTCACTCACTCACTCACTATCCTCCAAACAGACAAGTCTAGATATATGAGTACAAGGACTTCAGTCCGTTATACGCACAACTTGTTTTTATTTTTTACATAATCTAGAAATTATAATTTAAACTAATAATTATTGCCTTAAAGACATGCAAGTCTACTGTAAGAGCTGCTTGACTGATGTGGTTCAGGGTTTAAGCGTGGTCTAGATATTTGCCAGTAATACTTTGGGTGCCTATGGTGTTTAAATTATGGGCTCATGGTGACCACAGTGTAACCACAGTGTAACAACAGCAAATACATATGTGAGGCGACTAACGGGATAGGGTGGTCAGCCTCGCTGACTTGGTTGATGCATGTCATCAATCCCAATTGCGTGGATCGATGCTCATGATATTAATCACTGGATTGTCTGGTCCAGACTCGATTATTTACAGACTGCCATCATATAGCTGGAATATTGCTGAGTGCGGCATTAAACAACAAACCAACCAACCAACTTATTATAGATGAGGATGTCCTGGGATGGAAACTTGGTGATTAAGTGAAGGAAATCCGAGAATGATGGTCTGAACAATTATTATTTTTCGTATGAGAAAAGAAATGTCACCTAAATATTACATGCTTACTTCATTTAGATTAGTTTCAATCATTCCAAAATCCATTCTCTTCTGCATCCATAGGGAAACACAGATCATATTATTTGTGTCCATTCTTAATGTTTATGCATAGAGGATGCAGTATTTTATGTTGGGTAAACCCTGGGGGTTTCAGTGTGTGACCCGGGTCGCCCAGTCGTCTAAGGCGCCACAATTGCTGTGCAGAGTTGCGTCTCTTGGGCGCGCCAGAAACCTATGATTGTTGGTTCGAATCCTGGTTTCCCCCGATTATTTTTCTAGGGTTGGCACCATAGCCGTGCTTGTGGGTTTCACCGAAGTTATAAACGTCTGAGACCTGCATCACCTCGGCTTTCCTCCAACATTAAGCTGACACGCCGCGATGTAACTGGTATACTGTTAAAAGTGGCGTTAAACCCAACTCACTCAGTGTGTGACCTGCGGGGCTGGCATCATTCTTGCTCCTTGGTAAACTGCGGCATTGTATGTCTGTGGGCTTACACTATTAAACTGGCATAATTCCTGAGCAGTACAAGCAGACGCACACATGCACGTTGATAAATAAGTAAATAAGTGAAACAATCATGGGAGCTACGTTAACCCTAGTCCTGCACCATGACTGTGGAATATGGACATACAATGCCGCAGTTTACCAAGCATACCCCACTCACACTATACAGACTCCGTGCCTGCCAATTCTTGTTTCATTCCCTCAATGCCAACACCAGGCAGGGTGACAACATGCACCATCTTTTAATGTCTTTTGGTGTGACGAGGCCAGGGATGGAACAACTCTCCTTCCACCTGCCAGGCAGACGCTCTATCCCAACAGAGGTAGTCCAATATCCCAGCTGTCACAGGACCCTGTACATAGGGCCAGGCCAAACTAGAAATGGAGTTGAGTCTAGCCAGCTCTATGGAATCAGCATAGGGAATTTTTTTAATATTTAAAGTCAAGAAGGATATTGTGTAATATAAGATTTCAGAGACTAAATGTCAGTCTACGCTAACCCCATTTCATCTTATCTCCCTGGAATATTGGTGACTGCTGTGTGAACATTATTCACAATGATGTACGGATACTTGAGTGAATAGTAAGTCTCATGCTTCAATTGAAAAGGCAGTTTGAAAGCTGAATTAGATGTACCTGGTACTAAATTCAAACCATTACTGCACCGTTAAGAATGAAGGTTGTACTAGAAATGTCGTCAGTATGTTTGATCCAAGACTTACCTCATGATGGATTGTCTGAAGGGCCACACTGAACAATTTCATTCCCAGTGCTGGCGACATGAGTCTTCGCCAGCTGACATCTCAGATTGCAATGTTTTGTTTAACTGTTTTTTAACAAGACAACATCACTTATCATTTGATGTCAGTTTGAAAAAAAGGTCAAAGAAACACCTGCGCTATAAAACCTCTGTAAATACATTATAAAACATCTTTAAGAATCCATTCAGCAACTGTGACATGAGACAACATTCAGTTTCTCGACCCTGCTCAAAGCATTCTCTTGTTGCACCTATTGACCGGGTTTGTTTCCCAAATGTGTGAAGCCATGATATTGCTGGAATATTACTGAAAGCAGCTGAAATGCATACTTGCTAACCCCCACTCTAGACGACAATTGTCCTTCCGAGATTAATGTGGAAGACTTGCTAGCTTATCAATTCACTAATGTGACAAAGTGAAAAATGTTGCACACTTTTTTGGTCCTCAGGGATCACTTATCTCTCCTTGTAGAACAGTGCCATTTCTGGACATTCTGACATTGTGGCAATTTTAACATTTAGAAAATGTCATCTGGCCTGAAAGAGGAAATAGCATCCATTTGTTATTTAATTTGTGTGTTGTAAAGTGTGCGCACTGTGCTGTGGCATGTGTGAAGTGTGTCGTGGATGTGGCATGTATGTGTCCTGTGTCCTGTCATGACTGACATGTGTGATGACATGTAATGTGTCATGTCATATCATGTTGCGCATTCTGTGACATGTCCTGTATACTGTAATCTGGCATGTTGTGTGTCAAGAAGTGTGTGCTGTGATATGGCATGTTGTTTGTCATGAAGTGTGTGCTGTGATCTGGCATGTTGTGTGTCAAGAAGTGTGTGCTGTGATGCGGCATGTTGTGTGTCAAGATGTGTGTGCTGTAATCTGGCATGTTGTATGTCAAGAAGTGTGTGCTGTGATGTGGCATGTTGTGTGTCAAAAAGTGTGCTGTGATGTGGCATGTTGTGGGTCAAGAAGTGTGTGCTGTGATCTGCCATGTTGTGTGTCAAGAAGTGTGTGATGTGATGTGGCATGTTTTGTGTCAAGAAGTGTGTGCTGTGATGTGGCATGTTGTGTGTCAAGAAGTGTGTGCTGTGATCTGGTAAGTTGTGTCAATAAGTGTGTGCTGTGATCTGGCATGTTGTGTGTCAAGATGTGTTTGCTGTAATCTGGCATGTTGTGTGTCAAGATGTGTGTGCTGTGATCTGGCATGTTGTGTCAAGAAGTGTGTGCTGTGATCTGGCTTGTTGTGTGTCAAGAAGTGTGTGCTGTGATCAGGTAAGTTGTGTCAAGATGTGTGCTCTGTAATCTGGCACGTTGTGTGTCATGAAATGTGTGCTGTAATCTGGCATGTTGTGTGTCATGAAGTGTGTGCTGTGATCTGGCATGTTGTATCAAGATGTGTGTGCTGTGACGTGGCATGTTGTGTGTCAAGATGTGTGTGCTGTGATCTGTGTGCTGTGATGTGGCATGTTGTGTGTCATGAATTGTACCTGTGCTGTGATGTGACATGACACGTATGCTGTGACAACATGGCGACCACCTGTGATCCCTCACACACTGTCTGTCAGTGATCGTCTGGATTTGTCCAACAACAGTTATCAGACTCCATACACAGTTGATGGTCGTCCTTGCACATGTAACAGGGCTACTCCTTACCAGAGGGAAGGGTGTTTTTGTGTAAACACAGCCCTGCCACGAGTTTGTGCCCACTCACAACAGGCGCAACAATAGCATGTCTTTGTTCTATATCTGAGTTTGTATGTAATTCACCCACATGAAGATTTGTCTGATAAACTAGGAGATGTTTGACCTGTCTGCAGGATGTGTTTGGCTATAAGGATATATAATACATGTTCAGCATGATGCCATTGCTTCCAGCTCAGATGGTAGATAACTCTGCCTCGCATATCCTTGTCAAGCTGAATTTAAAGAATTTGTGTTCAAGCTTTTATGAGGAAGATTCTTAGAAAAGATCTTGTCTCATTTAATTTTTAAGATGTGTTTATTTCACATGGTTCTTGCAGTAATGACACAGCTACAGATTGAGTTTCCTTTTATGTAGAAATATTTTTTACAATGAACTTACAATAATAATGACTTGGTTAAAATAAATTTGCAGTGCCTAAAGGACATGCTTAGAAAACACAAACATTTTATGACAATACTTGTAATCTTCTACTTGAAGCCAGTGACAAATGGACTTGTAAGCTATTTTTTTTCCGTTTCAAACTATTCTGCTTGTTGGCGCTTTATCCAAAATGCCATGCTTGAACATTTTCCTGAGGTCTTTGTGACATGTACTACTCAAAAGAAAGTAAACAACACCCAGTGTTTTTCATATGACGATACTTAGTATCCTTATGAGTGTTCCTTAACTTCTTTTGAGTAGTATATGTCAAAAAAGCCTGGCTAGTTGACAACAATTTGAACATGTCCGATAATGTCCATTCCAATATTTCAATGTTTTGTGCATTTCTGGTGTTCTCTGCAGTAATCTTCCTGGAATGCTGCAAAAGCGGCATAAACAGCTTGCTCTCACTCACTCACTCACTCACTCACTCACTCACTCACTCACTCACTCACTCACTCACTCACTCACTCACTCACTCACTCACTCACTCAGTGTTTTCTGTGTAACTTTAAGAATTGACACTTCCCATGGGCCAAAAGGGGCCCTTATACAACCTGGTACTTTAATGTCATTTGTCTGATACCTAATGATTGTGTTGTAATGTAATGATGATGCAGAGAGAAGAGAAGAGGTCCAAAGTGGCTGCAGGGCTTTTCTGTTTAAGCCATGTCACCTTGGCTGTCAATATCACATCATACATGCATTCCTGTGAACATTGCCGGTGTATAACCCATGCTGATGAGGTGTCAACATCTGCAGCTTAATCCATGGTATTAACTGAATCAGTATGAGGCATTCTGCTTGAGTCAGTCCTGTACTGGGAGGTGCGAGGTTGTTCCTCACACTCTGAGGTCATGGTGACCCCTGTAATTTTTCATGAGTCAAGTGAACCACGTGGCTATGGTGGCTGTGACAGTTTATCTTCGATTCTAACAACGCTGTAAACCCTCAAAAACTCTATCATTAACTTGTCCAGACTTGATAAGAGCCATTAAACCATAATCGATAAAATACGGAACAAAAAAAGGTCATGAATATGTTTTTGGATATTATTTGTACTGAACACTGAGCACACAATTTCACAAAATTATCCCCAAATATAATCATGATCGTAAACTATTTTTGTTCAGTATACGTTCTTGTTCCTGAAGGGGGCACGGGTGGCCCAGTCGTCTAGGGCGCCGCGATTCGCTGTGCAGAGTTGCGTCCCTTGGGCACGCCAGAAACCTATGATTGTCGGTTCGAATCCCGGTTCGCCCCAATTATGTTTCTAGGTTTGTTAGCACCATACCCCTGCTCGTGGGTTTCACTGAAGTGGTAAACGTCTTAGACCTGCGTCACTTCGGGCTTTCCTCCCACATTAAGCTGACACGCCGTGATATAACTGGAATAATGTTAAAAGCGGCGTTAAACCCAACTCACTCACTCACTCTTGTTCCTGAACAGTATAAAGAAGTTATGTCAGACTGGGTAGGAGAATCGAGTGATTGATATGGGCAGTGGTCCGAGCCTTTGGGGTAAGATGGAATACAAATCCACCAAGTCTCGTAACCTGATCGAACACCTGACCAATTTCGTTCCCTCTGATGACAGCATTGGCTGGGGACCAGTTCTTACTTGTAATCCCCATGGGGCCCTCTATGCTGAATGTTTTTGTAAAGGACGACCAAAATGGGTGTTGTGTGGTCAAAATGTGTGGAATTTGGAAGTGCTATTCACTTACCACTGTCCTCGTATTATATGCTGTCATTGATTATTGTACAGCCACTCTATTGTTTATAGCCATTGTAATTGCTGTGCAGTAATTTGTTTTGATTTGTAAACCTAGTTAATTTTGTAATACATTTGTTGATTATAGACCATTCTTTGGTTGTTTGTTGGTTTCACACAAAATTCTTTTACATACAGATAACATATTGTTTCAAATTGGGAATCGACACGTAACAATACACCAAATTAGTAAGTGGCTTGTAAAACATGTTGAAATAAAACATGATCGAACATGACGTAGCAGTTGGCATTGTTTAGAACACTCTTATAAACCGTTTAAGATTTCACTTTTTATTGCACACATATGGAATAACTGGTCTAATTTTTATTGCACACATATTGAATAACTGGTCTACGTTTTATTGCACACATATTGAGTAACTGGTCTACTTTTTATTGCACACATATTGAGTAACTGGTCTACTTTTTATTGCACACACGTTTGAATAACTGGTCTACTTTTTATTGCACACATATTGAATAACTGGTCTACTTTTTATTGCACACACATTGAATAACAGGTCTACTTTTTATTGCCCACATATTGAATAACTGGTCTAGTTGTACCTTTTTGACATTTAGATTTCCTGAATTTACCTGAAATTGAGTGTTTCCAAGGAAACATGAACAAATTATATTGATACATGATAGAAATAAAATTTTTTTTTTTTTTTTCTTTTATTTTTTTTTAGAAAGACACACCTGTTA
This sequence comes from Haliotis rufescens, assembly GCF_023055435.1. Classification (NCBI taxonomy): domain Eukaryota; kingdom Metazoa; phylum Mollusca; class Gastropoda; order Lepetellida; family Haliotidae; genus Haliotis; species Haliotis rufescens. Next base: position 10,527,135 of record NW_025963924.1, read on the forward strand.
CATAAATGGGCTTCCGCCCAGGGTAGCAGAAAGCCCATGACATAAAGCACAACTTATCAGTACATCTTGCTTTGTTGTTTTTTTTATACAGAAAATAACATACTTCTCACTCACACATTCACTCTTGTTTATATATCATATTGCAGTTTAGGAAAGTACATGGTCTCAAACATTAAAATCTTAAGTACAAAACTAAAATTAAATTGAAAGCTGCTCCTCATTTTCGAAAAGTTGATGATACAGCATCCAAGCACCATAGAATTTCTGTTGATTACCTGTCTTGAAAGCAATATCTTTTTCAATGTTGTATCGTGAAAAAGCTTCCTTTTTATAAACATGAAAATAAGGTTTTGTATTTTGGAATTTGCATCTATAAATATAGTATTTGGCAATTAGTAAAAGTAAATCAAACACTTTATCTGTTTTTATGTTCTCTTTAACTGCAAAAAGTATCAATTCTGCACAAAATGTCATATTATAAACATGAAAGCACTGGTCGATCCACAATGACACTTCATCCCAAAATTGTTTTATTACATCACATTCCCAAAACAAGTGAGTAATTGTTTCCTTTTCATTGTGACAGAAGGAGCACAAATCATTCTGAGCATAATTGAGTAAATACAGAAAAGTATTAGTGGTGAGAATTCTGTGGGTAATTTTGTATTGAAACCATCGCAGTTTGACATCCTGTGTTGTACTGAAAATTTTATTATAAATATTGTTCCAATTTAAGTTTTCAAATTGTAATTCCCACTTTTCCTGCCCTTTAGTTTTTACTTCTGTAGAAACCAATGAAAAATAAATATGTTTTGAACCAGACTTGGAACTACAAATAGTTTTTACCACACAGCGCTGATCCTCCACAGAATCTGTTGGAACTCTAACTAAATTTAGAGCTCCAAGGTATTGTTTAACGCTGCTAACAACACCATAAAACTCCAAATAAGATGAACAAATACCATACATATCATCAAATTCCTCATATGACAGAAACTCCTTATTGGCCTTGACCAAGTCTATAATTTGGGAGATGCCCTTCTCAAACCAGCATTTCAAGAAAAATGATTTCCTATTAATTTTAATATTAGGGTTATAAAAAATTGGTTCAGTTAAAAAACTACTGAAAGATTCTGGCTTGATTTTCTTATCAAGCACTATAAATGACTGAAAACAACTTTTCCAAAACTCATTACTTATCAAAGATAATTTTCTTTCAAAAAACGTCACACCAAACTCACCAAGTTTACACAAATAAGGATATGTAGATTTAAATAGGTGCTTCCATTTTGGATCACCTGAGGACACAAGTCTCCTTATCCATGTGGCCTTAAGAGATGTTACATATGAAAAGATATTCACCATACCTAAGCCCCCTTGCTTAACAGGTTGACAAACTTTAATCCTCTTTACTTTGTCTCGTTTATCACTCCAAAGAAATTTAAAAAGCATAGCATTTAAAGTAACAAGAAAATCATTTGGGGGATCAGGCAGTGATAACAATAGATAATTGAGTTTTGAAATCAACAAGGATTTAATGATTGCCACCCTACCAATTGGTGTAACTATCCGTTTCATCCACCTATTCATAATCTGTTTTAACTCAAATAATTTGTCTTTAAAGTTCAACTGAACCATTTTTTTCAGATTTGTGCAAAATTTGACTCCTAGAATTCTAAACTCTTCTGGATTCCAACCAACAGGCAAATCATCTTTGAACTTTTCCTTACAACCTCTCTTGGAGCCAAGCCAGATAACTTGAGTTTTATTATAGTTAATCTTAAGACCAGATATTTTGGCAAAACAATCAAGAGAGTTAATACATGATACAAAGGAGGACTGACTACCATCAAGTAATATTTCCATATCATCAGCATACTGACTAAGAAGATACTCACTACCGTCCACCAGGATACCTTTGACATCTCTATTAGAGCGGATCATACTGGCTAGTATTTCTGCACAGAGAATAAATATATACGGTGACAATGGGTCACCCTGTCGGCAACCGCGTCTGATATTAAACCAAGATGACAACTGACCATTGATGGACATACAGCTTTTTATATCATTGTAAAATACCGATATATATTTCCTTAAATTTTCACCAAATCCCAAAAAGGATAAAGATTTGTCTATAAATGACCAAGCAATGGAATCAAATGCCTTCTCAAAGTCTATAAGAAGAAGCATACCAGGAATGTTTGATTTTTCTGTACATGAGATGGCATCATAGATTAAGCGAATATTGTCACCAATGTAGCGACCTGTCATAAAGCCAGTCTGATCTTCATTAATGATAAATGGCAATCTTGACTTGATTCTATTTGCTATGCATGAAGATGCCAGCTTATATGAAACATTCAATAGTGATATGGGCCTCCAGTTAGTTATGAAGCGTTTAGGCTTGTCCCCCTTTGGAATACAGACAATAACCCCTTGTTTCTGGGTAACAGAGAGTTCACCAGATATTAAACCACAATTTAATGATCGCAATAAAAATTGTCCAATATCTTTCCAAAAGAATTTATAAAATTCAGTGGGAAAGCCATCTGAGCCTGGGCTTTTGTTATTTTGCATTTTTTTCAAAGCTTTTGCCAGCTCATCAAGAGTTAATAGATCTTCCATCTCGTCCACATCACTTTTATTTAAAAAGGGGAGAGAATCTCTGTCCAACAGGGTATTCAAATCACAATCTTGCACCATGTGTTCTTTGCTACTGTATAAATTCTCATAGAAATTGGCAGCTTCAGCAATAATGTCACTTGAATTTAGCAATGTGGTGCCATTGTTTAACTCCAAATGAGTCATAGACTTGCTGACAAAATTCCTGTTCTCAGATAGAAATAAATTGATAAATGTAAACCTGAAATGAAGATTTGAGAATTTATGATGATCACATCAATGGTATTTATTACTGTTTACCAGATTACAAGCCATTGTTTTATCAGTGTATGATATTTCCACTTGTGTTGTTATTGCCAAGCCACGTTTGAAGGTCAAAGTCACTGTCAAAAGTGAGCAGGATAGTTCAAGAAGGAGAGACTTCAAATTTCATGTTAGTCTGCTACCCGAGATGACTAACATGTGCTGAGGACAAGCACAGATGCAATAAATGTAGTCCGATAATTCTGTACCAGTTCTCACAATGTGCCGATAATGTGCCCCATTTCACCTCACCACATCGAGCTGACACACTGATAGAATGGAATTTCTGTTAAGAGCGGTATTAAAAACCCAACACACTCACTCACTCACTCACTCACTCACTCACTCACTCACTCACTCACTCACTCACTCACTCACTCATTATGGTTGTCAGTGTTTCAGTAAAGGTATTTTTCTATTTTTGTTAAACAAGATGTGTTTGTTGTGTATTGAGATATGTATCATATCGTGACCAGTGTATTGAGATACATATCATATCATGACCTTGGTATTGTGATACGTATCATATCGTGACAAGTGTATTGAGATACGTATCATATCGTGACCAGTGTATTGAGATATGTATCATATCGTGACCAGTGTATTGAGATACCTATGATATCATGACCAGTGTATTGAGATACGTATCATATCGTGATCAGTGTATTGAGATATGTATCACATTTTGACCAGTGTATTGAGATATGTATCATATTGTCATCAGTGTATTGAGATACATATCATATCGTGACCAGTGTATTGAGATATGTATCGTAACGTGATCAGTGTATTGAGATATGTATCGTAACATGACCAGTGTATTGAGATATGTATCGTAACGTGATCAGTGTATTGAGATACGTATCATATCACAGTCTTCTGTGTTGTTGCACCCTCATCCTGTTGAGGCCTTGTTGAAGTCACTGATCCATTCAGATAATATCCAAAGTTTGGATGAGCCTATCTTGGGACATTGTTCATGGCTGTTCCAAACTGGGAATAATGTAATAAGTAATCTCTGTTATGACTCTTTTTCTTTCTAGTCTTTGTTTTCTGTGAAAAATACCCAGATGGAATCAAAACTATTTTAACAGGTCTCTTTCTGTGTTAGTAAGAGAGATTGTAGGTTGCTTTGGCTGTCTTAATCTCCATTTCAATGTTTTTCCAAGGCTGTGGTGATTAGCCTTTGCTGATGAATTCTTGGTATAATTCTCGCAGGATATGCTTCTCATGAATTCCTTATTAGCTCTCATAACATGAGGAAGTTTCATCATCAGGGTTTTTCTCTCAAAGAATTCTTTGGAAAAACATTGCAACTGGAAAACGAGGTTTGGCAAGGGCAGATAAGTAACTTATTTTATTTGTGTTCTGCATGATACCTTCGCAGATCAAGATTCAAGATTCAAGGCCATAATACCCATATTTCATGAAAATAAATCAATGACTCATATGTGAGATTACCTGTTACCTCTTAAGTAAAATTTGTTTCCTTATCTTCAAATGTACACCGCTGGTAAGGTAGGATAATTTTAACTAACAAACAAATTTTATCTTACATTTTCATATGGTATGATTCTCATCTTGAAGAATATTCCATTCTATATGATTAGTGTCAACATTATATGAAGTGCATATTCCTCTTTATATTCAAGGGGCGCTTGGGTAGCCTTGTGGTTAAAGCGTTCGCTCGTCATGCCAAAGACCTGGGCTTGAATCCCGAAAAATGGGTACAATGTGTGAAGCCCATTTCTGGTGTTCCTTGCCGTGATATTCCTGTAATATTGCTAAAAGCGACTAAAACCATACTCACTTACTCACTCACTTTATACTCAAAATGAGTTAAACCCGCTGTGAAATTTAAGTCAGTGTTTTTTTCTGTAATGGAACACTTATTTAAGTAAAATAAGACTCATATTTTAGAAGAGGCATAGAATTGAAGAAGTGTTTTATCAGCTACTACAGGATTGATGAGATGTATATTATTTTCTTTCTGTCAAGTTCAAGTATTTAGCTGCTTGAACTCAATATGAACAGCCATTTTTTAAATATTGTCCTTAAAAGTGGGAAGGCATTTTTGATGAGCATGAAATATTTTCTACTACAGAAATATTTGAGCAGAAATTCATAGATACGGAGCCGTTTCAGCACCAAGGCCTCGAAGCATAGTGTTTCTTGGTGTATAACAATGCTGACAGGAGGAACACTCCATGTTGACAGAGTTGCAATGGCAGACAGTCCTGTGGTTGATGGCAAGAGCAACACCCCATGTTGTAAAGGTTACAATGACAGACAGCCCTGTGGTTGATGGTAAGAGCAACACCCCATGCTGACAAGGTTACAATGACAGACAGCCCTGTGGTTGATGGTAAGAGCAACACCCCATGCTGACAAGGTTGCAATGACAGACAGCCCTGTGGTTGATGGTAAGAGCAACACTCCATGCTGACAAGGTTGCAATGACAGACAGCCCTGTGGTTGATGGTAAGAGCAACACTCCATGCTGACAAGGTTACAATGACAGACAGCCCTGTGGTTGATGGTAAGAGCAACACTCCATGCTGACAAGGTTACAATGACAGACAGCCCTGTGGTTGATGGTAAGAGCAACACTCCATGCTGACAAGGTTACAATGACAGACAGCCCTGTGGTTGATGGTAAGAGCAACACTCCATGCTGACAAGGTTACAATGACAGACAGCCCTGTGGTTGATGGTAAGAGCAACACTCCATGCTGACAAGGTTACAATGACAGACAGTCCTGTGGTTGATGGTAAGAGCAACACCCAATGCTGACAAGGTTGCAATGACTGACAGCCCTGTGGTTGATGGTAAGAGCAACACCCCATGCTGACAAGGTTGCAATGACAGACAGCCCTGTGGTTGATGGTAAGAGCAACACCCCACAACTGACAGGGTTACAATGACAGACAGCCCTGTGGTTGATGGTAAGAGTAACACCCCATGCTGACAAGGTTACAATGACAGACAGCCCTGTGGTTGATGGTAAGAGCAACACCCCATGTTGTAAAGGTTACAATGACAGACAGCCCTGTGGTTGATGGTAAGAGCAACACCCCATGCTGACAAGGTTGCAATGACAGACAGCCCTGTGGTTGATGGTAAGAGCAACACCCCATGCTGACAAGGTTACAATGACAGACAGCCCTGTGGTTGATGGTAAGAGCAACACTCCATGCTGACAAGGTTGCAATGACAGACAGCCCTGTGGTTGATGGTAAGAGCAACACTCCATGCTGACAAGGTTGCAATGACAGACAGCCCTGTGGTTGATGGTAAGAGCAACACCCCATGCTGACAAGGTTACAATGACAGACAGCCCTGTGGTTGATGGTAAGAGCAACACCCCATGCTGACAAGGTTACAATGACAGACAGCCCTGTGGTTGATGGTAAGAGCAACACTCCATGCTGACAAGGTTGCAATGACAGACAGCCCTGTGGTTGATGGTAAGAGCAACACTCCATGCTGACAGGGTTGCAATGACAGACAGCCCTGTGGTTGATGGTAAGAGGAACACTCCATGCTGACAAGGTTACAATGACAGACAGCCCTGTGGTTGATGGTAAGAGCAACACCCCATGCTGACAAGGTTACAATGACAGACAGCCCTGTGGTTGATGGTAAGAGCAACACCCCATGCTGACAAGGTTGCAATGACACACAAGGAACTAGGTCACATGTTATTACCACCTGATCATCATTTCATTAGCTGTTTGTGACAAGGATGGGTGCTAGTGATATTTTCTGCCCGGGAATGCCAATTTGTATGCTCCAATTGGTTGTTTTGTTGACTAGAAGCTTTACTTGTGTTTGCTTTTTGTGAAGTCAATACCCTTGGCGACAGTGCTAAAAGTGTAGGAAATATTTGTAATGAGTTTTAAAAAATCCTTAACTTTGTGAACTTGCAGTTATCTTAGCACAAACGAAAACAAAATATTTATGTTTTATTATCCTGCGAAGAAAGCTACAAGGAAAACCCATTAGCAATTTAAAACTGACGACTCTGCAGTTTTAAGTTTTGTCTGTTATCTTGGGACTGTATTTGCTACATATGCCTCATAATTATGTGATAGATACACCTATTAAGATAAATAAAGTGTTTTATTTTTTTCAAGATGTTCATATACGTTAACAGTTTTGAAGTTAGTTTTTAATGCGTTTTCCATGTGGTATTTATGGGAAGAATATGAGAAAAAAATAAATGGCTGGTTATGACTTGGATATGGAATGTATATGGGAGTATATCACCCCACCCACGACTTGAGCCTATCGCTACCATCAGTTGATGTCATGTGAAACAGGATCAACTCTGGCCACTGCTTAAGAAAATATTTTGTGAGCAGTTGAGAGGTGATCAGTCTCAGTGTTGTTATTAAAGGAAATACGGTGTAGATGTTGTGACATTCTGTGATGGAGTTTACCTCTGACATGATAGACTCCTTGTTGGTTTAACCTTGTAGACACGGTTCCCTGCAGGATATGGGAGCTGCTTTTCTTCCATCTAGTGTGATTGATGCTTGTAGGCGGTGGCTGGGCTGCTTGCCTAGTATTGAGAATATATGCTCGAATAACATGGGGACGCAATGCTGATGAAAGATTTGAACAAAATATTTATGATTCTTCTTGTTTATGTTGCACGTTTGTATCAGGATCTTACAGATATAAAATATATTGACTTTGGTTGATATTGGTGACATAACCTCCCTGTATACAGTAACACCATATATTATCACTCTAGACACAACGTAATGGGCACAATGACACAAGACACAAGACACAATAACACTAGACACAATACCACTGGACAGCTGGACAAGTAACTGCCTATGCAAATACTAAAGGTGTGCGGTATATCGGTAAATTGAGGTAAATTCTTTTCATGATACGTATCACAATATCATTTTTTCAAGCTCGATATATCGGGTGATGTCAAATTGCGAGTTTTAATGTTATTTTCTTGTGTAATGCCTTCACTGCCCTGCAGCATGCATCCGAGGCCCCAAGATGGCTGCATGTTTATTGACTGAGTAAATATCATGTTGTACCAGCATCTTGTTTTGTTCCATTTATGAACTTCAATTAATACCTTAATATATCAGATTGCTGCTGAATTCAAAATTTATAATTATACAATATATCATGATACATATCGCAATATGGTCTTAGCATCGCAAAATATTGTGATACACTTTAAACAATTTAGTGATGGACAACATGAGCATCGATCCACGCAATTGGGATACAAGACATGCATCAACCAAGTCAGCGAGCCTGACCACCCGATGCCGTTAGTCGCCTCTTACGACAAGCATAGTCGCTATTTATGGCAAGCATAGGTTGCTGAAGATCTATTCTACCCTGGATCTCCACGGGTCTGGTAATTAAGTAATGGGCAGGGTAATATTGCAGTGATATTACCGTGATATTACCTTGATATTATCGTTTCGTATACAATAGCTGTAAGACTACAGGCTGCAGTTGTGAACTGATTCATTTTCTGTCTCATACACATTACAGTGATCAGATTCTGGAGCTGAGTTTCAGAACATTAAAGAGGAACACAAAACAGGTTTGGTAAAGATATCTTTAAACACTGATACATGTGAATGATAATTAGATTAGAGATATTTGTATAAACGATGAAGGCTCTGTTGTGCATTTTTTGTAAAGGTAGTGCCCTTGATTTGTGCTAGAAAATTCAGGTGGTGTGACTAGATTTTTATCAATTGTTTGTAGGCTTTGGCTGATTCAATTTATATAGCTTCTTAAGCCTGGTTTTGGCTAGATACATTTAATTGTGATGTTTGTGATATTTAAAACACTTTTATCTAAATTGTTCCTTGATTGGGTGAGCTTGTGCCATCATTCTGGGCTTAGTGTCAGTGGATTTCATCTAGCTGATTTCTGATGAATGATTAATGGGGATAAGAAAGACTCTTTCGTAGTGTTTGTGGTTTAAGTGCTTACATGTCCATTTTGTAATGTTAAAGTCCATCATTACTGGTGCTTTAGTACTGTCTGGTCATTTTAAGTTTCAAATAGAACTTCTCCTTCTTTGATGATCCTGTTTAGGGTGTTGACTATATGCTTGGAGGTATGTAACATCTTCCTCAGGCCTTTCATATCACCTGCATTTGCTTCAAGCAAAATGGTTGTGCCCAGTCAAGAGTGAGTGAGTGAGTTGGGTTAAGGCCGCTCTTAACAGTATTCCAGTTATATCGCGGCGTGTCAGCTTAATGTGGGAGGAAAGCTCGAAGTGATGCAGGTCTCAGATGTTTACCACTTCGGTGAAACCCATAAGCACGGGTATGGTTTTGACAAACCTAGAAACATAATCGGGTTAACCGGGATTCGAACCCACAATCATAGGTTTCTGACGTGCCCAAGGGACGCAACTCTGCACATCGAATCGTGGTGCCTTAGATGACTGGGCCACCCGTGCCTCCTTCAAATAATGAATCAGATAACATGGAAATAATCTGTCATGTACACAACTTCAAATGATTCTGAAGTCAAGATATTCTGAGCAACTTCATTAAAAACATGAAATGATTTTAAAGATATTTGATGACGCCGAATTGATGGTACATATATATATTAGCTTATATGGACATGTTTCTAAACAATAACACACTAAATTAGCTTTATCATCATGTGATAATATGTTGCAGTTGTTGGAAGATTTCACATCATCTTAAATGTTGGAAGATTTCTCTTCACAATAGTTCACTTATACATAAAACAAGAAGTAAGAGTGTGGCATAACAGGATCCATTATTTACGCGTGATGAGATTACTTCTTTGATCACTCTCAGCCTGTGACATAACACCTCTGCACGACTCTCATGCCGTAAAGAAGTCGCACATTAAGTTGTGTACAAGTCAACGTGCAGATGTCATTTGACATCAACTGAGGAAAACAAATTGATTGAATAGATAACCTATTTGTTAAAGTAGAGCAGGAATATTGACTTCAAATGACTTTATATTTGCTTCATTAGCACTGCATAGTTTTTGAGCGGGGGATATAGATTAATATTTCACACAAAATTGACAGCTGCACCTAGTCCTTAAAAGTGACAATATTGAGCAGTTCATTTTTAACGACATTGCTTTTTGGCTCCAGTCCAAAAGAATATACATTTAAGCCATTTGGAATTGTGAAATCGTGTTTGTAAAGGTGTGATGTGAAATTGTGGCATTAAATTTGCAGAGCATTTTCTTCTCTGTTTAAGGCACTAGCTTCCAAATTAGACTTGCTGTGAGAAACTTGACAAAGAATGTTTAAAGCCATTTAAAACATTTTTTTCATATCTCCATCAAACTGATTATAAAATGGATCTCTATGTGTTTGCGCATCTAAATGTAATTAGAAGAAGAAGCTTTTATTTTCAGTTTCACAGATATTGATTAGTTTTTTTAACAATCGTTTTTCATTTTATCCTATTCTAAAAATATTTCTTGTAAAATGACTGTCAGATTATGTTGGAAAAATTAACTTGAACATTTCACACATTTTAAATATATAAAGGAGAAATAAAAATAATCTATGTTGAGTTTGTTTTCTCAGTAAACAGCGTTATTACGTTCAAAAGGCTTGTACTTGGTGCCCATGTAAAGCACACTTTCGGTTGCATATAAATAGTTATTTTACGATCCAATACATCAGAGCCAACAAAGCATGGGTGGATTCCAAGGCGCCGTACTTCTTCAGCATGAAATACATTATACTCTATGCTAGTTGTTTTACAGATTGCACAATGCAAGGGGAAATAAACACTCCCAAAACAAGCACACCAAACTAATGAACCTGTGTTTGTTTATTGTTTTCAGCACAATATTTGAAAAGAGTCGGTGTGAGAGATATTAAGTAGATGGCGGCAGCAGACATTCTGGGAATCTGTTGCCATGCACACAAGACTTGTACTCTGCTTCTCTTGGAGACTGTGTGGCTGTCCACCGCCACTCCATGCCCGTACATATGACGTTCATTAGGAGAAAAAGGTTTTATGACATTTTTTTCATATTTGTCAGCCTGTTGTCTGCAGGGTCTATGAGTTTGCAAAGATTGACATTGTTCTCAGTTGTCCCTGGTCACAATTTATGAAGGCTAATGTGAGGGGTGAAGAATTCTATTGACCAACAGAAGTTGGGATAATGAGGTAGCCTTGCTCCAAGGCTCCACTGAAAGAAAAGTCCATGGAGGTGAAGTAATTCTATCCTCCTAATAGGCAAGTCTAGATATGTGGACAGTCGAAGGACTCCAGTCTCTAATTGGGACAATTTGTTCTTATTATTTATATAATTTAGAAATTGTGATTTAAACTAATAATTATTGCCTTAGAGACTTGTGCAAGTCGACGTTTGAAGTTATGTTCTGTTCAGGGTACAACACAATCATTTCCTGCAGGATATGTCAGGATCTAATGGTTTCACTGTAAAGGTATGGATTCCAGTTGATCTATACCCATGGCAGGTGACATTTTGCGTTTGACAAGTATACCCCCGAAATCTATTTGCCATGTCTGTACGTTCACCAAACTGATGACAGATGAAATAGCACTAAATTGAGTGACTGTGATGTTTCCATCAAAGACACAATAGTGAGTTGGTCTGGAATTCTATTTGTTGATAGAGTGCCCTTGCAATGATGAAGAAAGAACGAATATTTCCCCGATGTTCATTACCCAAATGGACAAACACATGGACATCTTATGAATAATAAATATGCAAATTATGATTGTACATTTAGCTATTTAGCTTTGTTAAAACAATATTTATTACTAGAAAATAAATACCCTAGGAAATCAGTGAATTGAAATAGATCAACCTCTATGTTTTGTGGAACTGTCTGTTTATTGAAAATGTAATAGGTAGACTATTTGTTTTCATTGTTTTAAAGATGGGGTACCTTGTTGGTATTTATTTCAAGGGCATTTTAGACGAATGGTGTGTTCAAATTTTCGTGATTTAAGATGTTTTTTCTTTGAATAATTGATCTCCGGTTTTACTTGGGAAGGGTATATATAGTCATGAGGGAGTATTGTCTAAAAGATCTGTTCCCATACGTGAAGGGGATGCAGTGCAAGACCTGCCAGGAACTAGTCAATATATGAGGACATTACAATGTTTTAAATCAATTCTCAAAGAGATCTGACTGTTCAGTGGTGGGTCTGTGCCAACTAAATAAATGTAGCAACATGCCCTTTGGTCAGCATCAGTTAATGGGTGGTAGCCCCAGCATTAAAAATTAAATAATACTTTGTGGTTATGAAATATAAAAATATTCTGAAATTGTTTTCAGGGATTTTGAATATTTGTGGGCATATTTTTTTATGTGAGCACAATTTCACAACAATATTCATGATCCCATCTTCTGTTGTCCAGTATACTTTGAGAGTTGACAAACAAGTACTCTAGCAGAATATGTTATGGAAATAGTGCGGAAAATCAAATTCAAATTTGCAAGAATTTCTGAGGAGCTGACAGCTCACTATTGGTTTTGGTAATGTATAATACACCCTCCAAAAATTAACACCAATAAAAACCCAAATGATTCGTTAATCCATAGAGCACCTGTTTAAATTCTAAAATTCTTGGTATTGTCTCTTCTGAGGACAGTGTCATTCCATTGTCTTCTAGGGGGCATGGGTGGCCCAGTCGTCTTAGGCGCTGCGATTTGATGTGCAGACCTGCCTCCGTCGTGGTCACTGCTGTTGGTAATGCAAGGTTTCGAGTCGGACAAATATGTGTTTTTGTCATGACTACAAGATAACAAACATGACAAAGATGGCTTATTGAATCCATCCAGATATGTTTATCTGGAGCATTGCATCTAATTCCTCTGATTTCATAAAAGATTACATTCTCTAATCTTAATAACACTGAGAGGTGTTCTTTTCTCTCTTGTAACGTTACAGCTGGAGTTAGATTCTGGGGCTGATTCTCCATGGTTTGTTTGTTTATTATTGATGATCATCCTCTGTTCTTTGTTTGTAATGTAGACACATGCGAGTCGTCATAGTTTTGACATGCAATTCAGTACGTTTGTGAGCTTTCAATTTCTTGTGATCATCAGATGAAAGAGCATGTCCCTGATAAGCTATACTGTTCTGTACATCAGCGTGTAATTACAGATACCGTCTGAAGGGGAATGCACCTACATCTGAACAGGGTTTCTTTAGCTCCATGGTTTGCTTTTGTTTAAAACAAATAACCGTAAAAATCTGACAGATAAATCTGAGTGATATTGAGTGCAGTGTAGATGAGAGATGAGTTGGGTTCACGGGTCCATGGAGTGTCGTGTGATGGCTCTACTCTCGATTGTGGATCACACCTCTGGTGAGCAACACCATTTCTCAAAGACTTCTTTGTTCGCCTTTCATTCAGACCTAGACTAACATCGGGTCTCTCAAACGAACATATTTTACAGAAAAAAGTGGTTAAATTATTGTTATACAATTTAAGAAAGAGGAGCCAAGAGATTTTCTTCAAACATTATAGACTTGGATTGGCTGTATTAGATTTATTTGTATAAGGGTCTGTATGACAGACTAATACAGACTCTGAAACAAATTCAGTAAACTACGGTTATAACAAACTTGAGGGGACCACTAATTTTAGTTCATAATAACCGTAGTTCGTTATAAGCGTACAGACAGCATATATACAAAAAATGGTCGCGACTAAAAATAAGTTTGTTATATCCATCAGTTCGTTATAAGCGTGTTCGTTATAAACGTAGTTTACTGTATATCCAATACAGCCTATAATAGTTGTCCAGTTTAGATTACTGCTGTTTCTTGTAAATGTATAATATCTCTGGGCTCCTTTTTTAAATCTTTCATTAAGATAACTGTTTGTTTGTAAAATATTTTCGTTTCATTTCAGAGACTAGATCTTTGTCTAACTGCCTTGTCATAAGGGGTTAACCTTTTATTCGGGAGGGGTGGGGTGGAGAGGAGAGAGAAGATGCATAGGTTTATCTGTTCCCATAAATGGAAGAATATTGTCGCTAGGATTACAACCAAAATAAATCATTTACTGGACATATTGGATGTTCTGAAAAATAAAGTTTAGTTGTAACCAAAATGTTTCTTTTGCTATTCATTTCAGAGATGATAGTGTCATGTTTTGAAGCCATGACATAATAAATATTCAAATATTCCCCATTCCCCTCCCCCCTCTCCCCTAGAATATTATATTCAGCCCCATAAGCAAGTAATGTTTGTAGAAGGAAGCTTGTTTGGGTTCCTTTGCGAAACATGTCTTATCACAGTTGTCATCTTGTTGTGCAGCGATGAATGCCGCTTGTATTTTGTTCATGTTGAGATCATGACCCTGTAAACTGGATAAGAAGCCGTGGTGGTGGTGTTTCAGCTCTGCGGTCTTGTGTCGTCCTCAGCAAGGCAGTACCATTGCCCTTCGTTCAACCAACTCCATCAAATGCATTGACAGCTTTTATGAGGCTTTTTGCTGCCAGATTTTATCGCATATTCTTATTGAATTTTCTGAGAATAAATCGCCTTTTGATTGGACTTTTTCTCTGAATGTAGGTTTTATGTTTGTGGATGTGATTCTTGCACATGAATGACTGTGACTGTGATGCCGCGATGATAAAAACAATTGATTGTATATAAAGCAAAGACCGGCTCATGATCAACACAAATAGATGACTTAATGACAAGAGAACGCCATCTCCTACTCCTGCTTGAAAGCTACCATCAAAGGAACTAACTCGACATTCACATCCTACTATTTGATGGCTGTGCTTATTTTCAAATTGTCAGAATTCTCCGATTACAAACGTTTTAATTGACCAAGCTCATTTTTTATTGTGTGGTATAACTGAATAGGTTTGTGTTGTAAGTTTGTCATAAAAATGCCTTCAATAAGGCAAGTTGTCTGTTTTCTCTGGCAAGTTTATTGAGGTAGAGAAATATAATCGATGAATGTAATGCTGAAGGGTTGAGATAAAAGATGGTTGAGATATAAAATTTGTATAGGTCTTCGTTAGACTGCTTCAGTTTATGTACGTTACCTGGTTACAAAATAAGAGCTTCGGTTTCTCCAGTAGGAGAAGGAAAAAGCTAATTGATCAACATCTTGTTGCCAGATCATTTTGCTTTCATTTCTCAATAGATGATAACATTTATGGTGCCATTTGCTGTCGTGACAGAGGTCGACTCTGAAGGGTGACCTCGATGGGTTGTCAGTTTTTATAGTTTATCTGAAGGAGGTTTGTTATGCCTGTGAGGCTGATGTATGAAGCCAGATCAGTTGAAAGATAGACAATAAATGAATCCCTTGTATAATATTTATTTTCACTAATGGTGATAGGATTTTTTTTATGGGTAACAACTTCTTTATAGTTTGTAGCAACATTTCAGTGATATTCACCTGATACACGTGAAGGTCTGGGTTAGAGTAGGTCTTCAGCAACCCATGCTTGTTGTAAGAGGTGGCTAACGAGATCCGGCATGTTGACTTGGTTGATGCTTGCATCGTTTTCCAGTTCCGTAGATTGATGCTCATGATATCAATCAATGGATTGACTGGTCCAGACTTGATATATTTCTTTGACATTTTTTTCAAAGCAAATGTTGAAATTGTTACGGTTAATGAATACAATAATTTTATACAATTGTGGGCCAGATTAAAATAGGCAAGTAGTGTGCATTCTGCATCTGTGAATTTTTGTGAACACAGAATTCTTTTTTGAGGAAGGCAGTTATGTTGCTCACTTGCCTCATGTTATCTTTTGGATGACTTTTTTGGCAAGATTAATCTATAAATTATGAACAGTTTGTCTATATCAGGCACCTAATACCTATATTATATCAGGCACTGATATGTTTTTTAAGAATTTGACATTTATCAAACTGTTTTCTTTCATGGAAGTGTGTAGCATCTTCACTGTGCTCCAGGTGGTCTTACAGACTGCCAAGTATTCCAAATACATGATCAAGGAGAAAAAAAGGTACATTGAAAATTTATCAAAAAGCCTTTGTTTTCCTGTTACATTACAACTGGGATACATTGTCACAATTTTACTTGAAATTGTGGCTCGGGATATTATTTTTTCATCAATAAACCCCACGTGTCAATCATTCATTGATTCTATTTGGTATCCTAGGATATTAACATCACTGCAGCTAGACCTTTTTTAAAAATTTAGGAATCTGCAAGAGATCACCAAGAGATTGAAATATGAAAATGCAAAACTGTGTTTTTTATTCCACCGATCTGAAATACAGTAAAAAACATTTATGACGAACACACCTACCATTTTGATGAAATACAAAAATAAATTAAATTGGATTTTTTATTTTTGGATGAAGCGAAATGATTAGATAGTGTATTCATGCTGTTCACCCAGGTACATGAATCTGTCCTCCCTCTATCCCAAACCCTGGACAATGGCTGCATGCTATGTAAGCTGCTCACCCAGTAACGCTGTCCGGGCATGACTCTACAACGGAGCCATCACGGACGATCATTGAGTGAGTATACATAAATCAGTTTTTCTGTTACACCATTACTGCTGGCCTCTGCCATAGCTGCTACAGGGGCTTGAACAGTGGGAACACACTGATATGTGTCCACATGGTCATTATCACGCTATTATTGCCACATTAATGTGATCAGACACACACAAGACACTTGACAAACATTTATCATAGCCAGAAGCTCAGGTCGAGCAGTGTATCTTTGGGCTATTCTATAATGAAAGTGTACATATGGACAGGCATTAGGAAATTACACATAATAAGCGTGATATATGACACGTTTATTTCCTGTGGTGCCAAGGGCATTCCTTGGCGCTGATGGTGCATCATTGACAGGCAATAGAGCTTCATTAAGGGGCTATAAATGCTGATACATTGCCATTACATGTTGATTATAATGTCTCATATTGTTCCCCTTTGAAGCTACCTTGCATCGTCTCAGAGTGATCAAATCTTTAATTGACCACCCCAGGTTAGTCGCATAATGGACAATAGAGACGACTTATTGATTGAAATTTGGTGATGAAGTTTTGTGACGGATGTCTTTGTTTTGCTTTTCTTTTTACACCATATCAACCTTCAGCCTGCTGTAGGCAATCTGCGAAGACTAAAGCATGTGACCTTTTACATTTCAAAGAACTGGAAATTGCTTCTTGTTGATTTAGAAGAGGGAGATTTAGTGTTTTTGCTCTTCATGTTTTGCAGAATTAAGTTTCAAAGATTTGTAAAGGAACGAATTTTTGAAAGGTTAAGGTAGAAAACATAGTTCTTGTTGGGTTTCTAAATGATTTTGTTTTCAGAAAAACATGGCGATAAACTAAACTGTTAGGCAGGAGGGTTTTGTCTGCTGTGAAGCCTGGAAGGCTGCGTAAATCAGGTCCTCGACTTTTTCAGCTGATGTCGCTTAGAAGATAAGGTATTGCAAAACATCTTCCTCCGATGATGAGAAAGGAAAAGGGAGACTTATTTCAGTTCAGGGAAATGAGGACAGAAGAACAGGAACCCTCCCATTATGTTGCTTCTCTGTGTTGTGGGGAACTTCATTTAATCACTGCTCTCAGTAAAATTTACTGTACTCTGAAGAATCTACAGCACAGTGTTTTATATGAAGACTGGCACTCTTTAACATTGGCATGCGTCCGAGTGATTTCTCTCTGTTCATTTGTAAGGAAAAACCAGCACATTTTGTAGGTTTTTTTAATCTTTTAGTTGAAATAGCTTGCTCCTTAAAGGATGTATTACATAAAATGTTTTGCAGTGATATAGTGGTATCTGTTGATCATTTATATTCAGTTCACATCTTCATGGCTTTTCTGCTTTTCTCTCTTCCTTTCTCTTGAAGAAATGAGGAGGGAGTAAAATGGTCTAATTTTCAAAGTGAAGAAATGTTGTCTTTTTTGGTCAACAGTAAATATTAAGCTTAAAGTTTTTCTTCATTGGTATTGCAGAACTGATCAGGTTCATGGTAGTTTGTAAGATTTATGATTATAACGATGATTGGGTGATCACAATTTATGACTGTCTCTGTTGTCTAGTTGATAGTGTCATCAAGAAGAGAGGAAGGTTGGTAGTTTGATCCCCATGTTATACCAAAAGATGGCACTTAAATTGATGTTACCCTGTCTGGTGTTCGGCATTGAGGGGATGAAATATGTAGGACTGGTCAGCTCGGAGTCCGTATACAGTCTGAGTGGGGTATCCATGTTAAACTGCTGCATGGTATCTCACTTGGCTAGCACTTAAGTCAAGATTAGTACAAGTAGCAAAAAACGTTGGTATATAAGTGCAATAAACAGATTACATTAAGTGTAAGGGGCGAAATAGTTGTGAAAATTATATAAATGGATCACTGAAAACCAGTGTTGACACCAGGTGTAAGCATGTCCTGTCCTACCAAAACGGCTAATAATTGGTTCACCTTCTGCAGGGTTATGCAACCTGATCACTAATCCTATGTCCATTTGATTCATTATTGTGGAGTAGCCCACAGCATTCGTCACCACTCGCCCCTTTCCGTAACCTACAAGAAGACTCGTCCCCCTATCGATGAATGTTATGTGCGAAAATACGACAAACCAATCAGAATGCGCGTATGATTTCAAGTTCTTCGTCAAAGAATCCCTCGGAAATAATTTTTGATTTTACATATGTCTTGCATCTAAAAATAAACCAAAGACACAGTTAAATGTGTTTAATCAAACCGTATAATTCCGCACATCCTGATGTGCTTTAAATTGCATCTGAAATATATATAATACATTGGGAAATAATATGTGAACTATTACGCACCGAGTTGACAATTGTTTTGGGTATGCCCGTTTGCGCTAAGACGGAACCCGGTCGCAAAAATGGCCATGAGAGCGGCACGAGTCGCTATTCGGCTTGTCCCGGAATAACACGAGTTGGTCACGAATGTAGCCCACAGGTGTAAGCATGCGCTTATCACACCGCAGACCTGGGTTTGATTCCTACATGGACACATGTATTAAGCCCAATTTTGGTGTCCTTGGTGTGATGGCTGAAATACCTCAAAATCAACGTACAGCCATGTTCACAAATACATTACATACCTAACTCGTTCAGGTTTCTGAGAACAACATGTATGAAGGAACAAAAGGATTTCCTTTACTCGTATTCTTTGTGTAACGCTCCATCACTCTCCAAACCCCACTTACAATGTGACAGCTTAATGTTGATTCACTGGCCAAAATGGTTGTGTGGTTAGAGGGGGTATAATTTTAATGGCAGTATTGCTTTTATAGTTACCGCCTTCCTCGTGCTGGACGTAAACTCCTTGCCGTTTAACGTAAAATTAAAACCTGAAATTACATCTCATTATGGTGATCAGGTTCTTGATGCTTTTAGTTATTGTGACTGGTGATTTGTGTTGTTGGATGGATTCCAAAGAAATTACAACTTGGCTCCTCAAGTGATTATTAGATAAATTTTGTCTTTGAATAAAATTAATGATTCATTCCTTTGAACTCGAGTGGAATGGAACCCTCAATTTCTTCTGTTCCCGAATTAGGAAGAATCCTTGGATAAAAACAATGTCTTACTGTGCAATAGATTCGGTGTTGGTGTGACCTTTGCGATTCCTTGAAGGAAGTAGAGAAAAAGGGATCTTATGCTTGGCAGGAGGTTTAGTCAATAGTGATGGCGAATAAAATCAATTAATTGTCGAAACCAGGATGTACACCTCAATCGTGAATAGTTACAGGCAGATAGCTGTCTCAGTGTTGATGTTATAAAGACCTTGATGAAAGACCAACTCCGGCATCAGGGTAGGGAATCATTTCGTATATCACCACTCACTTGAGGAAAAGCTAATTGGTGAAGAAAAACTGGCACATTTTCAAAGTGCATTTTAACAAAAAGGTATTATATGAAACCGTTCTAGTATTAACTCTGTCCCATGTAAGGCTCCCCCTGGTGGCCTCTGTGGTGATGACACTCACTATAATGACTTCCTGTCGGGAATACCACCAAGTTGTATGATCATCGCAAACCAGCCTTCAAGCAAGCTGTCGTGGGCTGCCGCAGCCATAGATATGGGGAGACCACAGCGATCACGGACAAGCCAATTACTGCTGGTCGTCTCACTAGCTTCATGTGTGATACTCTATACAAAGCCACTATTGCTCACCTTCCTAGCAATACATCTCACACTTAGTCAATTAAGACCAGTAGCAGAAATACTTGTATTGATCGGGAAGTATTTTGGATATTTCGTGCTCAGAAGTTTTGAAAATGGCATAATTGGTATGAGTTTGGACCAAAACTTGCCTTCATATAGCTGACTGTTGATATTGTCTGGTTGTAGTGGTCAACTTTTGGTGTTGATATGCTATTGGAAAAATATACAAATATTGTGGATCTGGTTTTTGTGGGGTATGAGTAGGGCAGATGTGGAGAGTTGCATTCCTTTGGAGTGCAAGGATCCCATGATCTTTACTATATGCTCGCTGAGTTAGTTTATGCATGTCATCGATCCCAACTGCGTGGATCGATGTTCATGATGTCAGTCACTGAACTGTCTTGTCCAGACTCGGTTATTTACAGCCTGGATACAATATGTGAATCTCAGACATTTTCTGGTGTCTCCAATGGGATATTGCTGGAATATTACTAAAAGCGGTGTAAAACTTCACTCACTCACTCACTCTGTTGTTATAAGAAGTCCACGAGTGACAAGAATCATTTCCAGCCTGGAACTCTAATTACTGTTATGACTTTGAAAAGGACACCTTGTATATCCAAATGAAATAAAATTTGCCAGCAGACATGTGGCATTCTTGCTAAGAAGTTGTTTGATCAAGGTTACAACATTCAAGGCCTCAGTAAAGCTTTCAAAAATTTCCTATTTAGACGTGTACCATATGTTCAAGTGTTTCTTCAGGTGAACAACTGACTTGCCTTTGCATGTGTTTGTTATGGGTGCCACCAATGGGGCAGGATAAGCTCACTTTTTCGCGAAAACACCTGGAATCATCACTGTTTGATAGTGATTCATAAACACATGCTCATGATAAGTGTCTTATTAAGTGTTGAAAGTGAAATCTAATCCACAGCTCAGAATGAAGAGTCGAGTCCCTGTACAGTTTAAACCGCAAGTTCCTTTGCAGTGTGTGACACCTTCGTTACACTCTCAGTAACATTGCTGCCCTCAGTGTGTAAGCGGCCATTACAAGAATCTTGAAATTTGCCCTCTAACTCCAAATGTAGTAATGTTTATATTTTTGTTTATGTCTTTAGGAATGCCATCATAATGAATTTGTTTGACCTGATTTCTGAAATCGGTTTACCTTTTTGTTTGTTTAATCAGATTGGTTCGAAATTGCAGTCTGACGGAAAATAACCCAACTTCCCCCTTACATTGTTACTATACCGATGACATGATAGTTGAAATGAAATAGAAATTCAATTGACAAACAAAGAAAATAATTTAAACGGGGTAAGTGTATTTGGCATGACGGCAGCCGTCACTTGTTTGTGAACATAACGGTCAGTCGGTTGTGAGTTCAACTCCAAGCATGGTTGTGGACACCTATCACAATGGGGAGCTTTCACTGGTGGCAGCCATAGTATAGAGAACTACATGAATGGGCTAATGAGGTGAGCTCTTGTTTAGACCTGGCAATTTCATGCAGCTCAACACAAAGGTTAGCAGCCACGGGCAGGCAGGCAAGCATTTATTTCAGACACTGGGTTTGAGTCCTTGATTCACTCAGTGTATGATCGTTTGCTCTGAACACTGCCAGACAATGTCCGCTTTGACTTTCTTCCCCAAACTGACCATTTTGAAATGACTGATAAACTCCTAAGACCAATATGAAGCCTAAATAACTCAATTACTTGTGTTCACTTGGACAATGGGGGCTTGGGTGTCCCAGTCATCTGAGGTGCCGCAATTCACTGTGGGCTTGCTAGAAGTCCATCATCGTGTGCAAATCCCGAGTATGTTTCTAGGTTTGTCAGCACCATACCCGTGTTTGTGGGTTTCACCAACATGGCGAATTCTGATATCTGCTTCGCTTAAAGCATTCTTCCCACAGTATAACTGAAGGAGTAGTTGTCGGCACAGGTACTACAGAAATGTACCCTAGCCAAAATCAAAATACAGAAATGGATGACCTTAGGATGACTCAATTCCGCCGCAGGGCGCAAAGCGCGTAACCAGTTCTTAAGGTATTTGTCACTTCCTGTATGCCACACACAGTTAAAATCAACATTCTTAAGCTGCATTTGAGCGTATATAAAACGATCATACACTATGACTTACGTACATTAATCTAATATTCTGGCCATATTCTGCGATGCACACATACAATCGTAATTAGGCGAACGGCAACAACATGAACTGGTTTTGTTTTTGGGTTGGGGAATATGGGCTTCTCCACCGTTTAAGGTACCAGGTATGTTTCTGTAGTTTGATTTTGGCTAGGGTGCATTTCTGTAGTACCTTTTCCGACAATGACCCCTTCAGCCACAGTTAATTGATATAACTTGAATACTCAGTTTAAATCAATATCAAAACCAACTCATTCACTCATTCACGAAAATACTTACTTCGTTGTCAACCATGTGGAAGTGTAGCTTGTTCTTTCAGCAGACAGATTGGATGGTGTTCTGGACCCCAATGGCATTGATCGGTGCTTACAGTCAAACTCCCTGCTTTGTTAGATCCAGACCTATTGCAGCAGGCTGCAAAAAAATAAATTGGCCTGGCCTTACATAATGTGATATTAGTATCTTAGTGACACTCTGGAGTAATTGACCTTTGACACAACTGTGGTTAATATTTAAGTACATACTGCCAATTTATTGCATAGTTTAAAATTAAAGTGTACATGCCCTTTAACTGCATAAGGATATGTGCTTTGGGACATGTCTCGAGGTACAAATAGCGAAATTGTAATTTGAAGCAGGTGTCTGGAAGGGCAAGTTTAATTTTATCCCTTCTGAATCTCAAGGTCATGGTGACTTTGGTTAATTGGCTACAATTGGAAGCAAGCCCTGTAACATTGATGGGGGAAGTCTACCAAGCCTCCTGCCCAATTGCCGGGACCTGGTGCCTGCAGTGCCAGAGCTGATCGAGTAGGACAACACTGTGGTTGATAGAATTAGCCCAGACAACAACCTGTTGATGGCTTGTGTTGTTGATTCGGTGCATGTTGGAAGCGCCTGGCTTTCTGTTGCCCCATGTGGACTGAGCTTGAACAAACAAACCTCCCACATGCAGATGGGGCTGTGAAGAAAGAGATGGGTCTCATTAGTCTACATGTATCTGAACTCACGCTGCCGTTTGGGTAGAGCTGCGTTGCTTCTTTTTCGGTTATTTTCTAATTTTATTAAAAATATCACCATGCACTTTAAGACAAATGGATTGATTACTAAAGCCATGAGAACTAGAACATCCAGTTTCATGTTGGGTGGTCTCCAGTGTAAGAAAGACAAAGATATGCCGTATATGGTTTGATTTCATGTGGTGTACATGTGGTTTACTGTTTCTGTAGTAATATCATTAATATATGATACTTCTACTTCATAAGGGGGCGGTTGGGGAGGCTAGTGGTTGAAGCTTTTGCTCATCACGCCGAAGACCCGGGTTCGATTCCCGACATGGGTACAATGTGTGAAGCCCATTTCTGGTATCCCTAGCCAGGATATTGGTGGAATATTGCTAAAAGCGGCGTAAAACCATACTCACTCACTCACTTACTCTACTTCATAAGATTTGGATGAAAATGACAAAACCTTTCCATAATCATAAGATATTTCTACCAAAACTAGATAGAGTCCATTGTACGATTCTGACTATATCATAAACATGTGTTTATGAATCACTTACAAATAGTGATATCATGATGATACCAGGTGTTTCGCGGAAAGGTGAGCGTATCCTACCCCACTGGTGCTGCCCATCACAAACACATGCAAAGGCATGTCAGTTCACCTGAAAAAACATGGAAACATCTGGCACAAATCAAAATAGGGAATTGCATTGGACGTCATTTTTGTCAGTGATGTGTCAAATTTGGATATGTTCCCCACATGTTTACCACAAAAGTTTTTCATCACAGCAGAGCTTGTTTTAGCACTTCACCAATTGTTGGATGCATCTCGATACTCTCACTCTGGAAGCAAGAAGATCTTCACCAACCCAGGCTTGTTGTAAGAGGCAACTAACGGGACTGGGTGGATATTCTCGCTGATTTGGTTGATGCATGTCATCGTATCCCAATTGCATAGATGTCAATCATTGGATTGACTGATTTTTTTTGTTTTTGTTTGTTGTTTAACGCCGCACTCATCAATATTCCATCTTTATGACGGCAGTCTGTAAATAATTGAGTCTGGACCAGACAATCCAGTGATGATCATGAGCATCAATCCACATAATTGGGATACAATGACACGCAACAACCAAATCGGCAAACCTGACCCCCGGATCCCATTAGTCACGTCTTAGGACAAGCTGAAGCTTAGGGTTGCTCAAGACCTACTTTAACATGGATCTCCACTGGTCGATTGTTATACTGTTAATTGTATTATTACATTCTTCCTCTCTATAAGGGGCAGTGGGGTAGCCTAGTAGTTGAAGCATTTACTCACCTCACTGAAGGACCAGGTTTGATTCCCCATTGCTGGTGTCCCCGTCATGATACTGCTGGAATATTGCTAAAAGTGACATAAAACCATACTCACTCACTCAGCTCTTATAGTAATCTTGGGAGACATGGAACCTATTCTTCCAATTATGGAGACAGCAATTTAATTGTGATAACACTAAGGGCTGAAACATCATTCTGCCCCATGCTATTGCCTTTGACATTTTGAATATGGAGGAATAATGGCAAACAACACAGGAATCTTGAATATTTCATAATTTCAGATACGTGTATCAGAAAAAATTAGTTCCATCATTCATTTTTGACAGAAATATTAACAAACGAGGAAATGACCTCCCAATGTTAAAGGCAATAAAACAGTGAAAAATAGTTCACAACAAGAAAATAAGGCAGGTTTCTCATGGTGCCATGAGTTTCTGTTCCTGGGTTTGATTCCAAGATTAGCTGCCAGTGGTTTGTCCGCACCTTGCACAGGATATATTACTATTGCTATAGATGAGCTTTTGGTTGTTTGGCTATTTTACCCAGGATTTTGATTGGGTGTGACATTTGGGTATTTTAACTTGAAAACCTGCTTCATTACAATCCCTGTAAATCCTTTTTTTAGTTGTATAACATTCTACGTCTATCATTTTTTCTGACTGTTGTTATATACACAACTGTTTTAGCTAATAGTTTAATATACGCCATAAGTTTATTTCAATGGCATGTATTTATAGTTTTTGTTGCGTATTTGATATGCTAGGATTTAATTTGTCTGTGCATTCTATTTCAGTTTATTTAAAGCATATTTTACGCAAATATGCAGCTTATCTCGAGCTCTGAAGTGATGTTGAACCAAACTAACACATTCTCTCACTAAAATCTTGAAACCTGAATTGTGTTAAGAATTTTGTGTTGCAAATGTGGAGATTCTATTTGCATTTTGTGTTGCCCATCTAGTTGTATACCCAGAACCATCTACACCAGACACTGCATCGGATGTTGTCGATGTTAATTTGATGAACTAGAGGGACTGACATTACTTGGAACAATTTAGACGCACAACCATTGTAAAAGATTAACTGTTCCTGGCAAGGATCTTCGCTCAGGATCCTGTTGAGACGTTGGTCATTGATTTTCAATGACAGTGTTGTCCAACACTTAATCAAGAAAGCAATGAGATCAAATATTTTGTATAATTGTGACTCCATTGATACAGCGATTATTGGTATTATGGTCTGTTCTGAAGGAAGTTGACATTGTCTCAAGATGTATGCCCAATTTCAATCAAGTTCCTTGGAGGTTTCCCCATCTGTACAATCAAATGTCTGTGACGGCCAACATCAATAAGCAGTGTCTAACCCTGGAAACTCCCAAGGTGGTTCCCCAGCAGATATATCCACCTATAAAGTATTGTAGCAGTCAGTTATAAGCCATAAAGGCCCACACTGGCTCCATGGCACCTAACAATAGTGTAAGCGATCTACTGTCTTCCTGCCACGGCCGATTGATCTGCCTGTAGGTTGTAGTTACCTCGGTAAGGATCGGGACCAGGTCCTGCTTAATCCTGATGGAGTGGCCGAGGATATGTTGATATATCCTATGTTATCAGTACAGAGTTCAGGCCACCATACTCCCCATCTAGATTGAGCTTGGTTGCTGGACATAGCTGCGTACCGATCTCCCTATTGGCAATTGATCATTCTTCACCGATTGTTTTTATTGGCAGCGGTAGAGTTTATGACCAATTATGGCCTGCTAGGTATTGATTTCCCGCTCAACTTGACAGTTGTAGAAAATTTAAAAGCTCTGAAACAATGAGAGCTCTTCTATGCTGTATGGTATAGCCCTTGAAACCTGGTTTGTGCTGTTTTCTTAACTCACTCAGACTGGTGTGAAGTAAAGAGGTTTTTCTTTCCTGAGTGCATTTCTGTCATTGACCATTATCAAGCCACTGGTATAATGTGTTCGAAGAAGTTTTAGGGTTTATTTTGATGTATTGTGTAGCTTCCTTGCTTCCTCTTTCTCCTGGAAGTGACGACTTGACTTGCTGATTGTCATTGACTTATCAAAATACTGCAGGATGGACTCAATGGCTGTTCTACATTGTAGTTTGAAAAACAATTATTCCCAAAATAGGGCTTCCCTGATGTGTAGTCATGATTGCTTTCTGTATCAAGTTAATTGTTTCATGTTAAAAAAAGACGACTATCATAACAATCTAATTCTGTAAAACTAATTTACCTGTCAACTACTTTCTACCTGTACGGACCTTGAGATGACACTGAACATAACAACGTAATTGTTACCAATAAGGATCCACTTGCGGATGACTAAAAGCAGAGCTTCCTCTGTGGTGAAGTGGATAGAGCGTCTTCCCAGGGGGCAGAAGGTCAGTTTTTCTGTCCTGGGTCTATGTAATATCAGAGAGATTAAAAGTTGGTGCTTGTTGTTACCCTGCCTGGCACTCAGCATTATAGGAATAAAACAGGGATTGGTCAGCCCGGAGTGAGTATTATGTGTCTGAGTTGGGTATCCACTGTGATGGACAAATGCTATAAAACTTGTCCACACTAGTACAAACAGCTATACACACACACATGCATGCATGTTGCTATGATATAAGTCAAGTAATCCTTGTTTATTGATGAAAGAATACTATCACAAGACACTATTTTTGAATTAAATTGTGACAGGCCTTGATGTTTAGTACATTGTCACAATGTGAAACCTTTCTGTGTCACAGGGTTATCTATAGCTATGAGTTAAAGACCACACTCGTGTTCTTGATCCAAATCATGTTTTTTAAACCTCTAGTCCCAGTCTAGCTGTGAACAATTTGGATTCGTCTACTCCTGTATATTGGGCAATCATGAACTTTATGGTTGTGCAAAGTTGCCTCCCTTGGATGTACCAGAACCCTGTGATTGTGTGTTTGAGTCCTACATTCCCCCTGATTATGATCCTTGGTATATCAGCACGATACCCATGCTTGTTGGTTACAACAAGTGGGTTAACATCCATGACCTGCATCACTTAGGATTCCTCCCACTTGAATCTGATACACCGTGATACAATGGAGCTCTGGTTCTAAGCTGCTATAAGTCAAGCTCATGAAATATTAGGGTATAAAATTTCAGCAGACAAGGTGTGTCTTATAAATTTCTTAGATTAAACTTGCCAGGACACTGCCAGGACACTGCCAAGACCCTCCTTAGTTCTAGAAATTCTTCATGGGAGTGGCGCAGAATGTAATGTATTGGGTGTCCACAATAGCAGTACATGCAGGAGAGGCATTACGAAAATAGGATACTTCACAGCCACAATGTGTGAAGCCCATTCTTGGTGTTCATGTTGCTGGAAGGATCTTAGAAGCAATAATCAACTTCTTCACTTTCTAAAAGTCACAAGACCTGGAAATATATATCTTTTCCAGTAATATTGCCTTTCTAAATATAGAAATCTCAAATCTGGAGAAGACAAAACAGTTTAACCTTATCCTGTTCTGACTTGCATACTGAGACTTGCTGATGGTGATTACAAGATAATTACAAGGACTGTGTTCCCCCCAGGACATTTTCGTCTTCATTGATGGCCTGACAAATGCAGTGTGGTAACCAGGCGAGAAAATGAATTGGTCAGTGACATTGTCTGGGAGGTGATAGGCTGGGTGGGTGGCTAGACGTGTTGCTGGTCAGTATAGGACCACTGGACCACACGCAGAAGCAGGAAGTGCATGGTCTTGGGAACTGTTGCTTCAGTAGATGACCAAGAGTAGCTGGACATGAATGGTGGAGTTTGGACAGGTTTATTCAGTTGTGAAATGTTAAACGGAAAGGGTGGTCAGGCTCGCTGAATTGGTTGATGCATGTCATTGTATCCTAATTGTGTGGATCGATGGTGATGTCAGTCACTGGATTGTCTGGTCCAGACTCGATTATTTACAGACCACCGTCATATTGCTGGAATATTTATATGCACGCACACACAAGCACAGGTTGTCTTAACTTTAATAGGAGTGATGAGGTAGCTTAGAGGTAAATGTGCTCCTCATGCTGAAGGACCAGCTTATATTCGCATAGGTACAGTGTGTGAAGAAGCCCTTGTCTGGTACGATGTCTGCACATGAAGAAACCCTTGTCTGGTACAATGTGTGAAGAAGCTAGGGCTGAGACGAGTCCAAATTTTCTACCCGGGTACCCACAGCCCTACCACCCGACCCTACCCGGGTACCCGCTGTTGGTGTCAAGAGATAGGTACAAAATGTCCGATTGGGAATATTTTGACAGTAGCCCTGACAGAATGTATTTAGATACACGTATAAAAGGATGTGGTCATGCATACACTGAAGTTTACTGAAGTTTTAGCTTTGTTCAAACACACATAAGTCAGAAGGAACGTGTTCATAGTCATGAAGAAATGCGAACATTAGAGACTTAAAATTGACGTGTAACCATGTAGTTATACAGTGATTTTTTTTGTCATGAAACAATATATCACATGACTAACCACGGGTCCGGGTAGTCCTGTGGGTACCCGGGTCCTACTCAGTACCCACCCGACCCGGGTACCCGAGTTGCCCATCCCAGCTCTAGAAGAAGCCCTTGTCTGGTACAAGATGTGAAGAAACCCTTGTCTGGTACAAGATGTGAAGAAACCCTTGTCTGGTACAATGTGTGAAGAAGCCCTTGTCTGGTACAATGTGTGAAGAAGCCCTTGTCTGGTACAATGTGTGAAGAAGCCCTTGTCTGGTACAATGTGTGAAGAAACCCTTGTCTGGTACAATGTGTGAAGAAGCCCTTGTCTGGTACAGTTTGTGAAGAAGCCCTTGTCTGGTACAATGTGTGAAGAAGCCCTTGTCTGGTACAATGTGTGAAGAAGCCCTTGTCTGGTACAATGTGTGAAGAAGCCCTTGTCTGGTACAATGTGTGAAGAAGCCCTTGTCTGGTACAGTTTGTGAAGAAGCCCTTGTCTGGTACAATGTGTGAAGAAGCCCTTGTCTGGTACAAGGTGTGAAGCCCTTGTCTGGTACAATGTGTGAAGAAGCCCTTGTCTGGTACAGTTTGTGAAGAAGCCCATGTCTCGTACAAGATGTGAAGAAACCCTTGTCTGGTACAAGATGTGAAGAAACCCTTGTTTGGTACAGTTTGTGAAGAAGCCCTTATCTGGTACAATGTGTGATGAAGCCCATGTCTGGTACAAGATGTGAAGAAACCCTTGTCTGGTACAAGATGTGAAGAAACCCTTGTCTGGTACAATGTGTGAAGAAGCCCTTGTCTGGTACAATGTGTGAAGAAGCCCTTGCCTGGTACAATGTGTGAAGAAGCCCTTGTCTGGTACAATGTGTGAAGAAGCCCTTGTCTGGTACAATGTGTGAAGAAGCCCTTGTCTGGTACAAGATGTGAAGAAACCCTTGTCTGGTACAATGTGTGAAGAAGCCCTTGTCTGGAACAGTTTGTGAAGAAGCCCTTGTCTGGTACAATGTGTGAAGAAGCCCTTGTCTGGTACAATGTGTGAAGCCCTTGTCTGGTACAATGTGTGAAGAAGCCCTTGTCTGGTACAATGTGTGAAGAAGCCCTTGTCTGGTACAGTTTGTGAAGAAGCCCTTGTCTGGTACAATGTGTGAAGAAGCCCTTGTCTGGTACAAGGTGTGAAGCCCTTGTCTGGTACAATGTGTGAAGAAGCCCTTGTCTGGTACAATGTGTGAAGAAGCCCTTGTCTGGTACAGTTTGTGAAGAAGCCCTTGTCTGGTACAATGTGTGAAGAAGCCCTTGTCTGGTACAAGGTGTGAAGCCCTTGTCTGGTACAATGTGTGAAGAAGCCCTTGATTGGTTTTACCCATGCAGCTGATATTTTGCTGGAGTATGGATAAAAGTGATAACCCACATCACTCATGACTTCAGTCACTCTCTCCAATAGATTGCCATTGCAGCTTGGATTTTCTCCCTTCCAGCATGTGTGTTATATGTACAAGCTGTTTGTATGGTGTGCCTATAACCAATCCTCAGTCATTATTTCATGGTACGTACTTTGTTTGTAAGATAAGAATGACTGAAGGCATCAACGAGTCCTTATATGTTGGAATGAATGGAACGCATCTCTCTTTGTGATTTGTATTGATAGCCCTGATATGAAAATGATGGAAGCCTCTTGTGACATTAAAATATGAAAATGATGGAAGCCATTTGTGGCCATAATATGAAAATGATGGAAGCCAACTGTGAACCCTGGACAGGAGACGGTCCAGGGTTTGATCCCCAGCCGCATCACCCCAAAAGACGTTAAAAGATATTGTACTTGTTGTTACCCTGCCTGGCGCTCGGCATTAAGGGGCTGAAACAAGAAATGGTCGGTAAGGAGTCAGCTGCTAGTATTCTGTGTCTGAGTGGGGTATTCATGTAACTGTGGCATGATATAAAATGGGCATTAGTCTGACTAGTACAAGCAGCCACACACGCACGCACGCACGCACGCACGAACGCACATGCACGCACACACACACACACGTGGATGCCTGTCGCTATATCAGTGCAATAATCTTGGGACACGATGTTAAACCCCATTTCACCACACCAACTGTGACCACAATATAAAATAGATGGAATCCAAATGTGACCATCCCATCTTCAGGTGACTATTTGTGTCGATGCACTCTAATACAACCTCTTCTTATTGTGAACATATGAAAAGAATGGTGGCCTAATCACTGAAGATGCTGCAGATTTCTATGCAGAGTTGTGTCCCTTCACCTGCCAGAATCTGATGATCATGGGTTCAAAGACCTGATGGGGCGGTCGGGTAGCCTCATGGTTATAAAGCGTTCGCTCGTCATGCTGAAGACTCGGGTTCGATTCCTGACATGGGTACAATGTGTGAAACCCATTTCTAGTGTCCCTGCCGTGATATTGCTGGAATATTGCTAAAAGCTGCGTAAAACCATACTCACTCACTCACTCACTCAAAGACCTGGTTTACCATAATTCTGATCCTTGGTTTGTCAGCACCATGCTCATTGATTTGCGAAAGTGGTGAATGTCTAAGCCTTCTCCCACATTAAAATGACATGCTGTGATGTAATTGAAATGTATTCAAGGCAGTTTGAATGTTTATCAAGTGATGGTGGTTATATTATTAAATATGTCCATGTGATGTCTGTGCTTAATGTGTTTGATGTTTTTTTCAGTGTAAAGCGGAAATGTTCGCCGACTTCAGATAGCTGAAAGATCTATCTTTGCATTAGTCTGTTAAAGTTTCTGTTCAGTAGATGTAGCAAGACTGTCAATTTGAAAAGCAAATATTGCAATAGTTTCGACAAGATGACGCCGTTAATTTGCAATCCTCAATCACAGTGACCTGTAATCAAAATGATCGAACATGTAAATCATAAAGTTTTGGCATGATGAATAGATTTTAAAGGTCCCTTGCACTTGATTCACAGTTGACGCCATTCACTCCAAGAGCTGGCTTGTTCCTAAAGTCAGAATATATTGATTGTGGTAATTAATTTGCGTCACTTATGATATTACATTACGTTTATATTATTACTATCCCAGTATATTGCACCCAGTGACTGACAGCATGATTGATAAGGAGATCTGAGTTGATTGCATAATGTACCTGTCAGCAGGGAATATGACATTGGATATATCACTTACATACACACAGCCACAGACCAGACTGACCAGTCATTGGTCAGTTCATTTCTGGACTATATAAATGGCAGCCAATTAGTCTCTACTGAGGTGCTATTATATCCCAGCAGGGGATTATGTGCTGATGGTGTGAGTGGTTATAAAGAGGGCTCTACAGGAATGGAATATCATGTGGTTTTTAATCATGTGGGGCAAAAACAGTGTGTTTATCACCCAGTTTTGACAAATGTTCCTGATTAGGTGGAGGTGGTTCAGTGCTAAAACATGTTCTTGTGATTTGATTAACAATTTTGATGAAAGTCAGTCTTTAAGTGGTATCATATTATGTAATTCCTGCACATACCATACCTCTATTAAATCACTGCCATAATCCTGTACTTTGGCTGTCATCACACTACGAAAGTCACAGATTTTCCACAGAACCCTTCTTCACTGTCAGCTGATCTTAATGAGGTGTGTGGAAAATAGTTTTCCTCCACTTTTGATCTGCGCAGTCTTTAAATGGTGTCAAGTTATGTAATGTATTGTAAGTATATGGGTGTGTTTATGTAAAGGTTTCTCTTTCAAATGTTGATGAGATTACTGTAAAAAAAAACAAGAAAGCCTTGCGACAGAGAATTTGGATATATTGAATTTCAATTTCAACTTCATATGATCCATTACAATAGTGAAATCTCAAGACTTTCTTTTATGGTTAATAATGTAAAAAAAAATCCATGACTATTAACTTTCAGCTGAAGAATAGAAAATTATATTTCCTGAGTTTTGATTTCATTTTTTTCTTAAAAGAGGATAAGAGTTCAGAAATTGACACCCTTGCAGTGGCTAAAAACTCCATAATTGGTTTTTGACATAGTCCCTGGGGAGAAGGTGGAAAATTGAATAAGAGCTTGAGATAAAGAAATGTGTGTTTTCGGACACCTTCGGATAAATTAATGAATGGAGGCCTCAGTTAATTTGGTGCATTTTTTTCTGTTACACAACGTATGCAGCTTGACTTTTATTTAGATGTAAATTTCAGCATAAAACTTGAGAATTGGTAGCTGTGTAATGCTATACGTATCTTGAGATTTGGGTCACAAGATAATTTTCAAAAAGTTATACCATATGATACGTCGTATTGACAAGCTGATGCATGGCGGTTGTTTTGTTTCAAGATTTGTGCAATAAAAATTGAACTGACGTTGGTGTAGGTGTAGGTGACATAATATCTTGCAAAGAATTGAATTATATCCAGTGTGATATTTTTCTGAGAAATAATTGAATGTAACAGTTTTTGCCTTATGTTGTTCTATGTTGCCTTATGTTGTTTGATGTTGTTCTCTTATATTATAAGGGAGACCACTCTTTTATTTAAGAAATACATGACTCGGGGCCGTTGTTTATCGTACAATAATACACTGCAGTGAGAATAAACCACTCGGGCTGCACATGGTTTATTTTCCCTTCAGTGTTTTATTGCACACTAAACAACGACCATGAGTTGTTTATTTCTTATATGAGATATGAACATTCATACAGCCTCTTTAAAGATGTTGATAAAATGTACAAGATTTAAAAATATTCACCCCTATTCAAATAATGATGACTCCCTCAATAGAATCCGACCTTGGCAATCAGGCCTCAAAGTTTAAATTTTTACCAAGTAGCCATATGGCTACAAGTACTTTTCTCCAGGTAGCCAGTGGTAAAATCAAGAAGTCGAGCCAATATTGTAGGTAGCCAAAAGCATTTGAAATTATCTTTTATCAAATAACTATTATAATATGTACAAGTTATAGCACTAGTCTTGGAATTGTATAATAGTGGAAACTGTTCTTGATTTTTGTTATTTGTGACTCGAACCATGATGCAATTTATGTTACTAGATTATATAGGTATATCCTTGCTTATCCAATGAGCATTGTCAACTTAAATAAAGTACGAATTACATTATGTATTTCAGTTCATTGTTGATTTAGAAGGAATTATTTGCAAGTACAATTATTAGCAGACATGTTTTCCAAGATCAGCTGTTATTTATTTTTGTGTCTACAGATGTGTAGCAATAGAATTCAGTTGCCACAAGATATTTTTCAAGGTAGTCATGTGGCTACCTCTGAATTTTAGACAGTAGACAAATTGAAATTTAGGTCACATCGGTGACCATTTTAGTCGCATCTTTGAGGCCTGGCAATGTCGAACAAGTCCATTTTATGCACAGTCGGGTATTTCCCGTATATCCCATTATCCTCATGTTGATTACCTGTACCTTTCCTCCCAAAACCGATTGGGGACAGGGGTGGCCCAGTCATCTAAGGCGCCGCGATTTGCTGTGCAGAGTTGCGTCCCTTGGGCACGCCAGAAACCTATGATTGTGGGGTTCGAATCCCGGTTCGCCCCAATTATGTTTCTAGGTTTGTCAGCACCATACCCATGCTCGTGGGTTTCACCGAAGTGGTTAACGTCTGAGACCTGCATCACTTCGGGCTTTCCTCCCACATTAAGCTGACACGCCGTGATATAACTGGAATATTGTTAAAAGCAGCGTTAAACCCAACTCACTCACTCACTCACTCCCAAAACCGATTGGCATATCTCTCACACTTTTGGATGCGATAGTTCGGCCATCACATTAATCTACGTTGCCCTGCTACATCTATGGGGAACAACTTACGAGACACCCTTCTCTGAAAAATAACCTCATCAAACATATGACATCATCAAGTTGTGAGTGGATGTTCCGAAATGACGTCATGATAGAACAATGTTTTATCATGAATAAACCATTCTTCGTTCTTCATTGTTTTTTGGAATTTATCACATAGCTATCTTATATTTGTTAAATGTCACATCTGGAAGTATTCCAGCTATATGATGGCAGTCTGAATTAATCAATTCTGGACCAGACAATCCAGTGATTGATATCATGAGCATCAATCTACGCAATTGGGTATGATGACGTGCATCAACCATGTCAGTGAGTCTGATCACCCGATCCTGTTAGTTGCCTCTTACAACAAGCATGGGTTGCTGAAGACCTTTTCTAACCCGGTTCTTCACGGATTGACTCATCTGTAACAACGAAGGAAACAAGGTTGCTTTTAAAGGGCAGTGAATCTGTTGATGAAGAGCTCCTGTAATAGAGCCTGCTTAATATGTTGGCTCAAATTTGGGTGCCGCTGCAGCCACTGTAGTTACTTTTCTCAACCACTCGCATGTTTGACTGATGTTAGACCTTCATATCTGATATATAACCAATAATTTGTTTTTGTAATATTTGATTGGATAATCTGAAGGTCAAGGTCAAGGTCACTGAGTGTGAAGGCGGCGTAAAAAATGCTTGAACACAACAACTTGAATATATATGAATGGAATTTGATGAAACTTAGTATGCATGATCTCGAATCTCTCGATCACCCTGTCAACTTTTGGAAGATCTCTGTACGGTCAGTTTATGAAACATGTTTCAAATGTCAAATGCGAAGGTTTCTTTGAAGGTCATTCACTCCTGGTCCCTGGAGGTCAATTTTATGAAACATGTTTCAAATGTTGCAAACTTTTGGATTGTAATTATTAGAAAATCTAGGCATTCCTATCACTTAAGAGCGACTCAATAAATGTCAAATGCGAAGTTCACTTTAAAGGTAATTCACTCATAAAGTTACATGTACATTGTTTCATTCAGGATATATTGGCAATGTGAGCTAGAGGTTTCATATTTCTGACACCCTAAGTTGGCAACAAGTGATGTTCTCACATGTGATTGGGTGACCTTGAAAGGTCAAGGTTACTCAGTGTTGGTCATTAATCATTAATACTTATTTATGAGATAACTTGAAAATTAATTATTGGAATTTGTAAACAAATTGTAACTTTTAGGTGACTTCCATAAGGTCAAGGGTTACTAGAGGTAATATTGAATAAAATTTCAGATTAATTAATTAAAAATCAAAGGTTTTTGCAATCAGTTATCATGAACTCAAAGTAAACAACTCAACACCAATCATATGTCACAACTGTGTCAAACGTCACATTGAACATCATTCACTGATTTGCAGGTATTTGTAAAAATTCCATTCAACACAACCATAGTTTGCAACAAATAGTATCTTCTCACAACTAAATGGATAACGTTGAAGTTCAAGGTCATTCTGTGGGAAGTTGATGTCCCCAATATCTTACACCTTTATGATTGGAATTTGACGGAACTTTATATTCATGATCTCTAAAGCTGTTCGCTGTTCGCTGTGAAACTGAAGGTCTGGTTCAGGAAACAGCGGTGGACATGGAGTTTGTGCTCTATGTATATCATCAAATTGACACACACACTGCAGGTATTCATAGCAGTGGCTTGATTGTAAGGATAATAATAATAATAATAACAATAATAATAGATGTTAAAAATAAATTTGTTTGTGCTACAGAAATCCCTTTCATTGTAACAGGTGGAAGTTCATCTAAAGAAAAGTTCACATTGCTTTTATGGAACCAGAGATCATCTATTATATGGTCTCTGATGGAACTCACTGTGGAACCATAGGGATATGCTACCTCCTGGTGATGTTTGACTTGACTTTGACGAAAGTGCATTGTGGCACTATCAATCAGTGGCTTGTCTGGTCCAGGCTCATGACTTAGAGGCTGACATGCGAGACATGTGCATGTAAATTATGCAGAGAAGCAGCTGTGGTTTATGTGTAATTGGATGTTCTCAGAGGAACAGGAATTTTACTAATTAACAATAAAGAAGTAAGTGGTTTGCACATTCATAAAAATCAAATGAGAAATCAGGCCTTGTAATTACCCTGGCTCTGTTCTGATGAGGTTCTGATGCCTGGCTGTGTTTTCCTGTATGTGTTGAGTAGCTCAGAGATGACCATTGCCAGTTCCATGCAACACTGCTGATTGTTATGTTATCTGGAACTTTGCAATTTTCACTTCCTTGATAGAAACAACAGCATAATGGCTCTGTTTTATGAGAAGGCTGACAATTTTATGTTTCAGCGTACAAGGACTATTTCATATTTTCATATGCAACAGAGAGAATGGCCATTACTCTCAAGCTAAGGGCCATAAAATACGACAATTTCTGTGGGGTCAGTGTGGTGCCCCTTTGACTAATCCTCCACGAACCATTAAACATGTCACGATGGCAGTCACTGTGGTGACCATTCCTATCCTGCGATGAAATCAGGTTTGGCGATTTGGAAAATGGAATCTGAAGGTCAGTTGAAGGTCCAGTTTGGTGTGATGGATGTCTTGGTGTGTGGCAGTCATGGTCGGCTGAGGTAGTTGGCCATCTATGGTCCATTTCATGTGTCATGGTATGTCATGCAGTACTGACATGTTGTTTAACTTCAACTGGAGAGTTGACAGCATATAATTCATTTTACAAGTGGCTTTCAACGACTTTGAATGTGCTGAAAACATAGACCTGTGTATAATAGTGAGTCTGTTGGTGACTACTTAATAAGTCTATATTTAATTTAAAATGGCTGATGACTGTCTCTTAGCTAAATTTAAAAGACTTCTAGAGTCTGTGAGTCTCAAGCCAATGCAGCATATGGATAACATCAGTGTAATTCTTCATTTTGAGAGTGAGTGAGTGAGTGATGATTGCTTAATGCTGCCTCAGCAATCTTGCAGTTATTTGCCGCGATTATTTTAAGAATAAGTGCTCCCAAAAGTTTCAAGTACACATACATAATATTATAAGTGTCAGAATACCTGTGTCAGTGGGTTTCACCAAGGTGGTAAATGTCTGAGACATCCATCACTTCGGGCTTTCCTCCCACATTAAGATGGCAGGCTGTAATATAACTGGAATACTGTTAAAAGTGGCGTTAAACCCAACTCACTCGAAGTTTCAGATAATCAGTTTGTTTTAGTTGATATGCAAGTTGCACTTTCACAACTATCCACCATGACAAGAAAACAGTTTCAAAGCTTCTTATTAAATTAAAACAATTCCTCATTGACATGTTTAGAGAATTAAATTTTTTTGAGAAAAGTAATTTAAAAAACAATTCAGATTTTTTTCATTTCTTGATGGGTTAATATATCCATGTGAGCTCTTTTCGGGTCTTGGAGATCCTTTTATTGTATGCACTTTTTTTTACCAACACATAGTTTTTCATTTGATAGGATAGAATTTTGTTTTGTTTTTTACAGTTTATTTTTTTCCACTTTTCCTTGTGGGCTTATTGTGAAATGGTATTGACTTAATTATGTTACGTTATACAAAAAAATGCAAATGTTGAAATCAAATTAACAATAGTGGACCAGTTCATATGACCTGCATGATCAAGTGTTTTGTGTCAGGAGCAGCTGTGTACATCTATCTGGACAATGTGATGAAATGTCCCAACTGAAATATGACTAGAAGCAGGACTCCTTCAACACAGACCACCTGATCTTTGTCTGTCCAGCAAGTCTGCACCCAATAATCATACATATGTCACATGGTCAGGTCATTAGGGGGGAAAGCGGCACAGTTGGCCTAGTTTTTCTATGGAGCCACTGTTTG
This sequence comes from Haliotis rufescens, assembly GCF_023055435.1. Taxonomy (NCBI): domain Eukaryota; kingdom Metazoa; phylum Mollusca; class Gastropoda; order Lepetellida; family Haliotidae; genus Haliotis; species Haliotis rufescens. The sequence continues at coordinate 10,565,867 of NW_025963924.1, forward strand.
CCTGCAGAGTTGCATCCCTTATGCAAGCTATGATCATGGGTTTTGAATCTCAGATTCTTCCAGATTACGATTTTTTGGTTTGCCAGTACCATACCAGTGCTCCTGGCTTTCACCACCATGGTAAACGTCTAATGCCCCCATTTCACTACGACCACAAATATCCCGAAACTGCGAATAGGAATTTTTTCATGTTCGTAGATAAATCTCAATAATTTCTTGAAGTTCTTAAATGAATCTTATTTGATTCCAAAACATTTGTACAGTTCACGGGAGTTCGGCGGCGAGAAAGGTTTTTGTTTGTCAAAGACTTTCGTGGAAGGGTCCCCGACTTGCAATTTCGTGGCTGTATCGTAATCCATTCGTAATTAATTCTTATGTTCCATAACAGCTTTGAAATAGGTTCTTTGGCATTCTTGGCATTCGTGGCTCCTAAAATTTCTTGTCCTCAACTCAAAACATCCTGAAACAGCCATGAATGTCCCGAGTTAACTACAAATAAGAAGAACAACATTCGACATATTCGTACCTTAGTTGTAGGTGATTCTTACAATTTGTGCATAATCCTTACATGAATCTTGTAATCCGTACATGTTTCGTAACCCATTCCTGGCATTCTTCATATTTTCAACCAAATTAGCCACAAAAGTTTGCATTATTGGCCGAATCATCACAAATTTCGAAAGTGTCCAATAAGTTGATTGTATAATACACCATTGCCTGTCTTATCATGAAACTGGAATTCAGATATTTTGGTATTTTCTTTAAAATTCAAGCTTCAATATTTTTTCATATAGATCTGAATCTTTGAGAATGTGTAGCCCAATAAAAGTGTATTACATGTTTTTATTGGCATAATAGTTTTTTGAGATGCCACTAGAGAAGGATATTTTGTACCTGATCAAATTTCAAATTTATTTGATGCATTGGGTTTCGTGATTCAAGTAGATATTGCACATGTGCCTTGTGAATCTTGACATTTGTTTTTTGTTATGGTAGCACTTTTAACTTCTCTTTTACATTCAAGATCAAACCAGTTTAAGTAGTTCTACGACATTGGATAAAAAGAGCTTACGAACACAGAGCAAGAAAATTCAGAGGTGGTGTGATAAGTAAAGTAGTAAAGTTTGGACTGATCATGTGTGTATAAGAAGTTGTTATGAGGAATACTCACCAAGGCCGGTTGTAAGTCCAGCAGTGTGGATGAGTAGCCTTGTTTCGGTTTGTTTGTTTAACGCCGCACTCAGCAATATTCAAGCTTTATGACAGCTGTCTGTAAATGATCAAGTCTGGACCAGACAATCCAGTGATTGACATCATGAGCATCTATCTGTGCGATTGGGGTACGATGACATGCATCAAACAGGTCAGCCATCATGACCTCCCGACCCCGTAAGTCGCCTTTTACAACAAGTAGGGGTTGCTGAAGACCTATTCTGACATGGATCTTCATGGGTATGTGGTTAAGGTGGTCACTTGAGATGGCATATGATCGGTTCGATTCCCTGCAATGGTTCTATGTAGGAACCCAGTTCTGATATTGCCAATCCTGATATTGTTTGAATCTGTCTGTTAGCACACTGATAAGTCCACTGCTTTCTGTTTTGGCAGTTGTTGATGTTATCAATTTACTCTGTTCATTTGTTTCATGGTTGAGGAAGGGTATGTAATAGGATGTGGTTAAAGTGTTCACTTGCAAATTAAAAGCAACCAAAACCATTCCACAATTGTAACAAATCTACAAAAAGCAGTGTCCATTTTGCGATTCTGACTATATGATAAGCATGGGTTCATGAATCACTATCAAACAGGGATGAGACAGGTGTTTCCAAAGAGGTGGGGCGGTCGGGTAGCCTAGTGGTTAAAGCGTTCGCTCATCACGCCGAAGACCCGGGTTCGATTCCCGACATGGGTACAATGTGTGAAGCCCATTTCTGGTGTCCCCCGCCATGATAGTGCTGAAATATTGCTAACAGCGGCGTAATACAATACTCACTCTCTCACTCACTCCAAAGAGGTGACTTCGTTCATTTCTTGTGTACTATATGGACCTGAAGACTTCTGCTTGATTCCCTACGTGGGAACTAATTCTTCACAATTACCGGGGCGGTCGGGTAGTCCAGTGGTTAAAGCGTTCGCTCGTCACCCCGAAGACCAAGGTTCGATTCCCGACATGGGTACAATGTGTTAAGCCGCTTTTCTGGTGTCCCCCGCCGTGATATTGCTGAAATATTGCTAAAAGCGGCGTAAAACCATACTCACTCACTCACTCACTTCACAATTACCACTAGAACAGTCACTCATGAGGTTACAGTCACAACAAACAGACACTTTGAAACTTCTTGTTGAGGTTGTTTACTGGATATCACGATGTGAAAAGCCATACACAGATTTCCTCAAAATAAGATACTGGAGCACATTTATTTTTTAATCTATTCAGTATTCAAAATAACTGAAAATAGAGTGTTTCAATTTATGAGAAAATGGTGCAGCCAATATTTTGGTGGTGCAACCTGATTAATTTACTTGGTTGCACTTGGTGCAGGTGGTAGAACAGAATGAAATCCTACTCTGACTAAGTGGATAAAACAAGGACTGGTCGGCTTGGAGGCAATGTTCTTTGTCGGAGTGGATGTCTTTGTTAAACTGTGGCATGGCATGGCAACGCATTTCATTGCATGGGTTAGCTCTATTAAACGTCATAAGTCTGGACTAGTGCAAGCAACCACATGCATGTGGATGCACGCAGAACTAGGAGTAAAATAATAATGGAACACGATGTTAAACCCCATTTCATCTCACCTCACCACATGGGTACAACATGTCCAGACAATCCTTGGTGCCTGTGGCTCTGGTATGACTTAATTGTTGATAAGCAATTGTCGTAAAACAATATTCACTCATTTACCTATACTTGCAGACATAAACAATAACAGCTTTGTAGATAACAACTGGAGCCAGACTGCAGGCCGGTTTGAAAACATTGTCACTGTTTCAGATAAAGATCTTAATGGCATTCTTTTCACACAATACTTTTCCATAGACCTTTTAACCCATCATGTTAAACCAAAGGGTCGGTGAGTGCATGAGTGAGAGAGAATGGGGTTTAACGTCGCGTCCAAGATTATTGCACTTATAGTGCGACATGCATGCACGTGTGTGTGCATGTGCATGTATGTCTGCTTGTACTTTTCAAGACTAATGCCAATTTTATAGTGCTAGCCCACTTAGACACAGTATACTGACTCTGAGCCGACCAGTCCTTGTTTGGGCCCCTTAATGCCAAGTGTCAAGACAAAGTAACAACAAGTACCATCTTTTAAAGTCTTTTGGTATGATGCGGCCGGGGTTCGAACCCTGGCATTCTGGTCCCCGGGCGGACCCTCTACCACTAGACCCAAGAGGCGGTCGGGTGCATGAGTGGGTCAGTAAGTGGGTAATGAGTTTTAAAACCACTTTGAACAGCATTTCAGTTGTATCATCTTTCCACATTTGGGTTTTGACAAACACCTTATGCTAAATTTTGAATCTGCTAAGGAGAGGCAGCCATGTAGGTAAGGTGTTCACTCCATATTGCTTGACCATGGTGTACAACCCTACTTGGTGACCTTTATACGCGGGGTGAAACGATACATCTGTACTGATGCATTGTGCGGGTATACGATACTCCATGAGTTTTTTTCTGCATCGATACAGAACGATACACTTGTTAAAAGAAATTACTTTATACTTCTTTTTTTTAATGCACCGTTTTTGTCAGTCAAATATTGCAAAATGTGTTGTAATTACCGTAAATTGGCTATAAATATTTCAGAGCAGGTTCTAAAGGAAAAGCTTGCTGTAGACACATGTTCGTAGAGGCCATTTTTTGTAGTGAACTTGAAAATCTACTGTATTTTCTTGAGTATAGTGCATACTTCTTTCCAAAAAACATAGCTGTGTAGAAGGGGGTGCGCATCATACATGCCATAATGAGTTTTGATGATTTTTCCCCCAATGCAAAGACATTAATTACCGTGTGCATGTAACACTGGAAATATATTGTCAACAAATCCAGACTGAAGTACGCAAATTAATCATGTAATTACACTGACTGGTTATAAAAATAGTTCATTGTATATCTGGACTTATGTTTGTATCTTATTTCATTAATTTCATTCAAAATTCCTTTTAATATTGTTAAAATTAATTTTGTGAAATGGTGTGTGAAGCGATCGGTAGATCGCACAACTCACCGTTATTAACAGCAACTGCGGTCAGATTACCGCTACTGACGCCTTGAAACGGACTTTAGTTGACAGAGAATGGATACATATATCATAAATGCCATACTTTGACTCGTTAAAAGTCATATTTGTTGTAAATTGAAGATTATATGTCAACATGTAGTTCTTGCGATCACGTGTGTGTGAAACTCAACAGTGACCGGTCAAATTGTTCCATGTGAAAAAAAATAACCGGTAATAGTGATCAGCTTAGGGTTATTATTATTTTAAATATATTTAGTAAAAGCTGCAACTAAAATAACAAGATATTCGCATATATCATTCCTAAAAAAAAAAGTTTCAGATACAATTTTGCCCGATCCTTGTATTAAAATCCTGTAAAGTTATATCATTTGGTAAGTTTTAACCGAATCACTAGTAGATTCCAAGAAAACATGTGTACAGCTGATTGCTGTGTCCGGCTTAGTTTACAAGAAATTACACAAGGTAATCTTAATCCCTGGATGTAAAACAATGCCAAGCAGAACAAAAAATACAATTTGAATGGTAAATCAACATGTCTGGTGATTTTTTATCTCAAATTTCAAATTTGTACTGACCAAGTTTCTTATCACCCGTTCGTTTCCAGGAATTTGCTGAAGGGGTACGGAGTAATTTTTTTCTGCACACAAAATTTGAAAAAATATTTTTCCAAAATCCAGAATCTAATAGAGGGGTGTGTGCATTATACTTAGGTGTGCACTATACTCAAGAAAATATGGTAGATTTTCAAGTTCACTTCTAAAAATGGCCGCTACGAACATGTGTCTACAGCTAGCTTTTCCTTTAGGACCTGCTCTGAAATATTTATAGTGAAACAGTTTCCATATGATCCATACATATTGTATCATGACCTATGTATTGTGATATTTATCGTGTCAATAACTTCATGGATCGTTTCACCCCTACGTTATACTAAGAAATTTATGTCTGAGAGGGTGCAGACTGTGTAGCCTGCAGCGGTGATTTCTTGGATCCATTTATAGACAAGAAATTGATTAACAGGTCACTGTATCGAAGTGGGGATAGATTTTGTAATAACTAGATTAGTGATAATTTCAGATTCTGTATCATATTTTCATCAATCAAATTCTCTCTGGACTTAAGATGATAAGATGTTGGAATGACCTAATTCCCTTGTTAGTTTTTGTTGGTATCATAAACTAATAATGGAGAAACCACTGGAATCTGTTAATTCCCTAGAGTAGAATCAACGAGCACCAAAGGGTCGAATTGATTTTACTTCCGGAATCAACAGATTTGAGTGATTACTCTGACTTAAAACATGTTCTGGTTCATAGATAATTTCTCTATACTTTTTATATTGACCTTCTGTTGCGTCAGTTCTACTTGTTAAAATGCACAATGGTCAGTGAAAATGCACAATGGTCAGTGACTTCGTGGCTCAGAATCAACTGCAAGAACAATTGCGTAATTTTGTTTGTTTTAATAGATTGATATGCAGTAGAACACGGATAGAGCGAACAAACGGGTATAAGGAACTTTCAGAAAATCCCTGATTTATCTCCAATATATTATCTTATAAAATTTACGTACATAACAAACTCTCTACAGCGAACTAACGTATACAGCGAACTGATATCTGATCCCCGACAAGCCCATCTAACACTAATTAGTGATGTGTATAGTGAACTGAGAAATCTCACTCAGTGTCAAGTGTCACTGACAATTGGTTATTCACAAACAGCGGTTAATCAACACAATCAGCAGTGACAATTCTACCTTGTTAAACTTGCTGTATGTTAATCTTACCTGTACATGTAATTGGACTAATCTTGTCCGTAGAACAAACATTAAATCTATGCAGTTTCACGAATGCAGTCAGCAAAATGAGACCAGATAACGATAACGAACGATGTATGTAGCGAACAGATTTCTCCGGTCCCTTGTAGTTCGTTATATATGTTCTACTGTATAATGAAAATAAAGAGTTGCTATTCAGGAGAGTTTTGTCTGCTATATTGTTGTGATTGAAGTTGCAAAATTCCATGTTACAACTTATACTACTCAAAACAAGTTCAAGAACACCCACAATTGGAAGGCTGTGTGTTGCAATACCCACCAGCCATGACAGATTCATTATAGTCATGAAAAAAAAGTGTTCTTTAAACTTCTTTTGACTAGTATCTATGCAGCGGTCCAGAAAAATTCAGAATCCCAATCGGACATTTGCATTTAGGCCACGCCCCCTTCAAATAGCGTATTTTAGTACGACTTTTCACACACATTACAAGTTGTTCCCTCATTATTGTGCGCTTTAATATAGCGTTAACTTGGTTATAGCACGCGGTAAAGCATGGCTCTCAAAATTTACTAACATTTTTAATAAACTCAAGTTTTCCACTGACTCAATTTTTTCCCCAATCTCAGGAAACATAAGCTGATCACAGTGATCACGTAATACCGGAAATACCAGTCAATAAATCTGAACTGAAAAACACAATTTAATCCTATTATTATCATATCTGGTGATAAAAAAAATTGTTCATTGTTTATCTGGACTAATGTATGCAAGATATTTGATTAATTATATTCAAAATTTCATTCAATAATTAAAATACCAATTTTATGCAAAGTGATCGGTAGATCACACAACTCACCGTTATTTACAGCAACCATGGTCAGATTACCGCAATTGACGCCTTGAAATAAACTTTAGTTGCAAGAGAATGGATACACATATCATAAATGCAGTACCATGACTTGCTGAAAGTCATATTAGAGGCAGTTTGACTATTAAATGTCAACATAAAGTTTTCGCAATCGAAATACATGTAGCGCGGGAAGTCCCTACGGTGGCTGGTCAAAATCATTCCAAACATCAAAATATATCCTGCATACAATCTGTACCAAAGTGCTACGCTTGTGGTTCTTATAATTTTAAGTATATATGGTGGAAGGTGCAACTAAAATAACATGATATTGGAATATATTATTCCTGATAAAATAATAATTTCAGATACAATTTCTTCTGACCATTGCATCAAAATTCTTTGAAGTTGTATCGTTGGTTACGTTTTAACTGAATCACCGGTAGATTGGGAGGAAACGTGTGCACAGCTGATTACTATTTCTGGCTTAGTTTACAAGAAAATACACACGGTAATCTTAATCCCTGCATATAAAACAATGCTTTGGAGAGCAGGAAATACATTTTAAATGGTAAATCATCACGTCTAGTGATGTTCTATATTAAATTTCATACTTTTATTGACCAAGTTTGTTAATTATACCTGTTTATTGCTGAAGGGATAATGCTCATCAATTATTTGGACCCAGTTTGTTTTTTAAAATGTCCGGACAGAAAAATGTCAATGTCCGGTAAGCAATATTTTAAACCTGACATTTGAGATTCCCAATTGGACATGTCCGGCGCTGCATATGACCGTTTTCGGACCCCTGTATCTATGCTCCATGGGAGAAGACTGCAAGGTGTGCACAGTTTTTTAAAAGGCCTTGAAGTTTAGAGTTGGCCTTGAAGATAAACAACATGATTTGAAAAGACCTTTTTTTCACCCTAACTACATATCAAATGTTCTTGTGAATGTCAACAAACATATGCTTTATTTTGTTTGTTTGTTGTTTAGTGCCACACTCAGCAATATTCCAGCTATTTGACAGCGGTCTGTAAATAATCGAGGCTGGACCAGACAATCCAGCGATTGATGTCATGAGCATTGATCTATGCAATTGGGATACGATGACATGCATCAACCAAGTCAGCGAGCCTGACCACCCGATCCTGTTTGTCGCCTCTTACGACAAGCATAGTCGACTTTTACGGCAAGCAGAGGTTGCTGAAGACCTATTCTTTACCTGGTTCTTCATGGGTACTGCATGACAATGAGTAATTGAAACTTGGTAGCTGTTAAAAGGTTTAAATTGTGATATCTTTCACCTTGTTCGTGTTATTCAGTTGCCTTGAATTTGACTAAAAGTGCCTGGTAAAAGCCTTGAATTTGACTAAAAGTGCCTGGTAAAAGCCTTGAATTTGACTAAAAGTGCCTGTTAAAAGCCTTGAATTTGACTAAAAGTGCCTGGTAAAAGCCTTGAACTTGTTGAGACCAACACTGAACTGTGTCTGAAGATGACTGCATGTCTCTGTAACACAGACCACAAATACCTGATTATTGGGGACTATGAAAAATCCATGCTCATATCCCATAATATAGAACAAATCAATCCATGTGACCTGTGAGATTGGCAATATCATCATTTTGTGTCGGAATTACGTAAATAACGTTTCATCATTTGGAGAAATATATGTAGTTGGAAATCTATGTGAGCGGGGAAGTAGGTATTTATTTGGTAGATGGTATTTATGGTTGTGTCTATTATAGCTGTGTCCCGTGCTTGGGGTGTAAGGGCGTTAATGGCCCGTACATTATCTGGTCAGACGGGGAATTGATGTTGTGAGACTGCTTGGTGTCGTATTGGGTGTTATCATCATTAGCTTCTTAATGTACATGAGAAATGCCATGAATATTTATCTCAGTCATGCAAATAATGTCTCGGTTTGTGATAACTGCCTTTATACCTGTCAAATTATGACTTGTCTGTTGTCTCTGAACAGAGAAATGTGTCTGTGCTCCCCAGTCAAACCAAGGCTATATACTTATTAAGAGAAGTTAAAAGACTGTTATTAATCTGTTATGTCATGACAAATTAACTATTTTTGTCAGTCTAGATATGTCGAATTCATGGTTGTATCATGCTGTAAAATTTATGCTAAGTTTTCATGTAGAAATAGATCCACAGCGAGTGTTTTTATAAGTTATCATGGTTTAACATTTATGCTAAGTTTTCATGTAATAATTAGATCCACAGCAAGTGCTTTTGTAAGTTATCATGGTGTAACATTTATACATATTTATCATATAATTATAGAACAGCCAGTTATATATATTAGGATCCAGGGAAAATGCAGATGCAAAATATTAGGTTCAGTTAAAACTTTTACATAAATACTATCCTAAGGTAACAAGAACCCATATATCTCCCAGACATACTATTCAGTAAGAGAGAAGTTATGTCTTCATAGTTTAATAGATTGCCTTGAACTATTTTATTATCCCCCGCCACAAAGTGAATGGGTACCGTCCGTCCGTCCATCTGTCCGTCACATTTCGTTTCCGGAGCAGAACACAAAAACCATGAGAGATATCTTAACCAAACTTGGCATATAGATAGGTCTGGTGGTGAACTGGTGAATTTTGATAGTTTGGGATTTAAGTTTTATTTTTTTTTGAGTTTTCACGGCAACGACTGATAATGGCGGTAGTCCTCATTTCCGGAGCGGATCTTGAAAACCATATGATATTTCTTCACCAAACTTGGCACATAATGTCATCTCGCAGTATTAAATACATTTCCTTTCTTGTTGGCAAGTTCTGCATTGCTTGTGTGTATGTTCCTCCAAAAGTGTCATGGACATGGTTGTCGCATTCACTTACTAACTTTATGCAGAAACTTCAGGATCTCTCCAAGCAGCATGAATGCGAACATGTCCTAGTTACTGGGAATTTCAACTGTGATCTGAGTGAAAAACTGAATTTTGAAGATTTCTTTAATGTGCGGAAAATGACTCAACTCATTCACTCTCCAACTCACTGTCTTGGAGCTACACTGGACTTGTAGTTTTCTGATCATGCCAGCGCTGAAGCATTCCAGACTCCAGTCTACTACTCAGATCATCAGATGATTGGTGCTGTACTTCTCAGTACACCTCATGGTGACCCCTGCTCTCATTGATCTCTAAGTAAAGTAAGAACTCCCTTACTTCTCTGATTATTGTTTAAGTAATAACACAACTCATTACAAATACAACAGTGTAACTGATCTTAAACCTACTCAACTGTACAAACACTGCCTCCTATCCTGTATATATTCTTGTCAACCATACTCTGTACTTGATAACGCTTGATAACGGTGTAAGAATTGTAATAAAGAAGTTGTTTGTCCATATGTCTCATCCTTACTCATTACAAATACAGTTACGTATTCTATCATAAACTGCAGATGGCAAAACAACACCAGTTAAAACCTTTTTTTAGTGCTGCAATTAGGCCATTTACAAAAAAGGTCCAGTGAACATAGTTCACAGGAGCTAATGCATTGCATACAACCACACATGTCATATTGGCGAGGGATATGAGTATTTCATGCTTGTTTTAGTAAACCTGTCATCACCTATAATAGAATATCATTGAGCAAATACGTCGATTTAGACGCATTAAGGTTTAGCCGCCTTACAAGCTTGTCTATTGTGATATCATAATCTCATTCCAAGCACCCAGTAAATATGTCAACAAGATTAGTGCCAGTCAAACAGGATTACGTATTCCCCTCAGTCTAGCCATTCATTAAACATAGGGCATACCCCATTGTGTATCAAAAACAGTTATATTCCTTTTGTTGTTCTAATTTTAGTTAAATACATACAGAAGCAAGATGTTAGGCAGAAGGGGTTGAGGAGACCTCTCACCCATGTCCCAGAGGGTTGTACCCAGGGGTCCGGAAACCGTCATATGCGCCGGACATGTCCGATTGGGAATCTCAAATGTCCGTTTTAAAATATTGCTTACCGGACATTTTAAAAAGTATTGTCCGGACATTCTTAAATTTTGACCGGACATGATCAACAGTTAGGACTGAGCAGTTTCTGTCTGCAGTTGGAACACAATGAAGATTAACTACACTGACAAGCTTTGTTTGTTTTGATTGCTGTAAATACATCGTACCTACATGATAGTCCAATCGGTCAATCACTGTAATAGGCAATAAACTGAGTTGACACTGATTAATTGAGGATTAATTACTGAGAACATCTTGTTAATTTGAGTGAAAGGTGTTTACAACTGTACATTAATACCTTGCATCATCGATGTACCTCATTATCCTCACAATGCTACGATACGAAACCTCAGACAAGAAGCGAAAGCGTGACGACAGCCAGTCGACCGGATCTGCCAAACCCTCAAAGTCTGGACGATCATTTTGTAAGTCGTGGCTAACGACTTTCACTTGGTTGACATACAATGAGGATTTGCAGATTTTATTGTTTTCAGTAGCTAGTCGTATATTGAATCTTGATTGACCGCCATTTTGCTTTCTCGGACGATCGATATCCAATTTTTTTATGGTCAATAATTAAGTACAGATGAAAAAAGTATTCAAATAACTATTGCTATCAACGATATTTTAGTATTTGTGATTAAATTATCTGTCTTGTTTTTAAAAAAATCTTTAGTTTAAAAAAAAACTTTTCCCATGAGGTCACATGATAACCAAATATGGGATAATAGTCTCGATCCAAATGTTACAACGCGTACACTTGAGCAGACTCATGAATATAACTCATGAATATTAATTAGACCGTTCACTACGTTAACAGATCGTTATTATAACAGAAACAAACGGATGTTTTCCATGTAAATCTAAAATAATATTATTTGTTATTAATTGTCCGGTGAATTAAACAATTTAAATTGAAACAATTCATAATTCATCATATTATGAATACGTAAACTTGTAATGTGTGTGAAAAGTTGTACTAAAATACGCTATTTGAAGGGGGCGTGGCCTAAATGCAAATGTCCGATTGGGATTTTAAATTTTCCGGACCCCTGGTTGTACCGACTCTCTGTAGCACTGTCGGCTATATTAAAGACATTGTTCATTCTGCTCTTGTAAATAAGATTGTAATTCGTCTCTTATGATTCTGGCTCTCTGATATATAGTCCATGACTGGAATTTATATGTATATATGTATAATTTTAAAAAGAACTTTACTAAAAACCTAGGCAAGTCTAGATTAACCTAACCCATGTCTAGTTTCCTCAATGAAACAGTAGAGGAGGAAAGGTTCTTTTGAAAAAAATAAATTACAATTATGTTAAAGAAATGCTCTCCTAGACTAAGTGTTAGTCTAATAGATGTACAGAAAAGTTAGGAATCTTGTATATTTTGGGGGATATGTTTATAAAATTGTGTGCTGAGTCTTCACTAAAAACATATAACCCCAAAAATATTTTATGTTAAGATCAGTATGTGTCAAATACTTTTGTAAAACAATTAACTGACAGGTATTAAGCGTGTTTACTTTAGGATATACTTATTCACATTTGAAATGTGAAATATTTGCTAATGGTTATGATGAATGTGTTGTACAGGAAGTGTTTGTCAGTCACATGACCAGCAACCAAGTGGCAGCCATTCTGGAAAGAGTGATTTTGCCCTTTAATGGTGGTGTTGATGGTTCAGGTGTCAGTTGGCTCTCATTACCATGACACCTGAAACACGACTCGGCAATCTCACCCAAAGGTTAAAACACTGACACATACGCTATCAAACACGAATACCAGCAATAAAACTTTCATATCAAATGAAAAATGGCTTTTTCTCCCCTTAACTTAATGTTTTGAAATTTCCAATTGTTGAAAGGGTCATGAACGTGAAAATAGCATTGGAATTGAAATTGATTTGTTTTGGATGATAAATGATCACATATCACGCAGACAAAATATTGTTTCGACATGGGAAAGCAGTATAACAAATTTATTTATATTTTTTTTTTAATGACCGTTTAGCTCACCTGGCCTGTTGGTTGGATTGAGTCATCCATCACTTCAGGAAGTAAACTGTATCATGTTTGACGCTTGTCTGAAATGTTTGCACCTATGAAACAGGGACATATTGCCAGATGACCAAGATACCATGATCATGGCAGAGTCTACAGAGTTTACAGCCTTAGAAATTCTTTTTATGAAGACTAGTTCAGAAGACTGGTGTAAACTTTGTTTCATTTGTCCTCGAGTTTGAATCTAATTTGCGTTTTCTGTCATTTTCTTCAGTTCCAAATTGTAGCACAATTGAAGCTTTGAGAACTGGTTCAGAATTATAGCCCTCACTTGCTGCTAGTCAGTGAGGACTACTTACATTGGCTTTTTACTTGTCTTCAGTGGAATTTAGTAGTATTGGGCTAGCGGACTAGCATGAATTTCCAAGGCTGGTTTATCATCAGATGGAATCATATTCTTCTTATCAGAAGTTGTTATTGCCACTGATTTCAAACATGCTATGTAAAAGAGGTAATGTTAGTCTATTCGCATTTTGTCATTCATAAATATAATATTTCTGTAGCCAGTATCATAATGGCCCTGTCACACTACGTTTGAGAGTAGCTTGCCCCTAGCATGTAAAAGACTGTTATTACGCTGTCTTATGTTGAGCTTTCATTGAAAAACCATGATTTTGGCGTATCCATAGCATATACATAATGAGTTCACCGTGTATGTAACACATGTCTCACGTATTAGTAGCGTATCACTGACTTATACATAAATTATGACAGCGTATAAAAGCGTATTTCCAGCCGGTGCCTGGCGTGTTCACCGAATGGCCAGCGTATGCCCAACGTATGAGTATCGTATGTCTAGCGCGCTCAGCATAGGGGAAAGGTGCCTAAAACAAGCCCCGCGGTAGTATAACTCGTAGTGAACACCCATTCATCCAAATACAGTCGTGCCTTGTTTATACGGACACTTGCGTCATTTCACAATTCGTCCGTATAAACGAATTTCCGCATAACTGAAACCAGCTTCTTACTGGAAGAGTTACTTCCCTTCAATTATGCAACTCATGACAGATGACAGAGCAAACAGATACATCCACTCAATCTTTATTCATACACGTTTCAAAAAGTCTGTCATGGAAGTTTGAACTTTCCCACATTTTGAGGTTTGAATTTTAAACAATAATTCCAAATTGCAGATCGCCTGTGTTCTCGTAATATGTAATCAAGGTCTCTATACAAGCACAATACCTCCACAGACACCATATTTATCGAATGGGATTACTTGTACAATAAACAAGCTCGTCTCAAACGTAACTCAGTGTCACTTGGTTAAATGACTTCTCACGAATCAAAGGATTACCACCAGCGGAAGTGTATTGTCCGGGTAAGTGAGACAATTTTGTGTGCATTTCAGTGTTTTGTGTATGAAAATGACCATCCAGTTCAGGAAACTGAATTTCCGTATATACGGGTAAATTTATATAGTAATTATTTCGTTTTGAATGAAAATCGTCCGGGAACCGATGTTTCCGGATATCTGACGTCTGTATAAGCGGGGCATGACTGTACCACGAAAAGCAAGAGCAGTCTAGAAATGTAAAAGGTGAGAAACGAAACCATATTTTTGCTCTTTTTGTTATTTTTTTTCCATTTCATATTATTGCCAGCAAAGGGTTATTTCAGGAACTAATATTTCAGTAAATATTAATTGTTCGAAAGTGAATTGAATAACAACAAAGTTTCAATTTCGTAAAGCGTATGAACTCGTTTAGCAAAGCTTACCACTTAAGCTATCTGGGTAAAATGTGGCCCCGTATAATTCATATGTTCCCATACGCCGAAAATTTTGTGCATGCACAAAAATGTTTTTAAGCCTCAGCGAACTACAACATATACCAGCGTTCTTTTAACATATACCACTTACACCTAACTTATCCATGGCGTCTATCAGCGTTGCCGGCGTTTTGGCAAAAATTCTCATACGTGTGACAGGGTCATAAGCAATAGGTTTCCTCTTTATTTTTTGATTGCCATTTCTTTGTTTTGACAGTTTAACGGGTTGAAAATTTATGTCTTTGAAGTTGTATCATTGGGTACTCTTTTCAAACTATCGATAATTCACCTGATGGAGTAGGCATATACTCTGAAACGTTGTGTACCTCATAATAAAGAAGTTGATATCCATATGTGAATCACTTCTAAATGCCTTTCAAAGATCGATAATTTTGTTTACACTATGAATGATAAACAAGTACTATTCTAATCTTTTTTCAAACTATGAAACATGTATCGTAGATCGTGTTAGGTAGGTAGAGCATGTACTGTTGTGTTGCATCTACACCCCACGACTCCACCTCGGTTTAACCGCTGACACTCTGTAATGCTTATCAATTATTCGGACCCCAAAGGTAGCTTTGTAGCGAGGGATCAGGGATGCCTCGCTATTGGGCTCTTCAGTATAGCGCTAACTCTGTTATAGCGCACAGTAATGCATGGTTCCCAAAATTTATGTACATTTTTAGTAAACTCAATTTTCCTACTGACACAATGTCTTTTCCCCATTGCAAAAATCATTTTCAGCTGATCACTGTGAGCATGCAACACTGGAAATACCAATGAACATATCCGAAATGAAGTCCGCATGTAAGTCCTGTTATTACATATCTGGTAATGAAAATATGTACGTTGTACATTTGTTTGTAGCATATTTTATTATTTTATTCAAAATTCCAATTAATATTGTTAAGATTAATTTCGGCAATATTTTGTGTTTTAAGGAATCGGGAGGTCGCACAAACTTGCCGTTATTTACAGCAACCATGGTCAGATTATCGCTACTGATGAAATGAAACAAACTTTATTTGACAGGGAATAGATACATATATCATAAATGCCATACTTGTAAAAATTCATATTTGTCGTAGCCATCGAGAGCGCCTGAGTCTGGACAGTGACTGGTGTATCAAATAAAATATTTCATCAAAGCTAGGCCGAAGCTTCTAAAGTCTGCATGAGACCTACCTCGCATTACAATTCCCAAGAAATGTAGTCAACTGTCCGTCATTCAATTTCCAAGAAGCATGTGTCATGTATGGAAGTGTTACTTCGATTTCTCAATGAAACAAGCCGGGTTCTCATTGTTGACCTGCCTGACATCAAAGTGTTATATCATTCCATTGGTTGACTGGTGAAACTGTATGCACACTAGATTGCCAGTCTGGGACACTCTCAGAATATTAGCAAATGAAATATCGTAACATGATCACATGATTACATTCTCATGAAACTTGACCCAGTTCATTTTGTGTGCTCTACTCGTCCAAGGGCATGCTAGAAAACGCATATTACTAGCCTTGACATCTAAACCTTACTTGGCACGGGCGTCTGCCAATGGTATTTTTTTTACCCCTGTTTAATCATTTTCACTTTTAACTATAAACCTATGTGAGCTTATATCTCTCACTCACTCACTCACTCACTCACTCACTCACTCACTCACTCACTCACTCACAGTAAACAGTTTGTCATGTTAAGCCACATTAATGATCAAAATCACTGACCATATGAACCATATTTTAGTTTCAATAAATCCTTGTATTTTTTATTAGTTGGCATACAAAATATTTGGCCAAACAGGAAGTGGAAGGTCAATTCTCTTTTCAATGATTTATTAGTATATTTCAACTTCCAGATTAGTACTGTGACTAATGAATGAAAAACAAACTCATAGCTCACACCATCATGAACGTACTATTGTGAAAGCCTACTGAAAGATAATTGATTGTTTTTCGGCTGTTAGAATAAAGATTTTTGTTCGCATTATCACCATTTCTTATGAATAGTTGTGATAAAATGTTATGTTTTTTCCATATCACCTAATTACAAAAATGAATTGGCCCCAGAAATATTTGTCAAAAGTTTTGTCCTTTTCATGATTTAAGTCGGACTTGTAAACCAAATATAAAATATATATGGGGCGCCGGCCCTCTTTGTGTTGGTGAACACTCCAATATCTCGAGTGTTTCATCCTGTCCAGGAGCACTTGTATTGTCTTTAGCATTCACGGGTTTGTAAACAATATACAAAATACATACATAGAATATGAAGATTTAGTATCGATTTTGATAACACATTCATAGAGTGATAGACATACATTCCATTTCATTTCATCCAAATGATGACTTTATTTCATTTCAATTCGTTTGAATTGCATTTCATCATGAAATGCCGCTTCACCAATTCCATTTAAGAAAGTTTTTGCAGCTTTGCAGAAAGACTGACTCACTGGTGTCAATGTGCAGCTGTGTATGTACATCAGGCATATCCAACTTGATAGAATTGTGGCATCCAGCGAGGCCATCCCATTAATTTGGATGCGCGGCCCACATCTAGGTGCAAAATTGTACATCAACTATTTTAGTGAGACATTAACTGTAAACATGAGATGGTGCTTGCTCGATAAGGGTTTTATTATCAAACCTCTTGAATATTCAACTACAAATTCTGACTAAATTTATGAATATTATTTTCTTATATATGACCATTTCTGGTGTCCCCCGCCGTGATGTTGCTGGAATATTGCTAAAAGCGGCTTAAAACCATACTCACTCACTCACTCACTCACTCACTCACTCACTCACTCACTCACTCACTCACTCACTCACTCACTCACTCACTCACTCACTCACTCACTCACTCACTCACTCACTTATATATGAAATAGTATTAGTATTACGTGTAGTTTGATACTCTCCCGAGGCTGCGTGATTATGTTATTAGAAAGGAAATCTAGTTACGACAGACTTGTGTCTATATACTTTCAGTGTCAGATCAAGAGGATATGAAATACAACTAACCACCTACAAGTGGCAATATCTCCTGGCTAACCCAGTTATAAATGAAACTTATTTTGAGAAGGTGATTATGAATCATTGAATGAGCGTCACTACGCTAATGTGAATGTAATATTTGTTATCAACGGGTCTTGAGGGGTGTATGGTGTGATGTACCCTGAGTGTGAGCTTATGTACCCAGGCTAGTGGACCATGTACCCAGAAGACAATGTATTTATCTTGCCAGCATAATCCAGAGTTATTGCCCTTGTATTACAATTTGAGATGCTTGGTTAAGTTCGCTTACTGAATTTGATAGGTGTTCAGTTTTGAGATAATATGATCATTGTATTCGCGTTGGTAAGATTTTCGGCATATCCTATCGGAGTATATGAAATTTGTACCTTATCTTGTTGGGTACATGGGAAAAAATTGCCCTTTCAGTAACCAATCAGACTTAAGGTAAGATAACTCTGATTGTCGTGTATCATATCAATTATATTCAAGGGTTATATACTATGACAGATTAACTATAATCATATAAAAAAGACCTTTGTGAATTGTTTTCAGCAACCAATGCTTGTGAGAGGCGATTCCTCGGATTGAGTGGTCAGGCTCGCTGACTTGGTTGATTCATGTCATCGTATCCGAATTGCACAGATTAATACTCATGGTGTTAATCACTGGATTGTCTGGTCCAGACTCGATTATCTACGAATAGAGCTACAATTGTTTTGAGTGCCGTGTTAAACAACAAACACAAACATAAAAAGAAAGTCGTGTCCTTTCATTTCTTTTGAGTTGTACATTTTGCAAAAGGTGACAAATTCAGAATTGGACAAAAATGAGTTTCCAGCGCAGTCATAAAATCCGAGACTCTATTTTTTGTCATGGCATTAATGAAGTAAAATTTGGCTCAGTATTACTGTCAGTCAGTCAGTCATGTTCTGAAGATTCAAGCAGTTTGATCAATTCAACAACAGGCCTGAAATCATAATAAATCTTTCCTAATCGTGGCATGGATTCATCAAATTCAATCAATTCCGATAACAAGAGACTTGAACGTGGAGCGTCAGTAACATGTAGGACAAATCGGCGCGGCAACAGATGAAGATGACGTGTGTGATGTTTCGAGCAATGGCATAGAACGGGAACATGCTGTACATTTGGAAAGTTGATTTTCAGAGGATGACCACACCATGATGGAACTTGGTTAGAATTAATCCAATTTGGGAAAATGCTCACCGCTGTTGTTCAGGAAACTATCTGGCTTGAGAGTAAGTGTGATATTTCCCACAAGGCATCACTCCTGAGACTTGAGTACATTTTTTCTAGAAAAACTACCGCGACAAATTGGAGTTCACCTATACTCGTATGTTCTCTCTGTAGAAATTAGATTATGGTTTTACAGCTTTCACAAGATTTCTCTGGTGGGATCCAAAAAAATGGCAGACCTGTGATGCCGAAGTGTGATGTTCTTAGACAGTTTTCCCCAAAAGAAAAGGCTTAGTTTTTGTTATGACGGGGATGATGTGGAGAACCTCAGTTCATGTCTATTGTTTTGACAGTCACCATGGAGATGTATATTTATTCACATTATTTTATTGCTAGATGTTCTAAGGATAAGATCATGAATCAGGAAAGAGCATTTTGATGTTGACGTCTGCACAGTGCAAGAATACTTGTTTCAGCGAATGTATGCAGTGGGATGAATTCTCAGTGAAGCAATTGTAATTATCCTTAAGGTTACATTTGATCCTGTGTTCATGAATCTCGTTTGAATATTCTGCATGAAAAGACTAATTTTTCACTTCACATGTCAGTGTGAGAATTCTTTCAGAATAATGAAGAAGATTGTTTGAAGTCCCAAAATGGATATTTTTTATTGAAGAAGCAACCTTAATAGATTTTTTATATATTTTACCCGAAAAATATTGATTATTGTGAGTAAATTCTTAACCTCACTGACTTACGCATAATATTCGTTTTCCGTAAGTAAATATTATGAATTGTTAGAATTATCAAATGAACAAAAAAACATGTACCGTTTCCTTATGTAGCACTTTAAACGACATGTTCTTTGCTAAAGTATGGAAGGTTTTCAGAAGAATGTCTGTTCATTAACTATACCAGGCACCATAAAATATAACCAAATATTTAAGTGTCAAATATGATGTGTTAATGCACATATAATTGCAGCCACAAGGCCGATTAATTAGAAGTTAACTCCACTTTAAGCAGCACATCAAAGCATTAAATTAGATTGATTTATAGATTACACTGGCATCCAATTCCTCTTCATCATGGTCAAGTGTCTTGGGTCAGCAACACGTGGCTACGCTCCCAAAACATTTCACAGCCTCCGCAAACACTTTAAGCCTTGCTTGTTTTTTCACTTAAGTTTGTTTGATCAGTGAGATTTATTGGCCATTTGTGGAGGTCAGATGGTCAAGTGCAGGAGGGTTACCTCCCTTTACATGCTGATTTGAAGGTGATTTTCATTCACTATTTTTGTGTTCTTTACATCTTTGAACTATTTGAGTAGGTAAACATGTGATGGTTCTTGTCAACATCACTTTCTCACTAGCAATAACACCATCAGTAAGATTTCAAAGAGGTTGAAAAAACTTGTCTTGATCATGGGGGAAGGGGGGGGCATGGGGGGCCCATTCGTCTAAGGCACTGCAATTCCTTGTACAGTGTTGCTTCCCTTGGGCACGCCAGAAACCTCTCGAATCCCGGTTTGCCCTGATGATGTTTCAAGGTTTGTTTGCACCATACCCGTGCTCGTGGGATTTTCCAAAGTGGTAAACTTCTAAGACCTGCATCACTTCAGACTTTCCTCCTGCATCAAGCTGCCATGCCGTGATATAACTGAAATGCTGTTCAAACAGCGTTAAGCTTGCTTTTCCTGACACCCACTGAAAAGGAGGTCCAATATAAGTGACAAAATCCCTTTCCAATAAGACTGGGTCTGAACCAAGTTGGAAGAAAATTGATTGCCCAAATAAACTTGACATGATTTCACCATAGACTGCAACACAAACTTAATCAACTCGAACAAACACCTGCGTTAAGATCATACAGTAGACAATCAGGAAATCTGCATTAAAACCTGGCTATTGAGCCAAACCCATTTGCTGTCATTGTGAAGACATGTTTATCAATGATTTCTTCCAGTAAAATTAGAGGCTTTCCTCGTCTTACCCCATTGTGGATGTTGCAATGGTGATAAAGATGAGATAATGACCCATGCTTCCCTTATATTCCCACATAATGATAACTCGAGTGGGATATGGTCGAGATGTTTGCCCTCACCAGGGTAAAAGCAATATATCAAGCTAGATGATAAACTGCGTAATGCCTCCCGAGCCTCGCAGGTGACCGATGCCTGTGCCATGCTGGCACTGACTCATACATATATTCATTGGTGATTATGAAACTCTTGAGGAAGTTCTCCTGAACATTGGCAGGGAATGAGTGCATAAATTGCCGCTGTGTTGAAGAGGAATAGATGAGGTGATATGTGGATTAACATACTGTCAGTGATGATTAGTTGATAACTTTCTGTTGTAGAGGACCCAGAAGACATAGACCAGTGCTGTCGTTATGCTGTAGGTGGTTATGGTGGTATTTTGGGCAATTATGGTGACTGCGTTGATAATGTAATGCAACGTTGTGACTGGACTAGTCTAGCTAAATCTCTTGATGGAACTTTTCATAAGTCAATTTCCTTCGTTGTCAGATAAATATCAGAAGTTTCATCGCAACCTTGTAAAGTTTGTATTCATGTCAATAGATTCAGTGATTTGGGTTTGAAAACTGATTAAATGTGTGCTGGAGTGAGTGAGTGAGTGAGTGAGTGAGCGAGTGAGCACGTGAGTGAGTGAGTGTTTTCTCTAGTATGTCAGTTATATCACAGCATTTCATCTTGTTCTGGGAGGAAGACCCCAATGTGATACAGTTCTTACAAGTACTTCTGCTACATTTAAGTACTTATAACGCATATCGTGCCAAGCTCTGGGTGGAAAAATAGAGTTCAAAGTCAATAATTCTGTGTTTGAGATACTGCCTTTTGCACAGAGAGTCTTTTAATCAAGACAATAAATGTTTGCTATTTCAGTAACTTTGTTGAGCCCAAATGATATCATCGCTTTATAAAAAACATTAGCAGTAAACTAAAACAAAATGGTCTATGTCCCTTATCTGGGAACATCTGTATGTTATACTTCCGCGGCTCATTCAACATAATAAAGAATCTTGGTTCAGCAACATCATGGGTTTTTTGATGAACAGGGATTTCCTGCTAAAAGACATCCTGCTTTCCAACTAATACTGTAAGGGTGACATCAAACTTCACACCACAGATCTCGAACTACTTAATTCTGAAACATACCCTACGCACAACTTAAAACTTTATTGGGAAAATGTTGTTCTCACCAAACTCCAATGGCAAGAAATTAAGTTTTTATCTGACGTTGAAGTTTTGAACTTCACCCAAAGTGGGGGCCAGGTGTCTTCGATGCTTGGGATTTGTAGCTGCCATCCAACCTCCACTCAAACTTTTCTTCAAACACTGCTGTGAGTCAGATCTTCACTGGAGTCCTACGGTTGAAAATTGAAATTGTGGTTGTAGGCAAGTGGAATATCTAGGCAGAATAGGTTCCATGTACCATGTCCCCTGTACCATGTACCTTGTGTCCTACACCTGTCTTTAGTAGGTGCCATGTTCCCCATACCATGTGCCCTGTACCCTGTACCCTGTACCCTGTACCTTGTACCATGTGCCCTGTGTTCTACACCTGTCCTAAGTAGGTGCCATGTTCCCTGTACCCTGTGCCATGTACCGTGTACTGTGTACCATGTGTCCTGTGTTCTACACCTGTCCTAAGTAGGAGCCATGTTCCCTGTACCCTGTGCCATGTACCGTGTACCGTGTACCATGTGTCCTGTACCGTGTACCATGTGTCCTGTGTTCTACACCTGTCCTAAGTGCCATGTTCCCTGTACCATGTACCATGTGTCCTGTGTTCTACACCCGTCCTAAGTTGGTGCCTTGTTCCCTGTACCCTGTGCCATGTACCGTGTACCGTGTACCATGTGTCCTGTGTTCTACACCTGTCCTAAGTAGGAGCCATGTTCCCTGTACCCTGTGCCATGTAGCGTGTACCGTGTACCATGTGTCCTGTGTTCTACACCTGTCCTAAGTGCCATGTTCCCTGTACCATGTACCATGTGTCCTGTGTTCTACACCCGTCCTAAGTTGGTGCCTTGTTCCCTGTACCCTGTGCCATGTACCGTGTACCGTGTACCATGTGTCCTGTGTTCTACACCTGTCCTAAGTAGGAGCCATGTTCCCTGTACCCTGTGCCATGTACCGTGTACCGTGTACCATGTGTCCTGTGTTCTACACCTGTCCTAAGTGCCATGTACCCTGTACCCTGTACCATGTACCATGTGTCCTGTGTTCTACACCCGTCCTAAGTAGGTGCCTTGTTCCCTGTACCCTGTACCATGTGCCATGTGCCCTGTGTTCTACACCTGTCCTAAGTAGGTGCCATGTTCCCTGTACCATGTGCCATGTGCCATGTGCCCTGTGTTCTACACCTGTCCTAAGTAGGTGCCATGTTCCCTGTACCATGTACCATGTGTCCTGTGTTCTACACCTGTCTTAAGTAGGTGCCATGTTCCCTGTACCCTGTACCATGTGCCCTGTGTTCTACACCTGTCCTAAGTAGGTGCCATGTTCCCTGTACCCTGTACCATGTGCCCTGTGTTCTACACCTGTCCAAAGTTGGTGCCATGTTCCCTGTACCTGTCATAAGAGCTGACTATGATCAGAATCAAGAGGTCGCACTTCTTACCGCATTGTAGATTGTGTCCTTCCAATTGCCTACAGTTAATACTTCACCTGTCCTCTCTACCATTGGACCAGATTTGATACCTTGCAGTCTCCCATCAAAAGGCTAGCTGTTGTAATGCGTTGTGTAAAAACATCCCTGTAGACACTGAGAGTGCATGGATGAAGAATGGCATAGTGGTTAGTTGATTCTGCAGACAGTGGTTTATGAGTAATCAAAAAATAGATTATCTTGCAGATTAATTTTCAATTCCCATATAGACAGATAGGTTAGAAGTGTAATCCCTAAAAATAACCTAGCATTAGTAATTTCAGCCTTGGATTTCATGCGATTTGCCACTGATTAGGCTGTAAAAATCCGCTTTTTGAATGCTATAACATTTATTTAATTTTATTTATGAAGTGTTCATATAATCATCCAAATATAATGCCAGTTGATATCCTGTGTTAAGCATTAAAAACTTGTGCAGACTGTCACAAAGCAGTTATACAGTAAAGTGGTTCACGTTTCTCAAGAAGGCATTGAGGACAGCCATCATTTTGAGTGTTGTGATTCCATAGCCTTATATTCCCTATGGTTGAGGAGGAGTGGTGGTCTGGTGCTTTAAGAAATTGGTCATCGTTTCAAAGACTCCGGTTCTGTAATTTCCGCTCAAGGGGACAGTGTTATGAAGTGCTTTTGTAGTGTTGTCCGCCATATCGCTTGCTCACTCACTTTGAAAAATTCATTCACTTACTCACTGAGGAATTTCCTGGCCTATTTATGTATTTGTTTTATTCTTTGGTCAGTCAGAGGTTGCAGGAGGGAATATTTTTTTTTCAAAAAGCTGATATCATGGAATGTTTTGATATATATTACCCGCAAAGGGGTGGGGGGAATAATAAAATAAATGAAATGAATTAGCCATCTTTAGCCCTTTTGTCTGCTGGAAGCTTCATTTTTAATTTTTTTTGTCTTTAGAATTAAGACAAAGGAAGTAAGGGGTTTTTGGTGAAGTGCCTGTGTCATGGACAAAAGACATAACGCCAGGTTTATTATGCAGGTAATTTCACTACGACTCGTCGACTGAACAATCTGGGGAAATATTCATCTCAAATTGAGCATCATAAGTTTCAAAGATGACTATTTGTAGGATGTGTCGGTGGAAATAAAAAGAATATAAGGTTGATGGATCCATGATCCAACTAATTAGAAAAGAATGGCCAACTTTAGAAAAAAACAAACATTCCGTTTTGAAAAGTCACTTCTTTTATTAAAGTCGATTTTTCCTATGTATTATCCTTTCTTCATTTTTTAACATGAACGTAGCTGAACCCTTTTTCTGGTAGCCCTTTAGTTATGACCTTTCCTTATATAAATCCAATGTATTACTGCTTTATCTGTCACAGCCTCCATGGTCCAGTGGTAGAGCGTCCACCTGGAGAGCGGAAGGTCCGGAGTTCGATCCCCAGCTGCGTCATACCAAAAGACTTTAAAAAATGACTTGTTCTTACCCTGTCTGGCACTCGGCATTAAGGGGTTAAAACAAGGACTGGTCGGCTCGGATCAGTTTACTGTGTCTGAGTGGGGTATTCATGTTAATCTGTGGCATAGTATCTCAGTGAGCTAGCACTATAAATCGGCATCAGTCCGGACTAGTACAAGCAGCCACACACACACACACACGTGCATGCACGTCGCTACATAAGTGCAATAATCCTGGACGCAACATTTAACCCCATTTCACCTCACCTCACCTCACCTGCTTTATCTGTTTAGAATGATGTGGAAGACTACTTGAGGAAAGCTAAGAATAGGGTAATCTGTTATAACATGTTAAGTTTTTAATGGTTATAAGGTGAAAATGTTTCTTTTATATAAAAGGTTATGATCTTAAAACTGTTTCATTTGGAAATTTTACTCTGTCATCCATGAGGCGAATAGCGACTGCTGGTAATAGAATCTGTTCATGCATTTTTTAGGCAAACAAAACACTTTAAAAGTCTTTAAGGTATAATAGACATTTCTTGTACATTTATATATGTTTGATGTTAAAACTTTTGTCATCCACTGTATATTGTGATATTTCATATAAATATTTTTTCATTGGGGAGATCTTCAAATAGACATTACGCAGTTGACAATCTATTTTGAGGAAAATAGCATATTGTTTAAACCAAGTTTGCAATGACCCTACCTTTGTGTTGCTGTCACCTGAGACAAAGAAAACATGCAGAGGGATTTGTTAATGTTCCCTGCATTTATTCCCCGTTTTTCCAGTCATCACAATCATACCAGACTTCCAGAGTTCACCCAGCAGGCAAAATTTGGCAAATTGTGTGATAATAATCTCCCATCATCCCCTACTGAGAGAGGGGTATAGCTTTCTCCAGCCTGACAGATAGAGGCACAACCATTCTCCGAGGGACTCACATTTCTTGCTATCCTGCTGGGGAAATGTTTTCTTTAGATCTAACCATTGTCTCAACTAACAATCACTGTATCAATTAAGATGGTAGTTGAGGAATAATTGATCATATTTTAGATACTCCCTAGGAAGCTGAGACTGCCGTGTTGTGTTCAGCTGACAAAATAGCCTGGCCTTCTCCTGTGGTGTTTAAGGCTGACTTCGGCTGCAGATGTTGGGAAGGATTATGTGAACATTTGTCAGTTTCTCTGGGAATTGGTTAATGTTTTGTTGACAGGGTGGAAAGGGGATATTATTATTCTCTCCTGATGGTGCAGTATTTCTTGATGGGGTCATATGAATATCTCCTGAAGGTGCAGCATTGTTAGTTTATCTCCTGAAGGGGTTATGTTTTATCATTATCTCTTGAAGGTGCAACATTGTATCACAATCTCCTGAAGCTGCAACATTGTATCTGTGTCTTCTGGAGGTACAACATTGTATCATTGTATCAATATCTCCTGAAGGTGCAACATTGTATTACTATCTCTTGAAGGTGTAAAGTTTTATCAATATCTCCTGAAGGTGCAACATTGTATCAGTGTCTTATTGAGGTACAACATTGTATCATTGTTATAATATCTTCTGAAGGTGCAACATTACAGTGATATTGCCTGAAGGTGTAACTTTGCAGATTTGCATCAGTATCTCCTGAAGGAAGGAGCAGCATTGTATGTATACCTACTGTTGTTGCAGGATTGATTGATGTGGAAAATATATCTATTACTGCTAGCCTGTCTGGCACAGCTGAACAAAGTGAAGCTACACTCTTTCAAGTCCCAGAAACTACCCCAGCCTTCAACAAGTAAAACCACACAGGACATCAATCAATCCAATCTTGCCATTAAAAGTACATTTCTAACAAGTAGACACAATTTGAGCTGAAAACCATTTTCTAGATGTCCTTATTTTAGCAACATGTCCCTATAATTATGTCCTCCAAGTCTAACCATTGCTTCTAGAACTTCTACATTGCTGACCAGATAGCCATTGCTTCTAGAACTGCAGGGTTGATTACCAGATCATGCCCTCCCAGACTAACCATTGATTCTAGAACTGCTACATTGCTGACCAGTTCATGCCCTCCCAGACTAACCATTGCTTCTAGAACTGCAGCGTTGATGACCAAATCATGCCCTCCCAGACTAACCATTGCTTCTAGAACTGCTACATTGCTGACCAGATCATGCCCTCCCAGACTAACCATTGCTTCTAGAACTGCAACATTGCTGACCAGATCATGCCCCCCCAGACTAACCATTGCTTCTAGAACTGCAGCGTTGATGACTAGATCATGCCCCCCCAGACTAACCATTGCTTCTAGAACTGCTACATTGCTGACCAGATCATGCCCTCCCAGACTAACCATTGCTTCTAGAACTGCAACATTGCTGACCAGATCATGCCCTTCCAGACTAACCATTGCTTCTAGATCTGCTACATTGCTTCTAGAACTGCTACATTGCTGACCAGATCATGCCCTCCCAGACTAACCAGACAAATTCCAGGTTTGTCTCCCGTACCAATAAATGTTGGTTTCTCTAAAGTTGACAACGTCTCTAATTCACATCAGGGTTGGTGGGATAGCCTTGTAATAGGACCGCATCTGTGGTCTAGGGGTAGAGCGTACGCCCGGAGAGCGGAAGGTCCGGGGTTTGATCCCCGGACGCGTCATACCAAAAGAACTGCTACATTGCTGACCAGATCATGCCCTCCCAGACTAACCATTGCTTCTAGAACTGCAGCGTTGATGACCAGATCATGCCCTCCCAGACTAACCACTGCTTCTAGAACTGCTACATAGCTGACCAGATCATGCCCTCCCAGACTAAACATTGCTTCTAGATCTGCTACATAGCTGACCAGATCATGCCCTCCCAGACTAACCACTGCTTCTAGAACTGCAACATTGCTGACCAGATCATGCCCTTCCAGACTAACCATTGCTTCTAGAACTGCTACATAGCTGACCAGATCATGCCCTCCCAGACTAACCATTGCTTCTAGAACTGCTACATAGCTGACCAGATCATGCCCTCCCAGACTAACCATTGCTTCTAGAACTGCAGCGTTGATGACCAGATCATTCCCTCTCAGACTAACCATTGCTTCTAGATCTGCTACATAGCTGACCAGATCATGCCCTCCCAGACTAACCATTGCTTCTAGAACTGCAGCGTTGATGACCAGATCATGCCCTCCCAGACTAACCATTGCTTCTAGAACTGCTACATTGCTGACCAGATCATGCCCTCCCAGACTAACCATTGCTTCTAGAACTGCAGCGTTGATGACCAGATCATGCCCTTCCAGACTAACCATTGCTTCTAGAACTGCTACATAGCTGACCAGATCATGCCCTCCCAGACTAACCATTGCTTCTAGAACTGCAGCGTTGATGACCAGATCATGCCCTTCCAGACTAACCATTGCTTCTAGAACTGCTACATAGCTGACCAGATCATGCCCTCCCAGACTAAACATTGCTTCTAGATCTGCTACATAGCTGACCAGATCATGCCCTCCCAGACTAACCACTGCTTCTAGAACTGCAACATTGCTGACCAGATCATGCCCTTCCAGACTAACCATTGCTTCTAGAACTGCTACATTGCTGACCAGATCATGCCCTCCCAGACTAACCATTGCTTCTAGAACTGCTACATAGCTGACCAGATCATGCCCTCCCAGACTAACCATTGCTTCTAGAACTGCAGCGTTGATGACCAGATCATTCCCTCTCAGACTAACCATTGCTTCTAGATCTGCTACATAGCTGACCAGATCATGCCCCCCCAGACTAACCATTGCTTCTAGATCTGCTACAAAGCTGACCAGATCATGCCCTCCCAGACTAACCATTGCTTCTAGAACTGCTACATAGCTGACCAGATCATGCCCTCCCAGACTAACCATTGCTTCTAGAACTGCAGCGTTGATGACCAGATCATTCCCTCTCAGACTAACCATTGCTTCTAGATCTGCTACATAGCTGACCAGATCATGCCCTCCCAGACTAACCATTGCTTCTAGAACTGCAGCGTTGATGACCAGATCATGCCCTCCCAGACTAACCATTGCTTCTAGAACTGCTACATTGCTGACCAGATCATGCCCTTCCAGACTAACCATTGCTTCTAGAACTGCAGCGTTGCTGACCAGATCATGCCCTTCCAGACTAACCATTGCTTCTAGAACTGCAGCGTTGATGACCAGATCATGCCCTCCCAGACTAAACATTGCTTCTAGAACTGCTACATTGCTGACCAGATCATGCCCTCTCAGACTAACCATTGCTTCTAGATCTGCTACATTGCTGATCAAATTATGCCAATACAATTTGTTGAAAGCTAGTTATCCTGAAGTAGTTGGCAGTCAGTTGCAATGGACCTTGTCCAGACATTTGATAAATTACTGATGAAATTAGTGCAGATAGCACATTCATTTAATCAGGGATTGTTCAACTTGCCTATAATATACCAGTAGTCGTGGCTGGAAACCATTGATTTTGGACATTGTGACTGACAAAGTCTATGCTTGATTTAATTACCATGATTAAACAATCTTAATGTGAATTTACTTTAGGGAATGTGTGACACCAACACATTCAAGATATTTAATGGATATTGTTTTTGTCCCTGGTCATAGTTTCATCTGTAACCCTAATCAAACTTGTGTATGTAGGATGTATACTTCATTCTCATCGAGAAGAAGTCCTCAACCTCAATGACAATGAAACATCATAGCCCCCCCCAAATTTTTATCGGCTGTCAGCTTGTCTTGAACTATGCATGCCTTGATATATTTTATGGTTGCGAAGATTTTGAAACCAGCTTTCCTTGCATATGCAATAGGGGTGTCACGATAAATCGATATATCGATATATTGCTATTGGTAAGTACTCAAAGTTAATAAATCGATTGTTAAATCAGTTTCTGATCAATAGTATTGAATAGTATTCTTTTTACAGTTTCAATAAAATACATGCAATTTTGTTCAAATTTGTTGTTTTTCTTTTGACCATGAGTGGTAGTAATTTATAATTGGTAATTTGGAAGTTTCTTTTTCTTAAATTATTAGGGTAAAGAAAGAACAAATCAGTCATATCTCAAACTTTACTTTTTATTTGTTGTTATTCAAAGGAAACTTCAGTTCCAAGGTTTAATTCAACTCTAAAATCCATCTAAAATGATACACTGAAAACTATTGATATTTATCACAATAGTTGCTTGCAATATCAAAAGTTATCGCAATAGTGATTTCCAGACCAATAGTCACCCCTAATATGCAAATTGATGGTGTCATCTTTTGTGAGGTCATTTGAGGATCAGTTGCCTTCATTCACAGATTCTGATCCCTTGACAAGAACCCTCTACATCAAAACATGTCAATGCAACGTTATGTTCCTGACTGAATCCTTGTCAGTATTGTGATCATCTAGAACTACACACGACTTGATAGTTAAGGTTTCATCACACAGGCAATTGTTGATGTCTTTCTCTGTCAGATCATGGTGGCACAGTGGTCTCCATTTGTGAGAGTTGAGTCCCTTGGGCATGACAGAAACCTGTGGATGGATCAAATTCCAGGTTTGTCTCCTGTACCAATGAATGTGGGTTTCTCTAAAGTGGACAACGTCTCTAATTCACATCAGGGTCGGTGGGATAGCCTTGTAATAGGACCGCATCTGTGGTCTAGTGGTAGAGCGTACGCCCGGAGAGCGGAAGGTCCGGGGTTTGATCCCCGGACGCGTCATACCAAAAGACGGTAACAAGATGGTACTTGTTGTTACCCTGTCTGGTGCTCGGCATTAAGGGGCTAAAACAAGGACTGGTCGGCTCGGAGTCAGTATACTGTGTCAGAGTGGGGTATTCATGTTAAACTGCAGCATGGTATCTCAGTGAGCTAGCACTATAAATCGGCATCAGTCTGGACTAGTACAAGCAGCCAGACAAACACACACACACGTCGCTATATAAGTGCAATAATCTTGGATGCGACGTAAAACCCCATTTGACCTCACCTGGTAATAATGTTTGCTCATTGCGCCAAAGGCAAGGGTTCGATTCCCAACATGGGTAGTCTGTCTTACAGATCCTGATACAAAATATATATCAAGTACAACCCATGCAAATCTATAATGTTTCGCAAGTCTACATTACTGCAGTATCTGAAAATGAAATATAATGCGGGGGGATATAGCGATCAGCCAGTCTGTCTGTCCGTCCGTCTGTCCGTCCGTAATCATTTCCTTTTCCGGGGCAGAATTCCAAAACCATTCAGTGTATTTGATCAAAACTTTGCAAATCTATCAGGCACATACTGAAGTGGTGCCTTTTGATATTTGGGGATTTTTCTAATTTTTATTTTTAAAATTTTTATGGAATGAAGTTGGACATAGACTCAATTTGGGATAGGGTTTGTATAGACTCAATTGGGGATGGGGTTCGTTTCCAGGGCAGAATTCGAAAGCCATTCAGTGTATTTGATCGAAACTTGGCAAAGCTATCAGGCACATACTGCCGGGGGGGATATGTCATCTTTCTGATGACTCTTGTTTCATTTTCATTAAGATAATTGAACAACTGTTTTTTTCTGTACGATATGTTCATTTCAGAGACTAGATTAGTCTACAACATGGGTACAAAGTCCATTACTGGTGTCCTCCACCATGATACTACTGGAATCTTGCTTAAAGTGGCATGAAGCCAAACTCACTCACTATTCGCATCAAATCCAGCTTTCCTCCCACATCAAGATAACATGTTCAGATACCACTGAAACACAGTTTTGAACCCAGCCCACTCACTGAACTGGTGATTGGAATATCACTTGACATCCAGTATGACTGGGGTCAACTCAGGCTATTATGACAATGTCTTCAGCAACCCATGCTTGTCGTAAAAGGTGACTATGTTTGTCATAAGAGGCAACTAACGGGATCGGGTGGTCAGACTCGCTGACTTGGTTGGAGCATGTCATCGTATCCCAATTGTGTAGAACGATGCTCATGATATCAATCACTAGCTTGTCTGGTCCAGACTCGATTATTTACAGACCGCCATCATATAGCTGGAATATTGCTGAGTGAGGTGTTAAACAATAAACAAACAAACATTCCGAAGGGCCGGGTTTAATTCCCTAGATATTGGTGGAACCTGTTGTGTCAATCACTCATAAATAGGGACACTTGGCAAGTCTTTGAAATGTTGTAAAAAGATAAACCATTTTCCAAATATTCTTGTATTTACTCAACATTTACCTTGAAAATGTAAATTCTAAATCACTGACAGTTAGGCAGCACAAGCCAACAAAGGCTTCACATAAGCAGTGAGACCTGTGTTGTGATGCATATGTATAACAGTTTTACACTTTTTAAGAGAAATTAACTGTAATTGTTTTGACGTCTATTCTCTAAACTGGGACGCCACTTCAAGCCACTTGTCAAACACAGAGCATGCTTCGTCAACTTATTTCCACATTGTGTCAAACATTTAAAAATTAAATGGTGTTCCACTTTTACAAAAATCAATTTCTGTCGACTTACTTCTCTTTCTGTCAGTTGGATCAGGCGAATGGGTTTGAGCTGACACTTGACCGATTTTTAACAAAACCGTTTTCATGTTCCTTTGGAACCATTTTTCAAAAATAAATTCAATACTGTAAAGTAAATTCTGACAATTTCAATATGATTTTTCACAGATCTGTTAAATGGAATTTGTGCTGCATGCCTTAACTCGTATTATTAAGCTTTGAAGAAATTATTCTGTATGAAACACCAAAAAATGACTTAAATGTTTTTACTTTGTATCTTTTGTGAACAGTTTTCTTTTCCTAAAGTAACTATATTAAAAACAAGCTATGATCGAGGCTGAGATGATTCCATGAAAAAAAAACTACTTCTGTTTGTAACAATACACGAAAGGAAATATGCAAGCTCCAATTGACTATTTTTAAGCCAGCAATATCATTTAGTGCAGGACTCCGATAATGTGCTGGTTCGTCAGTTGTGACTAGTTGTTGTCAGACAGTATCTTGTAGATTTGGTGGTGACAGATGGGCCTGGCTTGTATCAACATGGGTGTAAATATGATCTTAAGAGCGATGGCCAGATCAAGACAGATGCTGACCTTATCAAGCATCAAGTCATTCCTTGTCATTTGTCAGGAAATACCTTCACTAAAAATCTGTTCCTTGCCAAATAAATGTAATATAAACACATCTTGCTGTCTTGCTTAGACTATTAAAAGCTTTTGATATATATCTGACATAGAAATAAGTTTCTTTTTCTTGTATAATTATTGCCTTTTTTATTCAAATTATTTCAGAATTTCCTAAATTTGGCGGAAATGGTTCTTTTGAAGTTTTTGAGATGTTGGTAGCACCACATGAGACTGGGAGAGAAAAAATATATTGACATCTGAAAAGGAAATAAAGTTTCAATTAGAATTAATCTGATGCCATCTTTGTTGGGAAATCTATCTGCCTCTGTCTATCAGATGATGAAATAAGTGGTTTATATAAGAGGTGTCAGAATTTCCTGGGCAATCTGTCTGATCTGTGAAGAGCTGTAAACCGTGGCGTTAACTGCCTTCCTGATAAGCCTGGCAACACTGGGCCCAAACTAGAAAAGTTATCTGTCTGCACACACACCGCAGGTATTGGACAGAGTTATGGCCCTTTGCTGCATTCCTTTATCTGTTAATAAACTTTTATTTGAATTATATCTGGAGTGAAATCGTCTGGATCTCTGGTTAGGGTCTTGTTAGCGGTGTGTGACATCTTTATAACATGTTTGCATGTCTGAAAAGCAAAAAGCGTTCTATTTTGGATCTGTGATTACAATGTCATGGGTCATCTCAAGGTCAGAGGTGATAAGGGGTGTGAGGTGTCCCAAATTTTGAAATCAAATCTGTAAATTGGGATCTGATGGGAAAAGGAGAAATCATTATTGTTGTCCTTATCATGGAACTTGGGAGGATGAGAATGTGTTGATTGACTTTACAAGTGGGAGACGGGTCATGATAATCTGGACTGGTGCTGTCGATAGGACTGGTTAGCATTGTGACCTCTGGCTAGCATTGTGACCTCTCAGCTGTGTATACATCTATATGGACTAACATCTAGCCCCAGAAATAAAGTTATCTCATTAAGAACACTATCTGATGTCTTGTAGTAAGTATGCAGCTGAAAGGCACTCCCTGTTTAATTCTCCTTCCTTAAAAAATAATTATTTTGAAAGCCTGAACATCACAGAAATATTTAGTCTACATTTTTTAAATAATGAGCGAGTGAGTGAGTTGGGATTAATGCCGCTTTTAACAGTATTCCAGTTATATCAAGACGTGTCAGCTTAATGTGGGAGGAAAGACCGAAGTGATGCAGGTCTAAGACGTTTACCACTTCGGTGAAACCCACGAGCACGGCTATGGTGCTGACAAACTAGAAACATAATCAGGGCGAACCGGGATTCGAACCCACAATCATAGGTTTCTAGCGTGCTGAAGGGACGCAACTCTGCACAGCAAATCGCGGTGCCTTAGATAACTGGGCCACCTGTGCCCCCTTCAAATAATGAACCAGGTAACATGGAAATAATCTGCTATCATGTACACAACTTCAAATGAATCTGAAGTACTTGTTATAGATAACCCTAGGTCATTGTGTAATATTTGTATTGATACTTTGTGTTGTTATCCTGACTTTCTATGTATCTGTTTATACTTAGTTTATAGAATATTGTTCCTGTTTCTACTCGGAGTGATTGCGCGATAAAATCTTGTATCTTGTATCTTAAAAAATATATATTCACAAAATAAAAAGTAAAATTCAAATAAAACTCAGAACAATGATTGAGTTGGACTCCTTTTTTAATATATTCTCTTGGATCTGTGAGAAAGAGTGAGTGAAAATTGTACATTGCATCAGCAAACCCAGAATGTAACTGACACCACCCTGTGAAGATCCGGGTCAGAATTGTTTTTCAGCAATCCATGCTTGCCGTAAGATTGAGTAACGGGATCGGGTGGTGAGGCTCACAGACTTCGTTGGGTTCAATGTGTGAATCCCATTTCAGGTGTCCCCCGCCGTGATATTGCTGGAATATTGCTAAAAGCGGCGTAAAACCATACTCACTCACTCACTCACAGACTTCGTTGCTACGGGTCATAGTGTCCCAATTGTGTGGACCGATGCTCATTATGTCAATCACTGGATTGTCTGTCCGAGACATGATTATTTACATGCCTGTCATATAGCTGTAATATCGGTATGTGTGGCGCTAAACAGAAAAAAAGAATGACAGAAAGTGAAGTACCCCATCACAAGTGCATGACAGTGTCACACACCTATGTGACACACATGTAGCTTAGTGGCTAAAGCGTTTGCTTCTCATGCTGAGACAAGGTTTGATTCCCTTTATGGGTACACTGGTGTAGTTGCAATTTAACTAAATGCTGAATATTCAGCCTTGCTTGACAACAGTACCGAAACGTCGCCATTACAGTAAAATAAAGATGTTATCCATTAATTGTGTCTAAGAAATGTCAACGTCTAAGAAATGCCGATCAAACATTTCTTGAAATATAGATTGTGGTATCAGTGTGTGAAGAATGAAAATAGTCTTCATGACTCTGATATGTAGAGCTAGACAAAACACTAGGTACAAGAAGACACCACAATGAGATTAACACTATACAAACAATTTCACACAGCACTATGAAAATAATACAATTTGGAAGGAAATTGTAACTAATTTGATGTATAGCTTTCAGAGGATTTTTGTTTTCGCAGAGATTGATTCTCAAAGGGATACTTGATTTACATGTATATCCTTTACTTTGTTGCTTGCCAGTCTCCAGCCTCTTCTGTGAGCCGTCCCATCCCGTCGCATCTGATGCAGAACCATCTGTCGGGGAAATGATGACCTGTTCTTCAAATGCTGCTGGTAATTCCGGTGTTCATGACTTATTTCTGTAAATATCAGTTTAATGTTTTCATCTTTGTTTGTTTGTTGTTTAATGCCACACTCAGCAATATTCCAGTTCATGACGTCGGTCTGTAAATAATCGAGTCTGGACCAGACAATCCAGTGATTGACGTCATGAGCATCGATCCATGCAGTTGGGATACGATGACATGCATCAACTAAGTCAGCAAGCCTGACCACCCGATCCCGTTACTCTTATGACAAGCGCACTCTTGGGTTGCTGAAGACCTGTCCACTCCAGATCTTCACAGGTCTTATGTTTTCATGTCTTTTATTGATTGTGAGGCCTATACTGCTGTAATTCTTGAACAGCTATGCAAGGTACCCTACTGTATAAAATGCTTTTACAAACTTAATAAAGTCGGAGAATTTTGAAATTATTCATAATTTAAGCTTGAATTTATGTTATACCGTGTTGAATACAATCAGGAGTTGTGATATTTTTCTCTTTGTGAGTTAAATATTGTAATATGTTCATGCTGGTGTTTTTTTGTATGATTGTATACTGCTCAAAACAAGTTAAACAACAGCCACAACTGGAAGACGGTGTGTTGCAATAGCCCCATCAGCAATGACAGGTTAACTTTAGTCATGAAAAGGTCGGGGCTACTTTAACTTCTTTTGAGTAGTATATTTTGAGCCAGCGGTCTTATACAAAATAAATTTTCTGCCTGTCTGTCTGTCTGTCTGCTACAGTTTGATCAATGTGTAATTAGGATGATCTGGTGTGCAAACATTTTGATCCATGTGTAAATAGAGGATATTATATGAGTGTTTATGTCATACTATGTTTATGAAACGAGTGTCTAAATTCCGGTATTTCCTGAGCGGCACCGGAATTTAGGCATGAGTGTCATAAACATAGTATGACATAACACTCATTTAATGTTCTATTTATTACCGAAGGAGATGTCTATATACAGAGACAAATTTTAGTGTTAACCTATAAGGACAGCAAGTCGCAACAGCAGCGGAACCACAATTTGTTGAATGACGTCATCAATCTTCAGCTGACGTCGTGTCTAGTGTGATGTCATTCCGACCTCATGTCACAATAAAATATCGAATGACATCAACAATGCCGTCTGGATGACGGAAACAATACACTGTTGTCTCGTGACATGATATGACCCTAGGGCACATATGACTTTTGTGAACCCCGATATGTTTGCCCTTGTAGGTAATAAATAGGATTATCTAGTTTGCAAACATTTTGATGAATGTGTAAATTGGATTATCTAGTGTGCAAACATTTTGATCAATGTGTTAATTGGATTATCTTGTTTGCAAACATTTTTGTCAATGTGTAATTAGGATTATCTAGTGTACAAACATTTTTATCAATTTGTAAATTGGATTATCTAGTGTGAAATCATTTTGATCAATGTGCAAATTGGATTATCTTGTTTGCAAACATTTTTGTCAATGTGTAATTAGGATTATCTAGTGTACAAACATTTTGATCAATGTGTAAATTGGATTATCTAGTGTGAAAACATTTTGATCAATGTGCAAATTGGCTTATCTGGTGTGCTAGAATACATTTTGGTTTCATCTGAATCTCTTGAGGAAATGTTTTGCAAGTAGCAGAATCAGTGGAAGTTGATTAATTTGGAACAGAAAGAGGAAATTGTTCAAAGGTATTGAGATATGTTCCCAACTGATGCATATTTCTGAACTGTATCTGAGACTGTCAAAACACGAGGTTAACAGAAAAACAGTAGCATGGCTGGTTGTGATTGTTTTCTGTCCCATCTGTAGGTGTTTGGGGAAATGAATTGTGGATTTGCACTATCACTTTTGTCTTTGTATGATTACAAGTGTGATATGACAAGTCTCCATGGTCTAGTTTGTTGGTTGGTTGGTTTGTTGTTTAATGTAG
The DNA here is from genome assembly GCF_023055435.1 of Haliotis rufescens. NCBI lineage: Eukaryota > Metazoa > Mollusca > Gastropoda > Lepetellida > Haliotidae > Haliotis > Haliotis rufescens. The sequence continues at coordinate 10,603,734 of NW_025963924.1, forward strand.
CACTCAGCAATATTCCAGCTGTATGACAGGGGTCTGTAAATAATCGAGTCTGGACCAGACAATCCAGTGATTAATATCATGAGCATCGATCCACGTAGTTGGGATCGATGACATGCATCAACCAGGTCAACGACTCTGACCACCTGATCCTGTTAGTCGCCTCTTACGACAAGTATAGTCGCCTTTTACGGCAAGCATGGGTTGCTGAAGACCTTTTCTATCCCGGATCTTCACGGGTCCAATGTTCGAGTGGATAGGTAGTCAGGGCTGGACCAGGCAAAACCAGGTTGCAACCTGGTCCCAGAAATTTATCAACTTGAACTTCACCAAGGTGATAAACTCCTGAGACGGACATTATTTTGGCTTTTCTCCCACATGGAGCTCGTACCCCAGGAAATAACTGATATACTGTTCAGAGTTGCATTAAACAAAACTCATTCACTCCACTCACAAAAAGCAGATGGCACTAAAAGAAGTGATTCATCAATTTAAGATTCAACCGAAACAATTGTAAGTAAACTCATTTCAGAAAAAAAGAATGAAACCTTTTTTTCTCTAACAGTAATCTTGATTAACATAGAATACCTCTTGAAGATTGAAACTGACAAAAAAAATTGGTTAAAATAAAAGGTGAAAGAAAAAAAATAATTGTATGACATCGAGTAATTGAAGAAAGCTTGACTTGAACCTAAACATCAATATGTAATGTATAAAATTTGAATATATTGACAGCTGAACCTGATTGGTGAGTCTTGAAGCACTAGACACTCCGACACTCCGACACATGGCACACAGACCCTATGGGGGAGTGGGGAAAATGATTAATGTGTAAGAAATAAACTTCCAAAAAAAATATTGATTTTAGGAAATACCAAAAAAAAATTGGCACCTTCATGATATAAGATAGATGCCAGCGTGACAAAATACACCTTTGAGAGTGCAAAGAAAGCAAAATGGGCTCTTTTTATAGGGGTTACATTTAGATTTTGTTCATTAGGTGCTCAGCATATTGATTTGCCTGTAAGGTGGTGAATAAATGTTGCACACTAATGAAATTAATGTTGAAATTTATATTCATGGATCATTGCATGGCCCTCATTTGAAGGGATTTGTAGTCATAATTAGTTTTGAGAAATGAAATGCTAGTCTTATGTTGATGAATCAGTAATGAAACGATGACGCATGATTCATGTGTGACCTTTTGATTAATACAAGAAAGGTCAGGGTGAACTGCGAAAGAAATGTACACCATACTCCCAAATGAACAGCGAAATGAATACATTGTTGTAGACTCTTGCATGCCAGACCACTTCCTTTGTCTTGTGGATGGAGCAAGCATAAAAGGAATTTTTGCCTGTACCTGCTTTATCTATGCAGCATCTGACTGGTTGTAAGCCACCAAAATTTGAATAACCATTCAGATGTAAAAATCAAGTTAAAAACACTCAAATGTTGGCCGAATATTGGTGTGAAAAGAGAGCGATTGTATTTCTCGCCAACAGGTTGTTTAACTTCAAAACTAGTTTGCAGCTCGCTCGCTCGCTCACTCACTCACTCACTCACTCACTCACTCACTCACTCACTCACTCACTCACTCACTCACTCACTCACTCACTCAAACAGTTTGTCATGTTAAGCCACCTTAATGATCCTTGGTTGGTCTGTCATACAGACCCTAAAACAACTATATCCAATACAGCCAGTGCAAGTCTATAATGTTTGGCAAGTCTAGATTACTGCAGCATCAGGATATGATAATAAAGAGTCAATCTCTGGGCTCCTTTTCAAGATAAGTTCATTTGAGAGACGAGATGTTAGTCTAGATTCTTGGACTGGCACAGTGGGCACCGTGCTTGTCGGTTTTACCAACATGGTGGGGGTGTTTGACCTTCATCTCTTTGGGCTTTCCTCCCATTATGTGTTACAATTTCATACACATTCAGGGAATCCATGAGTGAGTTGGGTTTAAAGCCACTTCCGAATGTATTTCACCCATCTTTGCATGTGGACCTCCAAAGGAGACAGCCCGATACAGGCCCTAGAGGGTGGCCATATCATGGAGAAATCCCTTGAATCTGTTCATCCATCAGGAGAATCCATGAGTGCCGAAGGGGTATTGTGATTCTACTTCTGGAATCAACAGATTCAAGGGATTTCTCCAATTTTAACAAGTTATTGGTCAAAGTTTCTCTATAATTTTGTATAATGACCAGTAGTTGCATCACTCAAATGCTCGTTCAGAATGGCCATAGAATTCCTGTCTCAGAATCAACTGCAAAACAATAGCATGACGTAATTCATCAACCAAAGTCTGGTGCTGACAAACCAAATATCATTATCATCATGAACCAGGGATTAGAATCCAGCATTGGATCCTGGCATGCTTAAGGGAAGCAATTCTGCACAAATATATGGAAGGTAGAGTACGTATCAAAATTGCATTATCGAACAATGACCCAAAAGAATGATGTTTTTTTTCTGGGAGATATTACAATAATGGATAACATGAAAAGAAAGATTGAGTTAGTTGTGAGAACTTCAGAAATATTTTCGAACTCTGTATATGAACCTCCATGGATGTATGATCTGTTGGCTGTCCCTTGTGACTTGTGGCATTACACAGTGCTGGAAATGTACCCCATTCCTAACCAATGAAGTATGAAACATTCAACCTTCAGTGATTAAGGTATCCTGGATGATAACGAGTTTGAAATGGATGTTTTTTAAGTCCGCAGTCTGTCCATGCAAACCATCTGTTAGGCTTTAAAGGGGGCATTCAAGGAGATTTTATTTGCATGTAAAGTGAAAAATGAGTCTCCCATGCGCCAGAGATGAAACTGAGGTTGTAATAACAGTGTTTTCCAGTAAGCTACAGCCATGGGCAACATGCAATCACAGCTAAGTACATATCTGAGGGAAATATATGACGAGCCATGTGTCCATAGGATAGCTCATGGAGGGAAAGTTTTGGTTTTGAACTGAGCAAGAGGCCTAAATGGCTGAATCTGGAATATTACAATCACTGTCTTTCCATCTCATGTAATTACACAAGGAAGAGCACAATCTATTTCTTTCACTATTCTGGTCAGTGTCATCGTATTGATGGCTATCAAAAGTATTATCAATAAGACCATGGTCTATTGACTTGACTCATCCTATTTTTTTAATGACTCTCGCTAACTCTATCATTTAGAAAGAACTTTGGGAGCCACCGTTTTTCTATTATGATAGGGTGTGTGAGGAATTGTTTTGCAGAAGATGGCCTGTTTAAGCAAAACCATGATGTCTCTCCTTCAGATTCATTTGTCTCATCTTCTGGAGTCAAAGACATATTGCTGGAATATTTCTAATATCGACATAAAACCATACGTATACTCACTCACTCACACATCTCATTTCTTCATCACATATCTGACTAATATCTGACTCAGTGATTTGGCAATGGTAGCTACTGGTCCAGATTATCACTTTGTCACACACTTGATCACTTGCTCACTTGTTCACTAAACTGCTCTCGCAGTCACTCACCCCAAACCTACCCAGCCTCCCACCCACCCACTCTCCTTCTCTATTTTTTAACCCACCTGTTTTTGCCTATGTTTGTCGACTCATTTTAGCGAATGAAGTATTAAATACCAGAAATGATTGATTTGTTTCACATACACTCCACATCTGAAGTAAATATCTCCCAAGATATGCAGGAAAGGATTTTCTTCTATTTTAACCCGCGTAGATTTAGCATAGTTTTGTAGCCAAGAAATAATTCACCAATTACATCAATGTGGTAGTCCCTTCCTGACCTTATTATTTTTGTTTCATTCAAACACCAACTTAAATGTGAAAGGAAAAACAATTATCTTCCTACTAATAAAAATATTAAGACTTTAGGACATTGTTTAGTGCATCATCCAGACACAAATATTTGTAACATTTGTCAGAACTAAGAGCCTACATTGTACGTGTGTCGACCTGCTGGACAAGAAGCGTGGATAACTCTTTGGAAAAAGGGAGGGGGGGGGGGGGGGGGGGTCATTGTGTGATTTGGAAAATCACATTCAGTAATAAAGCAATTTTGTTGAAAATATATCACCAAATGAGTTGGGCATGCTGCTGTAGTATTTTAATATACTCAATCACCTACAAAATTCCTGAATGTGTAAATGTTATATTATTCAAAATTGGGAGGGGCCACCCTTCACCCCCCTGGATCAGTGTATAGACCCCCATGAAGCTCCCTGCAGTGTGTAATAGGGCAGAAAGGAATGGGGGAGGGGTGCTGTAACAGAAATAAATACACTAAAAGCCTTAGGAACAAACTGTTTGTGTTGGCTGTCAGTCTTCCTAGGACTTGCCCGTCTGGTAATCACAGATTCCGGTCCTGGTCAGAATTTCCCACAATGCACAGGTTGCTGCAGGGAAGGCGATATGATGTATACACACCACATAGGCCAACTGTTATTATTATATGGCATTAAGTCCATCCAAGCTATTTACATTATGTTCAGTGTTTATCAGTGTCAGGTACTGGGAAGGATGTGTGAGGAATCAGCAGAAATTTGTTCAGAGTGGACTTCCTTTCAATTTATAATAAGATTATTATTAAATATATTTTGATGATTTAAATGAACTGTTGTGGGTTTTACAATAAAACAGCCCCAGAATGTTTTAATGGACAAGGCCAAAGGAATAGTGTTAACCTTATTTAGCAGAGTTCGAGCTCATCCCGCTTGAATTAAATAAATGTTTACTACGTTTACGTTTTCTGTCAGTTTTATTCAGTTCCAATTTCTAGCAATTTGCAGCAAAATTTGTAGCAAAATTTGTCCTATCACTCACTGAGAACTGCCTTTAAATTGTAGTCCTCAAATGCTACAAGTCAATGACAACCATCATTGAATTTTACTTGTCCTCAGCAATATTTTGTTGTGTTGGGCTAGCAGAACAGCATGAATTTCGAAGACTGATAAAACCATGTCTACAATTAAATATACTGGACAGTTTTTGTTGTTGTGGAATAGTTTTTGTACAAATGGGGTTTGGCAATGAATGTGGTCATAGATGGTGGTTCACACTATCAAAGGTTTCCGATATAAACTAAAACCTGACTGACTGGCTAAAATGACCACAATGAGTCAACAGCGAGTCAAGACTGTTTATGAAGTAGTTATATCTGTCATCTATACCTCAAAACCATTATATTCTACAATTTAGTATAAAAATAATTTCAATTTCACTTGATAAACCACACATTAAATAAGAATAGTTTTTAGGAACATTTCACAGATTAAGATCTTGAGGTATATGTACTGGAAATTGTTGCTGTAGTTTATTTGAAGCAGATACCTGGTTCACCGAACTTTGGTGTCTTCTCTAGACTTAATCATCTTGTCCTATCTACAGACATATTTGTTTCACAGAATATCTCCTGCCCAGAGGAATGCCTGCTAATTAGCACTGCTCGTTAGGGAGGTATTCTATTAGCAGGCACTCATTATCATGGCAGAACCAGAGCATAAATCCACCTTTATTAAGTTGACAAAGTTCTCTGTTAACTGTTTTGGCAACTTCCCCTCCGAGGTAGGTTATAAATTTATTTCGCTGGCAAGCAGAAGGTGATCTAGAATGGCTTTTGATTCGTGGTTGAATACAAGGACCTTTTCTATAGCATGTGTTTGGTAGTTTTAATTTAATTTAGCTAGGCATTTAGCTCCTTGGCATGCTCTAGAGCTGACCATGTCTCTGATTATGTTGATAGGTTTTGTGGGTACTTTGTGGGTTGGGCTTGCCATAGACCATCATCCCTTGATTCGGTCAGGTTTTCCTTCCAAACCAAGATATTACTGTGATATTACTGAAATATTGTTCAAAATAGGGTGAAAGGATCAAAATCATGAAACAAAAAAATCATGAAAAAATAATGTCACCACTTTCAGGACAGTCACTTAGATCCTCTCATAACTGTTTCTCTGCATTCACACCTCATTTTCTTTTTTCAATATAGCTAAAAAGCAGCGTAAAACCTCGCTCGCTCGCTCGCTCACTCACTCACTCACTCACTCACTCACTCGGGTGGCCCAGTCGTCTAAGGCGCTGCAATTCGCTGTGCAGAGTTGCGTCCCTTGGGCACGCCAGAAACCTATGATTGTGGGTTCGAATCCCGGTTCGCCCCTATTATGTTTCTAGGTTTGTCAGCACCATACCCGTGCTCGTGGGTTTCACCGAAGTCGTAAACGTCTGAGACCTGCATCACTTCGGGCTTTCCTCCCACACTAAGCTGACACGCCGTGATATAACTGGAATACCGTTAAAAGCGGCGTTAGACCCAACTCACTCACTCATTCACTCACTCACTCACTCACTTACAGGCCATCAGTGTCCCTTCAGATATCAACTGCCCTTATTATTTAGGATTCAATCACTTTGTGGCAGTAAAATGATACATAATACTATACTTGTTCTTGAATAATGTAGACACTCTCACAAAAAGATGACAACAGTGTTTTTTACTGTCCTGAGTGTGGTATACAGAAGGTTATTGAATAGTTGTCATGAATATGCATACGTTGTAGTAGCGTTACACAGTGACCTCCCCTTGTGTCGTAAACTTGGGAACGGCACATCAAGGTTGTAAAGAGGGTGGAAATGAGAGAACAAATACTTTGTGTGGCCAAATGAAATGATAACTTTCCAATCTCAATTTGTCCTTTGAAATTTTTCATAGCCATAAAAGTGGACTTTTGCATTTTGCAGTGGCAATGTCTCAAAAGCTTTTTATATGGGAAGTACCGTATTCAACGTAATAAACGCCTCACTCTAATAAGCGCCAATGGCAATATTTGCTGATATATTGGCTAGTGAACAATCCCAATTAGCGCCCCTTTCGATTGATCAATGTGCACTTATTTATTCGTGTATATTACACACTCGTGTGTTATATGCACCCTTAATTATGGGCAATTAAATTCTGGAAAATATCTCTGTCGTGTATAATATGCACAGACTTTTCTTTTGTATCATTTAAGGCTGATCTTTCAACAAGGTCCTCCTCACCAAACTTATATTTTAATAAGAGCCCCCTATTTCTAATTTTGAGAGCACCCTGGGCGCTTATTATGTTGAATATGGTTTATTGCATTTTGGTCACAGCGAATACATGTTTTTATTCCTTGTAGAGCTATGTATCATGTTTTAAACATAGCATGAGTTAATGGCTCTTGCAGAGAAAACTGAATCAATCCATTTCAAGCTGACATGTTTTTTTGTGTTGTGTTTTACATGTTTTTTGGGGGGTCATAGTCTGCTGGGAACCTGTGTAATTCTGTGGCAGAGTTAGGTCCTTAGTATACCATTATTATCGGGTACTCGAGCACGAGTTGAGTTCACTTTCCACATACTCAGGTAAAACAATTATGACCCATTGAAGCCTTACTACTAGGAAACCAATCAAGGTCTGCAAAAACAATGACACAGGTGTGTTCTACAAATTTCATAAAAATAACAAGTTGATTGTTTATTTTTCAGGAAACACATTTCGGAAAGTTTTAATACATGTTAGCTGAGACGTGCAACTTGTACATACCTTATGGTATAAAAAGAGCTAATTGTCATGAATTATGAGGAAAGGTTTTTTTTTCGTTGGCTAAAAAATTGGCATAGTGTCTTGGCAGTGAGTGAAGACATGAACTAGAAACTCAAGCCACATGTGAAGTAATGTGCGATTACAAGAGGTGTGATTCTACTGGTGACATTTCTTTGATGTTTTCTGAGAAACCACTCCTTGACAGGCGTGGTGTAAAAGGTTTTCAGATGTTCTTAGTAAGCAATACTTACGAGCTGATTTTTGCGACATTAAAACATTAAAGTAATGAGGAAAGCAGGCTACAGCAGAGTTAAAACTGCTTTCTGCACAACAAACTACAGCTAAATTCTCGTCAACAAAACCATCAGTGGGTTTATCGGTACTTTTGGCTGGTAAGGAGGTATTTCATTACCAAAGAGATTTTAAGGATGGATTCTAAGAGTTTTTTTCAAGAAATCATCCAAGAGAATATATTCCAAGTGATTAGAAGAATCAACTATAAGAGGTGCATGCTGATTGTTTTCGGGGGTGATATATGTGAAACTCATTGGGTCACATGATATTTTGAATCAAATGAATATTTTGACCTTCGTAAATATCTTCTAGAAATCATTTGCAGTTATCACCGATGTTTTTTCTTTCCTTTGTGTGTGAGTGAGAGAGTATGGTCTTGCACTGATTTTAAGACCAGAAGTGGGATTTACACATTGTACCCATGTGGGGAATCAAACCTGGGTGTTTGGCTTGACGAGCGATTGCTTTAACCACAAGGCTACAATACAGCCCTCTTTCCTTTGTGAATGACAACATAAAGTTTACTACCGTTACTTGCTCAGGGGATGCCCAGAGACAGCAGTACCAATCTCTTATATTGGGATACCTTGGTTGTTATGTGTAACCTGGCATTCTGTTTGTCTTTGTGGCCTACTGTTGTCTTTGTGGCCAACTGTTGTCTGTGTGTTGCCTACTGTTTGGTGTGTGGCCTACTGTTGTCTGTGTGGCCTACTGTTGTCTGTGTGTTGCCTACTGTTTGGTGTGTGGCCTACTGTTGTCTTTGTTGCCAACTGTTGTCTGTGTGGCCTACTGTTGTCTGTGTGGCTTACTGTTGTCTGTGTGGCCTACTGTTGTCTGTGTGGCCTACTGTTGTCTTTGTGGCCAACTGTTTGTCTGTGTGTTGCCTACTGTTTGTCTGTGTGTTGCCTACTGTTTGTCTGTGTGGCCAACTGTTTGTCTGTGTGGCCTTCTGTTGTCTTTGTGGCCAACTGTTGTCTGTGTGTTGCCTACTGTTTGGTGTGTGGCCTACTGTTGTCTGTGTGGCCTACTGTTGTCTGTGTGGCCTACTGTTGTCTGTGTGGTCAACTGTTGTCTGTGTGTTGCCTACTGTTTGGTGTGTGGCTTACTGTTGTCTGTGTGGCCAACTGTTGTCTCTGTGGCCAACTGTTGTCTGTGTGGCCAACTGTTGTCTTTGTGGCCTACTGTTGTCTGTGTGGCCTACTGTTGTCTGTGTGGCCAGCTGTTGTCTGTGTGGCCTACTGTTGTCTTTGTTGCCAACTGTTGTCTGTGTGGCCTACTGTTGTCTGTGTGGCTTACTGTTGTCTGTGTGGCCTACTGTTTCTCTGTGTGGCCTTCTAGTTGTCTGTGTGGCCTTCTGTTGTCTTTGTGGCCAACTGTTGTCTGTGTGTTGCCTACTGTTTGGTGTGTGGCCTACTGTTGTCTTTGTTGCCAACTGTTGTCTGTGTGGCCTACTGTTGTCTGTGTGGCTTACTGTTGTCTGTGTGGCCTACTGTTGTCTGTGTGGCCTACTGTTGTCTTTGTTGCCTACTGTTTGTCTGTGTGGCCTTCTGTTGTCTTTGTGGCCAACTGTTGTCTGTGTGTTGCCTACTGTTTTGTGTGGCCTACTGTTGTCTGTGTGGCCTACTGTTGTCTGTGTGGCTTACTGTTGTCTGTGTGGCCTACTGTTTGTCTGTGTGGCCTTCTGTTTGTCTGTGTGGCCTACTGTTGTCTTTGTGGCCAACTGTTGTCTGTGTGTTGCCTACTGTTTGGTGTGTGGCCTACTGTTGTCTTTGTTGCCAACTGTTGTCTGTGTGGCCTACTGTTGTCTGTGTGGCTTACTGTTGTCTGTGTGGCCTACTGTTGTCTGTGTGGCCTACTGTTGTCTTTGTTGCCTACTGTTTGTCTGTGTGGCCTTCTGTTGTCTTTGTGGCCAACTGTTGTCTGTGTGTTGCCTACTGTTTTGTGTGGCCTACTGTTGTCTGTGTGGCCAACTGTTGTCTTTGTTGCCAACTGTTGTCTGTGTGGCCTACTGTTGTCTGTGTGGCCTTCTGTTGTCTTTGTGGCCAACTGTTGTCTGTGTGTTGCCTACTGTTTCGTGTGGCCTACTGTTGTCTGTGTGGCCAACTGTTGTCTTTGTTGCCAACTGTTGTCTGTGTGGCCTACTGTTGTCTGTGTGGCTTACTGTTGTCTGTGTTGCCTACTGTTGTCTGTGTGGCCAACTGTTGTCTGTGTGGCCTACTGTTGTCTGTGTGGCCTACTGTTGTCTGTGTGGCCAACTGTTTGTCTGTGTGTTGCCTACTGTTTGTCTGTGTGGCCTACTTTTTGTCTGTGTGGCCTACTGTTTGTCTGTGTGGCCTTCTGTTGTCTGTGTGTTGCCTACTGTTTGGTGTGTGGCCTACTGTTGTCTTTGTTGCCAACTGTTGTCTGTGTGGCCAACTGTTGTCTGTGTGGCCTACTGTTGTCTTTGTGGCCAACTGTTGTCTGTGTGGCCTACTGTTGTCTGTGTGGCCAGCTGTTGTCTGTGTGGCATACTGTTGTCTGTGGTATAGATTGTTGCTATTATACACAGGGATTGGGCAATGGTAGGTTCCAGTCCAGGTTGTCTACACAAAGCATATTTGTGACCTCACTCACTCACTCACTCACTCACTCACTCACTCACTCACTCACTCACTCACTCACTCACTCACTCACTCACTCACTCACTCACTCACTCACTCACTGTATATATCTTTTAAATAAGAGCTTGAGATAAGCTGCATATTTGTGTACAATACACATTAAATAAACTGAAATATGCAGACAAATCAAATCCTAGCATATATTAAATATCAATATGATAAAATGATTGTGTCAGCCAATCACAAAATTCACTTACCGACAGATACACTGCTAAAAGCTCATGCGACAAAACAAACTGGAATAGCGATAGATTCCAATTGAAAAGCACATCATTCCTTGTCACTGTATCTTAAACAGTGGCTGATTGGTGATTACAAAAATAGGGCCTTTCTTTAATGGTAGGGAGCCGCAAGCAGACGCAGACAGGTATACAACTATTCATTTAGTTTTAAATGATTTACAGGGATTGTTATGAAACAGGTTTTCGTGTTAGATACCCAAATGATAAGAAACAAGTGGGTAAATACAAATGAATACCCTCTATAACTTGTGGGTACCCAATCCAAATGAAACCTCTGGGTAAGAGACCCAAATAACCAACAGCTTATCTAGAGCTCTGTAAGAAGAGATCAAAGATCCCCATTAAATAATGATCAGAGGAAGATTGCTTGATGACATTTGTAAGGGATTAACAGCATTAGGTTGATCGAGAAGGTTAATGTCTCCGTTTGAAATTTATAAGCGAAGCAGGTTAGGTATCACCTTGGCTGACATCTGGTGTTATTGTTATTAGTCCTCAAATGAGGAACATGTCTGGAAATGCTTCCTATTTATCACAAGCAAGCATTTTTCATATCGTTTTATGGACATGTTAAATGTTAAGAATCTGGGGTAGAGATAAAAAAAATTGAAATTAGAATTTAAGAGATGCCATCAATAGCTGCAATAAAATTCATCAGAGCAGAAACAAATTGAAAATTGGTGGCTATTGATGAGTTTTTTCATGCTTAAAGTTCACAGATGCTTTGATCTCCGTAACAGCATACTGAAGGCGTTCATTTGGAAATTTCATTGTCTTTTCCAAGTGCAAAAATAAAAAGAAGTTTTTTTATCATCAATGATTTGAAATCAGTGCTGGGAATATGATTGGCAGTCATCACTGTACGATTTCTCTCAAACTATGGGTACATAAAATCTTTCAAGAAGCGGTGTCCGTTATTGCAAGCGGGTTGATTTGCTGCCATATTTCATCCTTTCGGAATCAAGATTGCAATAAATGAATACAATTGGTGTTCCGGGATGTTTTATGTTTCTGGGTTGCGATACTGTCATCGTGTTGATTCGGGTGGAAACTTCCCCTTCATGTGTAATGTGTGGTCAGGTAATTTGAATGAAACACTCTCCTTAGTGGTGTGCATGTGAAGTGGGTGGCATGCCTGATTACCTCCCTTTGTTTCTGATCACCACATGAAGCCTGAGGGGTTGTCGCTAATCCTGTTGGTCAGATTTTGATGCGTGATATTTGATGACGATGTTGCTGTGGCAAGGAACATATCCTTTGTGTGGAAACAATTGTGATCACTCGGTAGTATCGCAGCTTTATTGTCTCCACGTGGGAATTAGGAGCGAGACCCGTGAAGATTCGGGGTAGAATCGGTCTTCAGCAACCCATACTTGCCGTAAAAGGTGACTATGCTTTTTCGTAAGAGGCGACTTAAGGGATCGGGTGGTCAGGCTCACCGACTTAGTTAATGCATGTCATCGTATCCCAATTACGTGGATCGATGCTCATGATATTAATCATTGGATTGTCTGGTCCAGACTTGATTATTTACAGACCGCTGTCATATACCTGGAATATTGCTGAACGCGGCGTTAACCAACCAACCAACCAACCAATTAGGAGCGAAATAGATCCCTGTGTTACTCCTGGGGATTAGATGGTCAAAATGATTTCAAAATGTTGTACGAGTCCTACTATATCATAAGCATGGGTTTAAGAATAACTATGAAATAGTTAAGAAAGCCGGTGTTTGCAAAAAGGTGAGCATATCTTGCCCCACATGTGGGACCTGTCACAAACACATGCAAAGGCAAGTCAATTGTTCACATGCAAAAACATTGACCATATCGGACAAGTCAAAATAGGGAACTGCATCAGACATCATTTTTGTCACTGATGCATCAGTTTTGGAAATGTCCTCCTCGTCTACCAAATAATGTTTTGAAAACTGAGGCCTTGAGTGTTGTAGCTCTGATCAAACCACTGGTGAGTGAGAGTCGTATGGCGTTCTTTGAAATCTTGGTGGAGAAGAAAGCGAAGAAAGAGAAAGTGAACTTGAAAATGTGCTCCAGTATTTTATTTTGGGTAAATCTGTATATGGCTTTACACATCATGATATTCAGTAAACAACCCCAAAGTTCACTGCATTCAGACCACATGTATGTATCACTTATTTCATGAACTTTTGTTTTCTGGATTCAAAAAGATTTTCAGCCATTTCTAAAAGATTTCAGTTTTCAGTTTTCAAATATAACTGCTGCAATGCATTTAGAGTGGGAAATGTTGCCTGCACTTCATGCAACTTGGCAATACAAGTTACCTGGTCTAGCAGTGTTTTTTACCTGCACTGGGTGCAACTTGGCAATACAAGTTACCTGGTCTAGCTGTGTTTTACCTGCACTGGGTGCAACTTGGCAATACAAGTTACCTGGTCTAGCAGTGTTTTACCTGCACTGGGTGCAACTTGGCAATACAAGTTACCTGGTCTAGCAGTGTTTTACCTGCACTGGGTGCAACTTGGCAATACAAGTTACCTGGTCTAGCAGTGTTTTACCTGCACTGGGTGCAACTTGGCAATACAAGTTACCTGGTCTAGCAGTGTTTTACCTGCACTGGGTGCAACTTGGCAATACAAGTTACCTGGTCTAGCTGTGTTTTACCTGCACTGGGTGCAACTTGGCAATACAAGTTACCTGGTCTAGCAGTGTTTTACCTGCACTGGGTGCAACTTGGCAATACAAGTTACCTGGTCTAGCAGTGTTTTACCTGCACTGGGTGCAACTTGGCAATACAAGTTACCTGGTCTAGCAGTGTTTTACCTGCACTTCATGCAACTTGGCAATACAAGTTACCTGGTCTAGCAGTGTTTTACCTGCACTGGGTGCAACTTGGCAATACAAGTTACCTGGTCTAGCAGTGTTTTACCTGCACTGGGTGCCACTTGGCAATACAAGTTACCTGGTCTAGCAGTGTTTTACCTGCACTGGGTGCAACTTGGCAATACAAGTTACCTGGTCTAGCAGTGTTTTACCTGCACTGGGTGCAACTTGGCAATACAAGTTACCTGGTCTAGCAGTGTTTTACCTGCACTGGGTGCAACTTGGCAATACAAGTTACCTGGTCTAGCAGTGTTTTACCTGCACTGGGTGCAACTTGGCAATACAAGTTACCTGGTCTTGCAGTGTTTTACCTGCACTGGGTGCCACTTGGCAATACAAGTTACCTGGTCTAGCAGTGTTTTACCTGCACTGGGTGCAACTTGGCAATACAAGTTACCTGGTCTAGCAGTGTTTTATCTGCACTGGGTGCAACTTGGCAATACAAGTTACCTGGTCTAGCAGTGTTTTACCTGCACTGGGTGCAACTTGGCAATACAAGTTACCTGGTCTAGCTGTGTTTTACCTGCACTGGGTGCAACTTGGCAATACAAGTTACCTGGTCTAGCTGTGTTTTACCTGCACTGGGTGCAACTTGGCAATACAAGTTACCTGGTCTAGCAGTGTTTTACCTGCACTGGGTGCAACTTGGCAATACAAGTTACCTGGTCTAGCAGTGTTTTACCTGCACTGGGTGCAACTTGGCAATACAAGTTACCTGGTCTAGCAGTGTTTTACCTGCACTGATGCAGCTGGGACATAGCGAGATTGATCCCTGCAGTAGCCATGCTGATTGTAAGTGTTGAGTTACCATCACCTCCACATTGCTGACACCGATGACCAGCATTGTTCCTTAGTCTGTATGTCTGTTAGTCGTTGGGACTCTCATCAAAACATTTTGAGTCTCAGACATTAGAATAGGGATCCCAGGGTCACTGCTGTACCAGCGGCAAATGATGTACGAAGTATGTGTGATGCCTGTTGCTTATTGTGTACATACTTCATGGACATCCCAATCTATACTACTGAAAAAACGTTAAGCATCTTTGATATTATGGCATGGCAGGTTAACTATTGTAATATGAAAAATGGGGCGGTCCTTTACTTTCTTATAGTAGTATGGATGGATTTTCATCTTTTAATCAAAACCTGAGTGAAGAAAATATGACATTGACTGATTTCAATCTTGTTTCTTAATTCAGTTTTGTTTTATGCGCCTTTTAATAAAAAGTTCAGTTTATTATAAGGTAGCTTTACTTATTCAGTTGAAAGGAAAGTCGAAAACAGGTTACAAGAATAGAAGGATTTTGTGGTAGACGCCATCATGAACTGTTTATTCTGCCAGTGATCATCACAATGTCACTTTATTGGATTAGGATTAACCACTTTGGTAGAATCTCACCCTTTTGTCTTTTCATATAAAATATACTCTTCAAAAAATGAAACTTGACACTGACTTTCAAAATGTAATATAATGCGATTGTTTCAAAATACGACACAGAAACCATAATTGAAACACTGTTTGAAGATCAATGTACACAATGTTCAAAACATTAATCGTGTCACCTAGACAGACACACGTACACTATACAGGGGTACAGAAAATGTCAGTATCGGTTGTGCCCACCACGTGCATCAATCATCGCTTGACACCGACGACCAATAGATGCAATCAAGTTGTCAATAACATGCTGTTGGATGTGCTGCCATTCATGCTGAAGTGCATCAAGAAGCGCCGGAAGTGTTTGGGGTGGTGGATTCCTTTTGCGAACGCGTTGATCCAACTCGTCCCACAGATGCTCAATCGGGGCAAATCTGTTGACTGGGCTGGCCAAGGTGATGTCTGGATGTTGTTGTGCTGTAAGAAGTCCTGACAAACACGTGCAATATGCGGTCGAGCGTTGTCCTGCTGGAACTGTCCGCCATAGACGTTGACGTGAGGAAGAACGTAAGGCTGTAGGATCAAGTCTCTGTAACGCACACCTGTCAGTGCCCCTGCTACATGCAGGAGAGTTGTCCTACCACCATGATGAATTCCAGGCCATACCATGACACTCCCACCGCCAAATGGGACAACCTGCTGCACATAGTTGGGGACGTAACGTTCACCCCAACGTCTGTAGACACGTGCGTGCCCATCAGCACGTGTGAGAAGGAAACGGGACTCGTCAGTAAACAGTACATTTCTCCACCTTGCACGTGCCCATCTAACCCTCTGTTGGCACCAAAGCAGATGGTCCGCCAGATGACGTGGGGTCAATACATGACGTCGAACAGATCTTCGTGCAAAAAGTCTAGCCTCCCTCAGTCTGTTGCGTACCGTTTGATCTGATATTCTGCGTACCCCAGGGATCTGTGTGGTTGTAGACGTGGGTGGTAGTGCGGTCTCGGAGGTGTCGCAGCCGGATGTATCTTGTGCTTGGGTTGTCACCCTTGGTCTTCCTGACCTTGGTCTGTCGTCAACTCTGTTGGTGTTGTTGTATCGGGTCCACAGTGCGGAGATTATCTGTCTGGATACGCCAAAGTGCCTGGCCACTTTTTGCTGAGTTGCTCCAGCTTGTAATCTCCCAATGGCGTTGTTCCGTTGAGCTGCATTCAGTCTTGGCATTTTGTCACCACCTCTACTGCCGTTATAAGGACTGTATGAACAGCCGTTGATGTGGATTTTTATGCCCATTCAGCAGGGGGGCCTGCATGCCTAAATGCAGGATCTTGTGCTGCACGTTTTTTACAGGCGGTTGCGTTTGGATGAAGCTATAAAATTGATCCCCAAACGCTACGTTTATGTGCTTTGCATGTGTTTTCGCGAATTATAGACACATCATCTTTCTGTTTGACTTATTTGGTTCTCATTTAATGTAATTATTTTAGATATTTGGCAAAAAGTGGTTTTACATCTATGTCGAGTTTCTTTTTTTTGAAGAGTATATATCTACACAGGTCCAAGGCTTGCAGAGGAGTTTTAAATTTTAACCGTGAGTGTTGATTTATACGATATCGAAAAGTATGAGGGTGAGATTCTATTTATCATCCAAGACCATTCTTCCAATTTTTTTTAGACTAGTGGACATTTGATTGTGATGTCATGGCGAGTGATGAAATCACAATGGTCCACAAAGCAATTTCTCCTGAAAAGGCCAATTTTCTATGATAAATTATATTATGGGATATACATATACTTTATTATTGTGATCACAAACATAGTCAAAACAGAAGGGCATATAGATGACTTATATGTCTTCCAGTTCAAACCAAGTTGAGCTTGATTAATAATTTATTGTGCTGGTGGTACCTCTTCCTTTATTTTTATATCTGTCTGAGAGTGTAACAATTAGGAGATAAACACATGATATAGATAAGATAATAGATAACAGATAGATAGTTAACACCCAAGAGTAATCTCTATTAGCAGTGACTAGTTTCGAGCTGGATCACTCTCATTGCTACATAAGATTGGAATACTGCACTCACTCACTCACTCACTCACTCACTCTTTGAACACTATGGATAGTATCAATCAGTACGTGCTTTGTAGTTTGCAGGCGTTGTCTTGATATGACATGAAAATTTTATGCTGTTAATATTTGTTTACAGATACTTTCTGCTTGTATGTCTGAAGACTTTAGGGATATCGTATAACCAGGAATAGTGGATGTCATCTGCTACCATGACAACACGATTGATAAAACGTATGTATTAATAAATGATGTTTTCCCATCAAATTTTAACACAGCTTGGTGTATGATCACTTCGATGTTCATATTCCTGTGCTGTGTGCCATGAACATATCTCTTCTGACTGGGAGTAAATTAACTATTGAACAAGAACAGGATGCAGATGCTATGGAAAGTTGATTTCCATCTTTTTATGTATTTCAGCCACATACTCACACTTCCCTTTATCCTTCTCTATAACTTACATCCTTTGGGGTGTTTTGGGGACAATTGATCTTCAGCAATCCATCTTGTCTTAAAACTATGTTTGTTGTAAGAGGCAAATTAACAGCATCGGGTGGTCAGACTTGCTGACCTGGTTGATGCATGTCAATCACACCCAATGTGTTGATCGATGCTCATGATGTCAATCACTGGATTGTTTGGTCCAGACTGGATTATATACACATCGACGTCATACAGCTGGAATGCTGCTGAGTGTGGCGTCAAACAACAAACAATACATGCTTTTATGTCCTTGTCCTAGTTTAGTAAACACAGACCAGGGTTTTAGCTGGAGCCGGAACAAGTTTATGATTTCTTCAAGTTTGAAAGAACATTTTTCTGTATCATTACCGACCGCCTCCGTGGTCTCTAGTAGAGCGTCTGCACGGAAAGCGGAAGGTTAAGGGTTCGATCCCCGGCCGCGTCATACCAAAAGACATTAAAAGATGGTACTTGTTGTTACCCTGTCTGGCGCTCGGCATTAAGGGGCTAAAACAAGGACTGGTCGGCTCGGCTCAGTATACTGTGTCAGAGGGGGGTATTCATGTTAAACTGCGTCATGGTATCTCAGTGAGGTAGCACTATAAATCGGCATCAGTCCGGACTAGTACAAGCAGCCACACAAACACACACACGTACATGCACGTCACTATATAAGTGCAATAATCTTGGACGCGACGTTAAACCCCATTTCACCTAACCTCACCTGTATCATTACCAAATTTGAGACAATCCTTCAATGTCCTCGGATTTGAAAACATATTAGGAACCCTCATTTACTTGATTTAGTGAACTGACACACTATGAAAATGGGAAATAATTTTCAGCTGACTAACAGAATAGAAACTGGTGAGGCCTGTTCAAAGGCAAACATCATTGCAATAATGTTATCTGAGTTGAGTCATAAGAGGCAAATTAACAGCATTGGGTTGTCAGACTTGTCAACCTGGTTGATGAATGTCATCGTACCCAATGTGTTGATTGATGCTCATGATGTCAATCACTGGATCCAGACTCGGAATATTACAGACCGCCGTCTTAAGGCTGTAATAGTGCTGAGTGCGGCGTTAAACAACAAACAAAACAAAATGAATTTAGTATTGCTGGAAGGGATTCTTTAAACTATTGTCATACACTATCAGAAACTATATCCATATTTCAGCAGGTCATTTCTGTTGTATGTCTGAAGCAAGAAATTAACCACCTCTAACAAATCAAATGAGGAATTATCTCATTGATATAGATGATATCTTAATCACAGTCCCTGTGTGGAAGCGAGGCCATTGATTGGTCAAGAAAACCGATTCCTCTCTGTAGCCGGACATTGTTATTATACAAGTCTAGACGCTGTGTCATAAGTTGTGATAATTCTGCCTTGATTTCTATTGTCATTCCATAGTACATTTGATTCTGGTTGTAAATCGAGCAGATTTATCCGGGACAGATGACCCCCATGGATGTGATGTAGCCAGGAGGTTGCCAAGAAGTTGAAATCATGAGAGGGAGGTCCACAGGCTTTCGTGTACTTTGTTTCCTTAATGAAATGGGGATATTTTATCAATAACTCGTGGTTCACATATTCTTTTAATTTAGTGGAAAGGTCACTGGTTTGCTCATAGAACACAAAAAAATGGAAAAAAACGTTTCGAAGATTGGAAGATATCCTTCTACGGCCTCGCACAACATTGATGTGGTCTCTGTTGGGATAGGTTTGTTTCCTCAATCCAATAGCTCTCTGATCCCCTTGGTCAAGAAAATTGACTTTTAGAACAAAGACGGAGAGAAATCGAACAATAAATTTCTTAAGTGATTTCTTGTGGTTGTAACATTGGCCATTGATCTCGGGATGTCTGAGGCTATGCCTTTCAAAATACGGCTTCTTGACTTGGTTTTCTCAAAGTTAATGTACATATTTGTGAAGGCTTGTGTGGGAAGTTGGGTGATCTGGTGATGATTCTGGTTCTTTGTTGAGATTAGGAAGGTATTGACTGGAAATGACCACTTGTGTTATCTGGCAGGATTGGGAGGAGGGATGCCTGTGTCAAGCCAGGGGACGGAGATGTTAGGGCAGGGGAAAGTCAAACACAACTGTTGTCTTTAGGTTGAATGCAATCAAGTGAAACAAGCTTCTGTATGTACATGTTAATAAACTGATGGACGGGACTATGGGAAGGATGAGCAGGACATTACAAAAGATTCACTTGGGCTTGAAAAGGCCTCTCTCCTCTCTCTCCGTGTTTCTCTGTGTGCCTCCCGCTCTGTCTGTGTCTCTCTGTCTGTGTGTCTCTAATGCTTGTCTGCCTGTGTCTCTCTGTGTGTGTCTCTCTGTGTGTGTCTCTCTGTGTGTGTCTCTAATGCTTGTCTGTGTCTTTCTGTCTGTGTGTCTCTCTAATGTCTGTCTCTCTCTCATGTCTGCCTCTCTGTGTGTCTCTATCTCTCTAATGTCTCTCTGTGTCACTCTCTCTAATGTCTGTGTGTGTGTGTCTCTCTCTCTCAATGTCTGTGTGTCTCTCACTGTGTGTCTCTCTGTTTCTCTGTCTGTCTCTCTCTCTCTCTCGTTTACCTATGATAATCTTCTTGATCTGATCACAATCTGGCAACCTTATTAGACAGGAACATTGAATTTCTAACCTGTTGAAATTTATTTTTTATGAACAAACTTTATAGAATGGCTTTGCCAAATGTATTTCCTTGCATCTCTTACAATAAATAAAGACGTTAACACGTTGTCTTTAAAACAACGTACTGCTGGAGTGAAAGGACAGTTATTTAAGGAAGCAGCACCCTTCAGTTAGTGGAACACTGTGTGACAGTGATGGGGAGTTGGAGGTGTTTATACATGAACGTCCTGTAGACAATGATTAAACGTTGCTGGTGTAAGTTAGATGTGGTGAGAAGTCTCCAGAGAGCCAAGCGAGGAAACATTTACAGGTATTTTTTTGTTTGGAACTGTAATGTAATTAGGATAGAGCAGCCTGGTGAGTTGCCTTCGATAAAACCACATTTAAGAAAAAACAGCAGAAGGAGAAACACTTTGTTCTGCAAGTCTCCAAGTGTCGCAAGTGTGTTGGTTGTGTTTGGCTGTTATCAAAATGGCTATATTACAAGTCAAACAATGATGTATTGTTAGAAAGAATGAAAATTGTTTTGATCCTATTTTTGTTAAGGTCCAAGGTGAGATTTGGACCTATTTTCTGATTATTATGATTGAATATGGTGATGGATTATTTTTTCCAGCTCGGGATTTAGTTCCGATCCACTTTCATTTTGGTGTCGTGTATTGAGTGGGAAGAAAGGTTGCCAGGTGGGAGGTGTTGGTTCATCACACTCCAGATCTGATTTTGATTTCCAAAATGGGTACATATTGAAAAATTTATTTTTAGTGTCCCTGACCTTCAATGATTGGTTGTTGTGGGAAGTGATGCTGAAACTTCATTCCCTCTGTTACACCTTGGGTGTCATGATGCTGGTGATCAATTGGGATGGAAATTTTAGTACAGGACACTTTTGAAATGCATTTGGTGTGTCAACCTTTGAGTTGTTGTGATGTACTGGAGCATTAGGGAAGGGCGCTATATGAAAAGGATCCCAATAACTAAATACCTCCATATGCCAGAGTAACAAAACAAAGGCCATGAAGTTTTAGCAGTGTAAAACCAAGCTCGCTCACTCACTCACTCACTCACTCACTCACCCACCCACCCACCCACCCACTCACTCACTCACTCACTCACTCACTCACTCACTCACTCACTCACCCACCCACCCACTCACTCACTCACTCACTCACTCACTCACTCACTCACTCACTTGATGATTTGACCACTATGGATAGTATCAATCACTATGTGCTATGTAGTTTTGCAGGCGTTGCCGTGATATGACGTGTAAAATTTACTCACTCACTCACCCACCCACCCACCCACCCACTCACCCACTCACTCACCCACCCACTCACTCACTCACTCACTCACTCACTCACTTGATGATTTGACCACTATGGATAGTATCAATCACTATGTGCTATGTAGTTTTGCAGGCGTTGCCGTGATATGACGTGTAAAATTCACTCACTCACTCACCATCACCCTTGTGCACCAATGACAACACAGTATACAAGCATTTTTCAAATGTATTGTTTCACAGGGTCAGAAAATTTCACTAGTCCAATGGTCCTTGCCAAACTGCCCAATAGTTCAGGTATCAGAAGGACATACCAGTAGACATTTGCGCTTTTTAAGGGTTTTGCTATAGGTCATCATTATAAGGACTAGTGGACTACAACTGTTAGTTTCTACTGATGTATATACGTTTTCATTGCTATTCCAAATTGTGGTATACCAGCAATACAGAACACCTCTTATTTATTTTCACATTCAGGCTGTATTTACATCTGATTGCTGAGTGTTTTGTTACTTTGAGGCTGTATTTTAAGTCAGATAATGCACATGCTACTGGACATTCGTTACAAATAACAGAGACCATATACCGATCTGCTATGTACCAGGAAAGAACACTGCAAAAAATGATACTGCCAGATTCGTAGATGACTTGTAATGAAAGTCGATTTAGTTGTGCATTATTGTGAATGGAACAAATCATGCTGTGCTCGCAGTCAACAAGTTGCCCTTGCTGTGGAGTGAATGCATTCAGGGCAGAAAACTGTGCCACAATGATTTCATTTAGAGAGAGGAAAAAACATTAATTTCATTTCATGGTAAATATGAAATGAAATATTTTTGATGAAATTAAACACAGATAGATTCCTTGTCCTCATATGCTGGAACATGCTCTTGCGTTTGTTTGGTCAGACAGTCCTGGACAGACGGCTGACAAGTTCCTCCCAAACTTAATGTACTGCTTTCCTGAACAATAAATGACTTGTCGCTGCTGCTGAAATCCAACTCCATGTTGCTTTATTTTCTTACCTCCTTATCTCGGTCTATTAGAAGCCAAGGATGTTGTATGAAATTACACTGTTTGTTTTCGTTTTATCAGTTTGTGAATGTGCACCACCTTTGAACACATAGCCGTTATCAAAGTGCTGTTTTAGTGGACGGAGTTTTTTTACCAGCCAATAAAGGGAAGTTGTGACATGTTAATATAAACATGAGTAGTATTTAGGGAAATAGTGTCCTTTAGTCTGCTCACTTCCTCTGCTGAAATATAAATACTACTTTCCTGAGGGCTTTTGCTTGTGACGATAAAATAAACATCTATTTTATGGTCTTTGTGAGTTTGTTGGAGGTTTGATGAGGGACCAGTGTTGTAGTATTGGGTTGCATGATGACAAAGATCGTATGAAAATACAAACAATAATATTTTGGAGGGCCAGCTGCGAAGAGTTGTAAATCACAGCAGCGTGGATCTACGAGGATGCCTGACAATCAACTACACATGGAAATTCAGTTTGATGTCATTCTGAAACCCTAAAATGCATAACATGGCACATGCAAATATTGACAAGATGTATAAAAAGTACATTTCTATCAAAATGTTCACACTGATTCTTGAAGAGTAAGATGTACAACTCAAAAGACTGCATTTTTTCATATTACTCTGTCATGGCATGACCAGTTAACAAAAGTAATATGAAAGAATTGGGTGTTCTTGAACTTCTTTTGAATAGTATAGTTGCCAAGCTGTTTCTTCTTCCCTGGCATAAAACCGCATGCATTTTCTTATTTGTCTCAACAGTCTGTGACAAGGAGATATATTTCAAAAACATCCTATTTCATGATGATCTCACAACATGAGGCAATTGTTTCCAAGGGAAAAGTTTGGAAATTTAATTTATTACAATTGGGATCAATTTAATAAAACTGAAAATATCTCTCAGAAATATTCAGATACCAAAATATGTGAGTTGCTGGATTTTCTGATTGACAAAATCTTTGTTAATTTTTGGATAGAACATTTAGACAAGGAGTAGACTTCACATGGGTACAAGCTTCTTCTTGCTGATCTGTTTTTCTGTGGAAAAAACAACTCTAGGTTTATCAGGGAAAGGTCAAGTTGCCAAAATGTTCCACCTCAGTTTCTGATATGGAGATGACCTCATCTTGTAGAGTGAGTGAGTAAGTATTGTTTTACACCGCTTTTAGCAATATTCCAGCAATATCATGGCGAGGGACACCAGAAATGGGCTTCACACATTGTACCCATGTACAATCCCTGAGAAACCGAATCTAGTGTCCTATCTGGGCATAGAAGTTCAAAATAATGGCAACCTCTGTACCAAGCTGATCGAACAACAAGAGGGATGATTCCAATCTGAATTTCCACTTCATGTCGAGCACTACACCATCAGCCCCAGTTTATGGCCTCTACACTTCTCAGTTGCAGAGGAATTTTTGAGCTTGTATATTTTTTTCGAATTTCATTTACAGACATATTTTGCTTTCAACGAAGCTTTACTATCAAGGTATTGCCATCAAAGACATGGTTAAGTCATGCCAGAAATCCTTTGGTAGACATTCCTTTATTTGGAGTTTTCACACTTACTTACCCACTGGCACTTACTTTTTCAATGAAAATTGTGTGAATGGCTGGTGCAACGGGTAGAGCAGGATATGCTGACCCTTTTTGAGAATACCTATTTTCAGAGATCCGTTCATATTATTTTCATCATTATTTTGCCTTTAACGCCCTATGGAATCTGCTTTGGGCAGATATTCAACTGACCCGTGAAGATCTGGGGTAGAATAGGTCTTCAGCAACCCTTGCCGTAAAAAGCGACTGCTTGTCGTAAGAGACGACGAACGGGATTGGGAAGACAGGCTCGCTGACTTGGTTGATGCATGTCATCGTTTCCCTATGCATGGATTGATGTTCATGATGTCAATCACTCGATTGTCTGGTCCAGACTTATTTCTTTACAGATTGCCATCATATAGCTTGAATATTGCTGTGTACGGTGTTAGACAACAAATAAACAAACAAACAAGGATATTCAACTCTGAATATTTTTCTGAAGTTGACATTTGGCATTTATGGTTTTTTCATTCTGACATAATAATATTTCCTCAGTAGAAATCAAGAAAGGTTTGAAGAGAAATTAATTTCATGACCTGTATGTAATACTGAAGACAAGTTGAGGACCAACGAAAGCCATGGTACTTCAGCTGATGAATACAGTAGTAGGAAAGACTTGGGTGTCATGCCATGACAGATTAACTGTAGTGATAGGAAAGACTTGGGTGTCATGCCATGACAGATTAACTGTAGTGATAGGAAAGACTTGGGTGTCATGCCATGACAGATTAACTGTAGTGATAGGAAAGACTTGGGTGTCATGCCATGACAGATTAACTGTAGTGATAGGAAGGAATCCGCTTGTGTTTAACTATTTTAAAGTAATATGTTTGTTTACTGTGTGCCTCACACAATATAAAAGTTGCATATGCGGATGTCATAACATATTCTGGTGTTATGCTGTGATTCAGGCCAATCCCGACTTGGCGCCAAAGCCTTGTCAACTTCACCAGAGCCACGTCCTAATCAACACTACTTTTATCCCGCTATTCTGAGGACGTCCTCTTTGGAGTCGAACCATTAGGTGAGAACACATACAGCAGATGTAAGAACATGATTGTGCGCTAACAATTTACATTTACATGAAGTCAGCATTTTTAAAATCCTTTTACTGTTATTATGATTATATTTCACACATGCTGAAAAATACCTCAACACTTAACCATTCTTGGTGCACATACGAGTCAAATATACATAAGTTATTGTGTTCAAATGATTTTCATCTTTTCTATAATCTGGATTTATTTAGTTTTTACTGTTAATATGATCACATATCACACTTGCTGAAAAACAGCCCCGCAGCTAGAGTTACCTGTTAATTCTGCAGCAACTATCAGAAAACAGATGATAAGATAACAAATTGATCTCTTTAAAAAAGTATATCATCCTGAAGTCAATAAGAAAGAATTTAGCAAAAACGTAAGACTTTATATCATCTGTTCCAATCAAGACTTTAATTGGGGCAATAGATTCTAATTCTGAACTTCGCCAGCAAGAAGGCTCAGTTCGTTATACAAATTATGGTAAAGATTTTCTGTGCTTTAGCTTCGTGCACCTGCATGTGTATTTGTGCTACGATAGCTCAATCATCTGTGAAAGAAAATATCACCATAAAAAACTATTAATTGAATGAAAAATGGAGGCATGGTTCCGAGATATGCAGGGCCTATAAATGTGATTTGGAGTGCAAAGGAATGTCCGCTATCAAGATTGCATTGGGGACTTAAATGAGTTTGCTTGTTTCTGCGATTTATCACATTGCGCGAAGATTATTACTGAAAGATTCAGTGTGTGTTTGTGTACACTGTATCTATTCAGTCGCAAACTATGTCCCTCGTTAGAAATATAGATAAGCTATGTAATGATAATTGACATATATATCTAACTGATTCTAAAGTGCTTTTTGTAGAGGTGGACAAGCGTGTCTTTGTAGGATCTGATTGTGTAGTATTTTCTATTTTAATGATGATAATATGAACAAAGTGGCTTTTTGTTTGACATTTCGGATTGACCGTTTACTGAAAGGTAAAAAGTGAAATTTTCTGATTTAGGAGATTGCCATTTTTTGCTGTTATCTTTGCTTATTATATCAACAATAGTAACAGGGTTGCTTTAGAATTAAGGCCAGTGGATGTTAAATCTCTGTCAGATGCTTTGCTTAACTAAAAAAGATAAGATAATGGTTAATTTATTGTTTTGGGGAAAGAGGATACTGTCGACAAAGCATCTAAAACAATTCTGTAACATATATCATGTGTGGCAGCACAATCTTCATGGTGTCGTCAGTTAGTTGGAAGTTGCAAATGTTGGAATTTCCATCTTAATCTCACCACCTGCAGATCTGAAAAGACATTGTAAAATACCAATGTTATTATCAGCGACTTTAAGGCACTCTCTGTCTAAATAAACTCTTCACAGTTGTGAGACAGACATGACGTCATGCTGAAATGTGGTCATGTCATGCTGGAATGTGGTCATGTCATGCTGGAATGTCGTCACGTCATGCTGGAATGTGGTCATGTCATGCTGGAATGTGGTCATGTCATGCTGGAATGTTGTCACGTCATGCTGGAATGTGGTCATGTCATGCTGGAATGTGGTCATGTCATGCTGGAATGTTGTCATGTCATGCTGGAATGTCGGAACGTCTTGCTTGAATGTCATGTCATGCTGGAATGTTGTCATGTCATGCTGGAATGTCACGTCATACTGGAATGTTGTCACGTCATGCTGGAATGTCATGTCATACTGGAATGTCATGTCATGCTGGAATGTAGTCATGTCATGCTGGAATGTCGTCATGTCATGCTGGAATGTCGTCATGTCATGCTGGAATGTTATGATGTTGAAAAACAATAGGAGATGACATCATTTGCTTTGATGATGACTGAAACCAATTTGATTGCAAAATGTAGAAAGAAATAACTAAATTGTAATTAAGAAAGATTTTTAGGATGTCAACTTCTTTATTATGAGGAACGCAACGTTTCGGAAAATCTACTTGCTTCTTCATCATGGCCCAGTCGTCTAAGGCACCGTGATTCGCTATGCAGAGTTGCGTCCCTTGGGCATGCCAGAAACCTATGATTGTGGGTTCGAATCCCGGTTCGCCCCAATTATGTTTCTAGGTTTGTCAGCACCATACCCGTGCTCGTGGGTTTCACCGAAGTGGTAAACGTCTGAGACCTGCATCACTTCGGGCTTTCCTCCCACATTAAGCTGACACGCCGTGATATAACTGGAATACTGCTAAAAGTGGCGTTAAACCCAACTCACCCACACTCACTGCTTCTTCATCAGGTGAATGATGAAGGAGTAAGCATATACTCAGAATTGTTGTTTCTCATAATAAAGAAGTTGACATCCATATATTCTCTTCCTTATGTGTATCACTTCTAAATGACTTTCAAAGACTTAAATTGAAATTGTTCTGATAAATATCGGTCAACCAAAGATTTAATTAGTTTGTTGACCAATTTGCCAAACCAGACACTTTTATTTAAATTTGGAATTGACAAAAAGTATATATACTTCTCAAGAAAATGATTCATTATGCTGTTAAAATTCTGATGATTTCAAGGATCCAATCCCATGTAAGCTTTTCAACCAATCAGATTGTAACATACACTCCTATCCACTTCGTAGGGAGTAATCATTTTCTTCCATGTTGTGTTTAGCGTCTTCGTGGACTTTTTGTGTGCAGTAACATAGCTGCAACTGTGCTGAATTTTTCGTTTTTGTTATGAATTTCAACTGAACAATGAAAATATGATTTTCCTAATTCACATGAATAATATGCCAAAAAACGGGGGGAAAACCAAGGACTAAATTTTCATGGACACTTGTAAAGACGGTAGTTATTTAGCATTACACAATCTTCGACAAGACGTGTGCGTCTTGTGTATTGACTTGTATGAAGTCTATTTATAGTGTTGCATCTGTCATAACGAAACATGCCACTTGTATTATCGGAAGTTTCTGTAGTCAAAGTAGAAACTACTAAAATGATCAACTGAGTTTCAGAATCACATGGCTTTGATGTTCCAGAAGATTGAAACAAAATACTTATTGTAATTTGGGAAAGGTGCAGCTTTGCACTGGATTCAACAGTAGGTCTAACAAATATTGGTAGTTGCCGCAGACCACCTCCTTGGTCTAGTGGAAGGTCCGGGGTTTGGTCCCTGGCTGCATCATACCAAAACATAATACTTGTTGTTACCCTGTCTGGCGCTTGGCATTAAGGGGCTAAAACAAGGACTGGTTGGCTCAGAGTCAGTATACTATGTCTGAGTGGGGTATTCATGTTAAACTTCGGCATGCTATCTCAGTGGGCTAGCACTATAAATCGGCATCAGTCCGGCCTAGTAGAAGACTGCATGCACACACGTGCATGCACGTCGCTATATAAGTGCAATAATCTTGGACACAACGTTAAACCCCATTTCACCTTGCCTCACCTGGTAGTTGGTGCAATTGGTAGGAAACACCTCAAGATACTGTTTCATCATGTGGTACAAAGAATGATAATTGCTGAGAAACTCCTTATATAATATTCATATTTCCACATTACTAAGGAAACGCAGTTAAATATATTTGTAACGTACATTGAAACTAATAAGTATATATCAATAGGGGAGAAAGTCTGATAGCAATGTCGCTTCAGGGATTAAGCTGGTATGTGTTTCAACTTGTATAATGTTCAAAGGGTTGCAAAAAGTTCACTCACACATAACATCAAGCTGAGTCAGTGCAGTCTTACACTCACTCACTCACTCACTCACTCATTCACTCACTCACTCACTCACTCTCACTCACTCACTCACTCACTCACTCACTCACTCGCTTGCCCATCTAACACCCATGCACACACTCACCCACTCCTTTACCAGTTTTTCCGTCTCTTCTCTTCTTTTTCTCTCTCACTCCTCCCTCCCTCTCCCTTTATATCTTTCATGCTCTCACTCACTCACTCGCTCGCTCGCACACACACACACACACAACACACTGATAACTTCCTTCACATCGTCTTATCATGTCCTCACTGACAGTTTGCCCTCATCAGGAGATATGACAAGATTCATTTGTTGATGGAACAGGAAGTAACAATTACAAAATTACAATTGTTCCCGTGGCACCTTTTTAAAAAAAATAGAAGACATTGTCGAGCTTTCATCTTTATGACCAAATCCTGCTGTTCTCTTTATACCTGGTTATTTTCTCCATAAGAACAATCAACTTCAAACGCTTTATTAGCAAATATTGACCAATAGGATACAATTTATCTGTGATGAAGCTGGCTAATATAGTTTACCTGTTTTTATCAAGCACTCAACATCCAAGGAAATGGGTCTTTTAATCTCAATGTCAGATATAAGAAGTTCCTTTGATGCAGGTGGTTAGGTTATTAATGTGCTGTTTGTTTTAAGTGCAAAACGGGCTTTCCTGTGCATTGTTATCCATATGTCGATATGTAATTGATTGTACTGTCGGAATCCCTCTGGGGTCACTTCCTCTTACATGTGGACCTACAGAGGAGACACTAAATAAGTCTGGCGATGTCAGTGATAGACATAATCTTTCCATTCTATTACACACACAAGCTGATAAACAAAACCTTATCTGGAGATATTGCTGTGTTGGTGATGGTTATCAAGGCATTATAAAGATTACAGGAGCTATTCGATGGTTTTCTTGAATTATATTACATCACTTTGTTATATGATTTAGTGGTATGGTTATGAATATGAGACGAGTTGCATAAACTGGGAAATTTGATACATATGGTTTAGTTACAGAGCTTTCGTAGTTTGTAATTAGATCAGGAATGATTGATGAGGTAGGGAGAGTCTCAGAAACGAACATTATGTTTTGTCTGCATGGACGGATATTTGTTGATGGGTTTTGGTATGTCAAGTTGTGTTGTGTTCCAGTAACATCTTTGTTCCAGTTGTGGGATCTAAGGGGTTTGTCATGCAATAATTAGGAGAGGGGATAGGATTTGGGTTTGAAGCAGAATATTAGGCTGCTTTGAAAACAATCCAATCCGTTTATTTTCTCTGTGATCTTTTTTTTTTAAGCAAATTATTTTTTCTATAAAATCTTTAGGAACAGTTTTTACAAAGAAACAAAAAAGCACCAGGCCAAAACTTGACTTCAATGGGGATGATTATTTACACTCAGTGAAATGCTTTAAAAAACATGCTTATTCACCCAATTACTAACTCATCTACTCAGTTAGGGGGGGCCCAGTCTTCTAAGGTGCCGTGATTCGTTGTGCAAAGTTGCGTCCCTTGGGCACGCCACAAACCTATGATTGTGGGTTCGAATCCTGGTTTGCCCCGATTATTGTCCCCCGCCGCACGAAAGCACCCGTACGTCCCACCTGTTTGTTGCCGCGATATCTCAAGAACTAAACACTGGATTGTCTTCATATTTGGAACTATGGTGTATATAAAGACTCCACAGACACTAGTCGGTTTTGGTGACCTTGACCCCATTTTCAAGGTCACAGCAGGCAAATCTGCTTTTGGAGTTTGAAAACGGTGTTGCCTTGATATCTCAAGAACTAAACACTGGATTGTCTTAATATTTGGAACTATGGTGTATATACAGACTCCGCAGACACCAGTTAATTTTGGTGACCTTGACCCCATTTTCAAGGTCACAGCAGGCAAATCTGCTTTTGGAGTTGGAAAACGTTGTTGCCGCAATATCTCAAGAACTAATAGCTGTATTGTCTTCATATTTGGTACTATGGTGTATATAAAGGGCGGGGGACATTTCATCACTTTGTGACAAATACTTGTGTTTCTAGGTTTGTCAGCACTATACCCGTGCTTGTGGGTTTCACTGAAGTGGAAACTGTCTGAGACCTGCATCACTTAGGGCTTTCCTACCACATTAAGCTGACACGCCATGATATAACTGTAATAATGTTAAAAGCGGCATTAAACCCAACTCACTCACTCACTCTTGTTTATAGAATATGACAAAAAGTATGAAGTGGTGGGGTAGGCAGGTGGCTGTATATTTTGCTGAATGTGATATGGCTGGAATATTGCAAAAGTGGCATCCTTGGTCGGTCACTCCCTTCATCATCTCTCCAGTGCACTCACTAACTCACTGAGATGACTGGGCCACTCATGCTCTGAAGTCGTCGAAATTTGCTGTGCAGAGTTATGTCCCTTGGGCAAGCCCAAAACCTTTGATTGTGGGTTCAAATCCTGGTTCACTTTAATTATGTTTGTAGGTTTGTCAACACCATATGGGTGCTCATGGCTTTCATCAAGTGGAAAACGTTTGAAACCTGCATCACTTCAGACATTCCTCCCACAAAGCTGACATGCTGATATATAACTGGAAACTGTTAAAAGCAGCATTGAACCAAACTCACTCACTCACTCACTCACTCATTCTCTCTTACTCCTCTCCTTTCTGTTTTTCTTTCTTTCTCTCTCTCTCTTACTCTAAGTCCCTCTCCCCTTCTCTCTCTCTCCTTTCTCTCGCTCCCTCTCCCTCTTTCTCTCTCTTGCTCCCTATCCCTCTTTCTCCCTCTCTCCCTATCCCTCTTTCTCTCTCTCCCTCTTTCTCTTGCTCCTTCTCCCTCTTTCTCTCGATCCCTCTCCTTTCTCTCCCTCTTGCTCCCTCCCTCTTTCTCTCGATCCCTCTCCCTCTCTCTCTCTTGCTCTCACTCTTTCTCATCACTGTGATTTAAACTTTAGAAAAAATAATCCCATTTAAACTCACTCATTGCTAAAGTTCCTATCTTGGCAATAATAATGATCACGTTACAATGTACACAATTCCTTAATGAAATAGTTCTATCACAAAGCCAATGCGTAACACACCGTTTTCCTCAATAAATATTTATGTGAGAAGAGATAATTTTTTCATTTCATAAAGTTATTTGATCGCTTCTAACACAATGAGACAAGGCAATGATATCAAATAACAATTAGGAAATTGATTTATGACGTGTGAGATATGGTTTCAAATTAATAAACAATATCCAGTTGGAACTATCTAAAACTGTCCCTTCACACCTTTTTGACTAACACCCAAACTGGCACTTGGCTTCCTCATGTGTTTGACTGTGCGTGTAGAGGAAGCATTTTGTCAAGATAAACATAATGGTCGCTTCTGATGTTCAGTGCTGCAAAAACAGAGGCTCTAATGCAAGGAAAGTATGATTTCCGGAGAATGTCAGCGGACCCTCTCTGTTAGTGACAGCCAAATTGGTACACTGCTTGTCAGAGAAAAATTTGGATATTTCTGTCATCGTGTGATTGGAGTTTCTGATGATATCTGTAAAAGCCGATGTGTGTTGAGGAAAACATAACATTTTGTTTAAAAGCATGGCTGTTATCTGTTGTTGTGCTGCTAGTTAATGTGGGGACCAGCTGACTTCTAGTTGCAGGGGATGCAGGACGAAGACCGCAAGGTGAGGAGAGGCGGTGGTGTCGCAGTTGCGAACTTCTTGATGATGACTTCAATTGACATTACGTACTGAGATGCCATATGTAATATGGGTTCATAAAAGCAAAATTGTTGTGTGATTATTATCTGAGACAGGCCTTGTCATTTGATATGTAAGTTAAAGTGTTGAGAAGTGTCTACGCTTTTTGCATTCCAATGCTGCGAAGTTCTGTTAAAGTGCTGAACATATCAACATGTTAAAATGACGGCATCATTTGTATTTCATGGAATGAATTATTGAAAATGTAAAGGGATTATTTCTAATGTGTATCGCACACTGTCCATGCAATCTGTATTTTAGGCCTGTGGCCTTTCAGTATGTGTGAATAATAATTGATGGACCGATTGAGAGCTTGTGTCATTTGATATGTATTAATCTAAAGTGGAGAGAAGTATCTGCGCTTTTTACATTCAAATGCACAAAATGTTGTGAAAGTGCTGACAAAAGCAGGAAGTGAAATTGCACAAGACCTCCTTGCATCTGAAAACATGCATCTAGTGGTTACTGACTTGCTGTTAACTAACCAGTGAAAGTTTGAACATGTACTATCAAATTGTATTACTGGATTATTTGTAATAAATTGACATGTCATTAGTGAAAGTAACTATTTTCTTAAGCTGCAGTCTGCAATATTCCAGCTATGTGACATTAGCCTGTAAATAATTAAGACTGGCAGTTAAACCAGTGGTTGATAGCAAGGGGAGCTATGCACAACCATTCAGGTTCATTGAGTGAGTGAGTGAGTTTGGTTTAACAGTTTTCCAGTTATATCACGGTGTGTCAGCGTAATGTGGGAGGAAAGCCCAAAACGATCCCAGTCTTGGATGTTTACCACTTAGATGAAACCAACAAGCACGGGTATGGTGCTGATGAACCCAAAATATAATCGGCGCGAAACTGGATTCGAGCCCACAATTATAGATTTCTGGTGTGTCCTAGGGACACAACTGTGCACAGTGAATTGTGGCGCTTTAGACAACTGGGTTACTTGTGCCCCGTACACATTGTAACCGGTGGCTACTGATACTAACTTTTCTGGCCCGCATGTAGTACTGTGGAATTGTCCTGCCCTGGAATCTTCACCATATACCTCTATTATGATGATAGTTATACCCCCGTTTACGAAGTAAATCGGGGGTATATAGCATTCCGTCTGTCCGTCCTTCCGTCCGAGCTTTTGTACGGCCCATAACTTTTTAACCATGCACCCTAGCTTCACCAAACTTGCTACACACATTGACCACAATGAGTACTTGTGCCTTTTGCTAGTTTGAAGATTCTGAACTTTTTAGTTTTTGCCATTTCCATGGAAACATTAAGAAACTTAAACTTTTAGGGTGGGTGTTTTGTACGGCCCATATCTTTTTAACCATGCATCTTAGCTTCATCAAGCTTGCTACACACATTTACCACAATGAGTACTCGTGCCTTTTGCTAGTTTGAAGATTCTGAATTTTTTTATTTTTGCCGTTTCCATGGAATCATGGTGAAACATAAATTTTGGGTAGGGTTTTTGTACGATCCATGTTTACAATATTATGTATCCTAGCTTCAGCAAACTTGCTACATGAACCACTATGATTGTTTTTTTTATCTTTTGTAAGATTCTGAAAGTTTTCTGTTTTGCTGTTTTCATGGAAACATGATGGAATTTAGAAATTTTGATGACTGGTTTTGTATAGCTAATATATTTTCCAAAATTGTTTCCACACATGTAGATCATCATAAGTATTTGGCTTTGTGTTAGTTTGAATTTATGAATTCTTTACCATATCTGTTAAGGCTAGATGGAAATTATTAATTTATTGATTTTCTTATATGATATTGTTCCATTTTTTAATTCATAAATCTCCAATTATGTGTTTTTATATCAACAATTTTTGGTCCTTTTGATAATTCTTCTTATGTAACTCCTCAATCAAATTTTTATTCAAAGGTGTTCTGGTGATCTACTTCCTCATAGTGAACACTGGTAACATGTAACATGGGACATTTTGGGTTGGGTGGGGTCAATTGTCACTGGAACTCAATCTTAGTTTTTAAAACATTGAAGTTAAAATCAGTTAGAAATATGTAATATTTCATTAATTAACAAACTATTTACTATTTGTTGTTGACCAGCGGGGATAACGGGGGTATGTGAGCTTTGCTCACTTCTTTCTTGTTGAAGATGTATTGTATCTCTGGAATGATTGGAATATACATGTTACACAATGGATAGTGTTGCAAGTTGTGTGAGTGACGTGTGTTACCGGTAGGGCAGGTCATGCTTACCCTTTTTGCAAACACCGATTCAGTCATCATTAATTATCAGTGATCTATTCATATAATTTTCACTAATATTTTGCCTTTTACACCCAGTGGAATCTGTTCTGGCAGATAATCGAGGCTGGTTATTCTCACACGTTGACATTTGTGTTCATCTAGGCAATAAACCAATTCGATAAACTTGGGATATGATCAGAAAAATATGCAGATCTCACCTAGCAAGAATAACTTTCAGTAAACTCCATACATTGACGAGATGCCTCCTTGCATGAAAAAATATTGCTAAAAAATATTCCCAAAAAGTTTAGATTCATGTTTCCTGATGTGTCAGTGCTTATGTAAAGAAACAGATGCACCCATATTGCACATTTTACAGTGGCTCAGTCATGCATTGTATTCCACTGGTTTTCAAAGTTATATCATGAATGAAATATGTTTCAAACTTTGATGAATGACGTTTTACCATACAGAAACAGACCGCAGTCAGCATCAAACCCAACTCACTCACTCACTTTGGACTGAGACACTGTTATGTAACTGGAATATTGTTTAAAGCATCATTAAACATAACTCACTCACTCACTTTGGACTGAGACACTGTTATGTAACTGAAGTACTGTTCAAAGCATCATTAAACATAACTTGCTCACTTTGGACTGAGACACTGTTATGTAACTGAAGTACTGTTCAAAGCATCATTAAACATAACTTGCTCACTTTGGACTGAGACACTGTTATGTAACTGAAATACTGTTCAAAGCATCATTAAACATAACTCACTCACTCACTTTGGACTGAGACACTGTTATGTCACTAGTGGGGTCGAGTAGCCTCATGGTTAAAGCGTTCACTGGTCACACCTAAGACCAAAGTTCAAGTCCTGACATGGGTACAATGTGGGAAGGCCAATTCTGGTGTCTCCCGCCATGATATATTGCTAAAAGTGGTGCAAAACCATACCATGTAACTGGAATACTGTTCAAAGCAGCGTCAAACCAAACTCACTCACACTGTCATGTCACAGGAATACTGTTGAAAGTGGCATCACTTTTAACGAGTCAGGCGTTTCACTTCTCACATGATACAAAACAATTTCAAAGTTTCCAAGATGTTAAAGCTGCAGAAAAGTTTAAGGGTGCTGGATGGTGGTGTATTGTCTTGAACTCTTCTCTGCCATTTGGGCTTCATGTCATTAGCTGTCTTTGGTCCCTGATGCATGTACAAGTTTTATGATCCAGTTTGATTAACAGCTATGAATAGTTATCACCCTAATAAAATAAAGCTGGCTGATTTGGCAGAGGTCACTAATGAAATGGTCTTGTCTCGGACATGATGCCGGACTGTGTAAGGACAACAGAGAACTGAGTAGAGCTTGTGTGCTGCATGCAGTCTGTGGTAATTGAGAGGGCATCTTTACTTGTAGATGTCATGGTAATCTGTCATACAGACCCTGAAACAAAGATATGCAATACAGCCCATGCAAGTCTATAATAGTCGGCAAGTCTAGATTATTGTCATACGAACCCTGAAACAAATATATACAATACAGCCCATGCAAGTCTATAATAGTCGGCAAGTCTAGATTATTGTCATACAGACCCTGAAACAAATATATGCAATACAGCCCATGCAAGTCTATAATAGTCGGCAAGTCTAGATTATTGTCATACGAACCCTGAAACAAATATATACAATACAGCCCTTGCATGTCTACAGTTGTTGGAAAGTCTAGATTACTGTCTATATGGACCCTAAACAAATATATCCAATACTGCCCTTGCAAGTGTACAATAGTTGGAAAGTCTAGATTACTGTCCATATGGACCCTAAACAAATACAGTGGTCCCTCGCTACAACGCTACCAATGGGGTCCAAATAATTGGTGGGTGTTATAGACAATGAGCCGTTTAACCGAGGCGGAGGCGGGGGAGCGCGCTCAGCCAATCTCACGATCTTCGCCTTGTCTCGCACATTGCAATGATACAAGTTGTTTGCCTTTCAAAGTGTAAAAATATATATCCATTATGTTTTTCGCTGTTTGTAATTATTTACAAGCCTTAACTGTCACATTCAATGTGAAAGAAGTCTACTTACATGAAAATATCAATTGATAATGGTAGTAACAGACGCTATGAGTGAAGAGCCAATCACAATTCATTACATAAGTACAGCGTGTTTCAGTGGCATTGATTGGTCATGTTGCTTAAAATACGGAAAACGAGAGTTTTGACCAGCACTAGAATGTATTACATGTGCGCATTCCTTCACATTCATACAAATATAGATACACATTCAAGCCAGATTAATTGGTTTGATACGGTTACTTGATCCGAATCAAAAGGAATGACCGTTGTGTTGTGACAGCAACTACATGTGAGTTGACAGTGTCGCCTCAAATTGGATTGCCCACTTATTAAGAATATGAACTTCGCTTGTGGTTCTCTTTTATTGCATGCATGCGCTTCTAATATCAAAGGATGTATAGTGTGAAAAGTTAACAAGTAGAACAATCGTATTTCCGGGAGTTGCCGCAGATGTTTTCAAACAGATTATTAGAACTCTATTCAGCGATAAACGGTTGATTATGCAATGAGAAGCGTTATGTGCAAATGAACAACGAACAACAATACAATCATGTCTGTGTAAAACTCTCAGTATTAAAGGTGTACATAAATTTTGGGAGCCATGCATTACCGCGCGTAGTAACCGAGGTAGCGCTTTATCGAAGAGCACAATAGCGAGGGATCACTGTATATCCAATACAGCCCTTGCATGTCTACAGTTGTTGGAAAGTCTAGATTACTGTCCATACAGACCCTGAAACAAATATATCCAATACAACCCTTGCAAGTCTACAATAGCTGGAAAGTCTAGATTACTGTCCATATGGACCCTAAACAAATATATCCAATACAGCCCTTGCATGTCTACAGTTGTTGGAAAGTATAGATTACTGTCCATATGGACCCTAAACAAATATATCCAATACAGCCCTTGCATGTCTACAGTTGTTGGAAAGTCTAGATGACTGTCCATAT
This sequence comes from Haliotis rufescens, assembly GCF_023055435.1. Lineage (NCBI taxonomy): Eukaryota > Metazoa > Mollusca > Gastropoda > Lepetellida > Haliotidae > Haliotis > Haliotis rufescens. The sequence continues at coordinate 10,641,621 of NW_025963924.1, forward strand.
GGACCCTAAATAAATATATCCAATACAGCCCTTGCATGTCTACAGTTGTTGGAAAGTCTAGATGACTGTCCATATGGACCCTAAATAAATATATCCAATACAGCCCTTGCATGTCTACAGTTGTTGTCCCCCGCCGCGCGAAAACGCGAAGCGGGGGATATAGTATTCACGTCCGTCCGTACGTCCCACCTGTTTGTTGCCGCGATATCTCAAGAACTAAACACTGGATTGTCTTAATATTTGGAACTATGGTGTATATACAGACACCGCAGACACCAGTCGGTTTTGGTGACCTTGACCCCATTTTTCAAGGTCACAGCAGGCAAATCTGCTTTTGGAGTTGGAAAACGGTGTTGCCGCGATATCTCAAGAACTAGTTGCTGGATTGTCTTCATATTTGGTACTATGGTGTATATACAGGCGGTGGACATTTCGTCACTTCTGTGACAAATACTTGTTGGAAAGTCTAGATTACTGTCCATATGGACCCTAAACAAATATATCCAATACAGCCCTTGCATGTCTACAGTTGTTGGAAAGTCTAGATTACTGTCCAAATGGACCCTAAACAAATATATCAAATACAGCCCTTGCAAGTTTAGATTACTGTCCATATGGACCCTAAACAAATATATCAAATACAGCCCTTGCAAGTTAAAATAGTTGAAAGAGATTGGCCTCAGTCTTTGTCACATTTAATAATCCCCAATCCGTCCGCCCATGAAAAATGTCATTTCCTGAGCAGATATGGAAACTTGTACATTTCTTCACCAAACTTGGCACGCAGATAGGTCTAATGATGTACTTGTGCCATTTGATAGTTTGGGACTTTTAAAAAATTAATTTTTCGAGTTTCCATGGTAACAAATTTGATTTCCACTGAAAATGGCAACAGTGCTTGTTCCGAAGCAGATCTTGATATCTATAACCAGTACTTAAACCGAATACATCGGTACTGATGATTTTGAAACATGATTCAGAAATAATGAGGGTGGTGAACAATAGAGTTTTCCAAATGTTTCCTCATTTTTTTATTGTGGAATAAATAAACCATAAATACCATTACGTTTGACATGCAGTCAGTTTAACTAGTTGATGTACTCTCAACAAGTGTTTATCAGAGGATATCGATGACTTTGTCCACTTTACTCTTTCAGTACTAAGTAAGTTTTCATAAACCTTCTCACGAAAGAGAACCATCTCAGGGTTAAGAGAGGGGGCAAAACTGTTTGTTTTTGATTGTGGAAAATTGCTTTCGATTGGACATTTAGACCTTACTATTTATCATCAATTATTTCACTTAATTGGAGGACCAGTATTTATGATAAGACAAGGCAGAGCTGTTTTCTGCTATATGTAACATTTAACTTTCACATTTGTTGACCCTGCGCTAGAAAGGAGCTAATGCTATATCTGATCATAACTCGTGAAGATCGGGGGTTGATTAGGTCTTCAGCAACCTTGCTGTAAGAGGGGACTATACTTTTCGTAAGAGTTGACTAACGTGACTGGGTGGTCAGGCTCACTGACTTGGTTGAAGCATGTCAACGTATCCAAATTGCGTGGATTGATGCTCATGATGTCAGTCACTGGATTGTCTGGTCCAGATTCGATTATTTACAGACCGCTGTAAATACAGATGGAATATTGCTGTGTGCGGCGTTAAACAACAGACAAAACAAAACATCTGAATATATATCTGAACTGGCTGAGAGTAAATGAAAGAGTGGATTTTTGAATCATGTCCCTAACATTTCAGTGCATTAACAATATAGCGTCTAATGTCTCTCCGATATGATTTACCTCTACAGTCCAATCAGGCCCCCCGCTCTTGTCAACAACAGCTGGTTGTACCCACAATGCATTCTTTATATTTGTCCTATTAGAATTAAATGATATATTCAAGACTGTTCTTTGCCACAGCCAATTAATTCCCACCAATCCCACAAGTGTCCAGTGAGTTTTATTTACTTACTTCCAAAGCAACCAGTTGTAGGACCATCTGAGGGATGTGTTTATGAGAGTACATCATAGGAACATAGAATATCCCCAGACACACGTTGTGGCATTTTAGCATCCCACTGAACACGCGTCCTGCACACCTTGATTGTGTCTGAGCGTGACAGAATTGAGTGAAAAGGAAGCGCCTGACGCTAACCTGCCTCGAGGGATAGAGGGGATTAACGCATCTTTGTCCAGTGTGTGGCCAAGAGGATGAAAAGGTATTAGCAAACACTTATACAGTTTATGACTGTTGGCAGACCAGAATTCATTGCACTTTGAGAGATGCTGTCGTGAGACTTGCAGTGTTACAGATGAGATTATGTCGCAATAGAAGCCATGTTACGATTTGTGGATGAGGGCATTCGGAGACATTTGCACTGCAACTCCTTCTTATATGTCTGAAAGAGATAGCTGTTAGCTGTGCAAATGGCTCGTGATCAGTCATTGTGATATGACTATTAGCACACTGATAAGACCATGCTGATGTAACAGTGAATATTATCCTACCCTATTTTCTATCCCGGGGATGAAATTCTCTAGTGTCAGGATGATTCTCCCTAGAGAATTTGAACCCATACCAGTGTGTTTAATCCTATCCTGTGCCATACTCTAGAGTGAAACTTCCCCCGGGATAATATTTAGGTATGATATAATCCTTGCTTACACTGTCAGGGGAACCCACTTTCCTCAGATGGAATAAACAGAAATGATACTTCTCTTTTTTCTTATCATCAATTATGGCTGTCTTGATTTTGAAAATCGAAGTCATAAGTTGTTTGTTTTTAGATTGAGAAAATATAATTTTTAGATTTTCCAAAAGACATTTAATGCTGAATGTGCATTTTGAGTTGTTTGTAAGTGCGATGTGTGACTTGTCAGGTGACATGGGGTTAACGTCACATTCGAGACTTTTCACTTATGTAGCGATGAGCATGCATTTTGTGTGTGTGTTCTTGAACTGTTCTGGACAGATGCTGCAGTTTAACATGGATATACCACTCAGACACAGTATACTGACTGAGCTGATCAGTCCTTGCTTTATCCACTTAATGCCGATCGCCAGGCAGGGTGACAAGTAATAACTTTTGACGTCTTTTAGTAAGACTTGGCATGGGTTGGAACCACTGACCTTCCTCTCTCTGGGCAGACACTCTATCCGCTTGACCACGGAGGTGGATCTCAACAGCAAAACAACAGCAAAGCCAAGTAGGTAAGTGTTCACTCATCACACCGCAAGCACAGGTTCAATTCCCCAAACGGGTACAATGCTTGATGCCCATTTCTGGTGTGCCCTCCTGTGATATTGCTGGAATATTGCTGACAATGGAGTCAAACTCAGCTCACTATCTCATCCTGGACACTAAGGCTAATTATTGTCACAAACACACTCCCCTGTGGCAGTGGCCAGCATGTTACCTGGTTTCAAGTTCAGACCAAAATAATTGCACTTTCTATGATGCATATCAGATTCTCAAAAGAAATGAACCACTTGAGCTCATCTTGGCAAGATAACTGTTATTGATGTCTGTAAGCGTTTAGCCTTTGTGTCTTGGCGAGATGTATGTCATCTGTAAACGTTTAGCCTTTCTGTCTTCCCAGCAACTGTATGATGGAGTGAGCTATTATGTTTTCTAGATGTTCCTGAACACAACAACTTCTTTTTTTCAAGCCATCAAATTTGAATATTAAATTTTAATAATATATAAAAAAATATTTAAAAAATATATTATCTCAGAAGCCAGAAAACTAAGTTTTTAGAATGATTGATAATGACCAAGTGGTTTGTTCAACTTTCATCAATGTACATATGTTGAAAAAACATTGAATTAAATTTCGTAGAGCAGCATGATGGATGATGCCAATTTTAAGTGTTTCTGACTGTTAGGTAACTTCTTTTTCATCAAGGCATAGAATTAAGAAACAGTTTGTTTGTTATTAATTGCCAAAATATATGCTAAGTTTCAAATATCAATGAAATTTATCAACTGATTATGTCATTTGACTGGACCCATGAAGATCCGGGTTAGAATAGGTCTTCAGCAACCCATGCTTGCCGTATAGGGTGACTGTTTGTCATAAGAGGCAACTAACGGGATTGGGTGGTCAGGCTTTGCTGACTTGGTTGATGCATGTCATCATATACCAATTGCGTGGATCGATGCTCATGATATTAATCACTGGATTGTCTGGTCCAGACTTGATTATTTACAGATTGCCGTCATATAGCTGGAATATTGCTGACTGCGTCGCTAAACTACAAACAAACAGACAAAAATATTATTTGACTGAATACAACCACAAGTCATAATGAGAACATTTTCTACTTGAAAGGTCATCGATTGACATTGGACCCCTCAAAGATCTGGGTTAGAATTGGTCTTCAGCAAACCTCCCTACATGTTTCAGAGGTGACTAACAGGATCGGGTGGTCAGGCTCGCTGACAATGTTGAGGCATATCATTGTATCCCATTTCGGTAGATTGATGCTCATGATATCAATCACTGAATTGTCTTATCCTGACTGGATTGATGGACTATTGCTGAGTGTGGTGTTCAACATTAAACAGTCACTCAACATGGCTTATTATGAAGGAAGGATGGATATTAAGGTGTCACACTTATGTATAAAATAGTATGTTAAAACCTTGTGATTGATCAACACAGATTGATGCAGATTTCTTCTTCTTTACATCACTGATGTGATATATAGGAGCACTGCAATGGTTAAAAGGTTTAGTCTTTAATTGTTATACCTCTTTTAAGAATCTTGTAGTTCCATTGGTTAATCCGTACCATGTGTCGAAACAGTACATTCAATGTTGACCCCCAAATCATGTGACTGGTACTGCAGAGCTCCAGATAAGCTGCGTATCTGCGTGAAATACGCATCAGAAATGCAGAAATACGCAGTAAAATAAAATCAAAGCGTATCAAATACGCAACGAACATTACAGATACGCTACAAAAATAAAACTTGTGCGTATCATCAAAATATTGTGAAGTAACCCTGCGTATTCGATTAGCAAATCAGCAACTTATTTTGAAAAACAGGATGGCGTCTAGTACGAACATTTGATGGTTCGCAGCCTTGTTACTTTAAAGAAACAGAGGACAGTTTAAAGACTTCATAAACTTTAAGATGAATTTCGGAATAACAAAACAAGTGATTACCCTAGACGAGGTTAGTCCAGACAGACCACCTCATGGGTCGGGTCCTCGTCAAGAGTAGTTATTTGTATATCATTGGATGAACAGATCTAAGTTTTCCTTCCAATGACATCAACTTTTCACTTACCTTTGCAGTAGAAAGAGCTTTTCATCTTTGGCATGCTCTCAAATGTCTCTGATACTGCTTGACTGATGAAACTACACTTGGGTATACTGGTTCTTTCTTATGAAGACATCTTGTCTTGTTCAAATCAGAGTGATTTTGTTGATGTTTTCTTTTTCTGAATGGGCTGTGTGGCCCAGTCATTGAAGGTGCCACAATTCGCTGTGCAGACTTGCATAGTAAAGAGGTAAACATCTCAGACCTGCATCACTTTGGGCTTACCTCCCACATTAAGCTGCCATGCCGGATATAATTGGAATACTGTTACAAGCAGCGTTAAACCACACACACTCATTCAGTCAAGTTGTTCATGACATCACAATTTGCATAAATTCTTTTTCTCAGAATCTTGCACCAAACTTTCTTTTACTTTAGGGGGCGGTCGGGTAGCCTATGGGTTCGATTCCCGACATGGGTACAATGTGTGAAGCCCATTTCTGGTGTCCCCCGCCGTGATATTGCTGGAATATTGCTAAAAGCGGCGTAAAACCAAACTCACTCACTCACTAACTCACTCACTTTTGCTATAGATATTTGTACCAAAATAAACTTAAAGTGTCATCAAGTTATTATTTCAAAAGTCAGGTGGCTCTTTCCTTCAAGGGGGCACGGGTTGCCAAGTCGTCTAAGGCGCCGCAATTCGCTGTGCAGAGTTGCATCCCTTGGGCACGCCAGAAACCTATGATTGTGGGTTCGAATCCTGGTTTGCCCCGATTATGTTTCTAGGTTTGTCAGCACCATACCTGTGCTTGTGGGTTATACCGAATGGTAAACAGCTGAGGCCTGCATCACTTTGGGCTTTCCTCCAACATTAAGCTGACACGCCGTGATATAAATGGAATACTGTTAAAAATGGCGTTAAACCCAATAAAAATTTGATGCATAAAAGAAGATGGTCTGTTAGCCACTGTAGGTAAATTAGAAATGCGACTAGTTTTTTAACGTTTCTAGATGTGTATCAGCCAAGATTAAACCACGGGACAATCACTTAATGACTGGCGCTCTAGACACCAAACTCACCTATCAGGAACCAGCATTGCCTGTGCATGGTAAATCTTGCATGAAGAGTGCCCACCTTGTGTCTGGCCTGTGTCTGGCCTGTACTTCTCACGTCACCACGACAACACAAAGGATAAGCTGTACCAAGCTGAAGATCAGGCCGGTGATGGCCAACTTGATGGCTCTGTAAGTGCAGAATATGATCAGAGGTGATTTCCTATGTTAAGAAGTGCTCTTTAGCCGCAAGTAATCCTTGTACTGACTGCATACGCAATGAATACTGTTTAGACTGTCTGGGTTAATTCTGTTGAGGATTGAAGTAAGATGAACCAGGAGTACCACTTGTTGTCATCATAGGTGATGATAAATAGGGATTGGGTGGTCAAGAGTTCTGAATTAAAACAGGGATTGGTCGGTAAAGAGTTTCTGATGGATGATCCTCGGCTGGGTGATGAAGAGGGAGATTGGGTGGTTTTGAAAGAGATGAGGATTGGTGATCCTCGGCTTGGTGATGAAAAAGGGGGATTGGGTGGTTTGGAAAGAGTTACTAAAGGATGATCCTCGCGTGGGAGATGAATAGGGGGATTGGGTGGTTTGGAAAGAGTTCAGGATTGGTGATCCTCGGCTGGGTGACGAAAAAGGGGATTGGGTGGTTTGATAAAAGTTCTGATACTCGGCTGTGCGATGAAAAAGGGGACAAGGTGGTGTGTAAGGAGTTGCCAATTGGTGATCCTCGGCTGTGTTATGAAAAGGGGACTGGGTGTCTTAGATTTGAAGATGTATGAAACTCAGATGTGTGATGAAAGAGGGGATTGGCTGTCTTCTAAGAGTTGAAGATGTATGATACACAGATGGGTGATGAAAGAGGGGATTGGGTGTCTTCTAAGAGTTGAAGATGTATGATACACAGATGGGTGATGAAAGAGGGGATTGGCTGTCTTCTAAGAGTTGAAGATGTATGATACACAGATGGGTGATGAAAGTGAGTGAGTGAGTTGGGTTTAACGCCGCTTTTAACAGTATTCCAGTTATATCGCGGCGGGTGATGAAAGAGGGGATTGGGTGTCTTCTAAGAGTTGAAGATGTATGATACACAGATGGGTGATAAAAGAGGTGATTGGCTGTCTTCTAAGAGTTGAAGATGTATGATACACAGATGGGTGATGAAAGAGGGGATTGGGTGGTCACAAGTAGTCTGCCTTTGTTATAGTTTTTACATTCACAAAAATCCAATGTCCATCTGATAGTGATTCTATGTCCTACGATACACTGACCGAGTAAACACTCACATTACATGGAACTCTCCATCCATTTTCCATAAAGATCACTACCCATACATCTGCAGTTGGTATGAATCATGACTAATACATCTTATAGTCAGCGCAGTAAGCCAGCAGTGCAAGCACAACTCAATGCACAGCTAAAGAGATTCACTTAGATCAATATTGAGTTTTTGCACGATGATAAAACTTCAACTTGGATGCTCAATCGAAAGTATTTATCTAGTAAGATAATGTTTCCACTGAGTGATGTATGTTCCATGTGACGACTTCATCTCATTTAACCAGCCTAAGACATGCCGGACTCACTCTTCTCCTCGCCATTCACATATCCGGATTAAACTACAAATGGAACAGATAATTGCTTGCACAATTGGCCAAGACCAATTTGTGTCAGGATTCTGCACTGTTAAGTGGCATGCTGATAAACCCGTTTTTTACGAAAATTTGTCAGAAAGTATTTGTATTTGTGTTTTAAGACCATCGTCAAAGTGTTCCAAAAGCTTCTAAAGCAAGCCGAGGCTCGTAAAGCAAGCAATGGGCTTAGTACCAAGGGTAAAACCTGTAGAATATATTGGGCTTTGATTGTAGTGGTTCGCCACTCACATTCTGGTGTGTTCTCGGACAGCGTACAAGTAGCGGTGGTATCAGTGGAGATGTGTGCGATTGTATCATTGTAATCACTGCACATAATGACACCTTTCGGTCATCAAGCACCTCTTCTGGATCTCCCAACCTGCTTTCTAGTTCCTAGTCACCCTTGGGAGTCCGCAGCAATTCAGCTTTATGGCCACGACATGCTGTCAACATGTTATTGTCAATAAACTCCACCATTCCCGCTTGACTGCAACATTAGCCGTATGACATAAATGGAGGTGATTTCGGAGTTTACAACCCAAATCTCCACGGCCATGTTTTCGGCGGCGGAGGTGGAAGAGATTGGGAATATAAATCTGATCGGGCGTGAAATTGTCGTGGTATCAGCAGTGCGGCCACCATGGCGGCATAACTGACCTTCAGTGTTAGCTGAGATGAAAGGATAAGCTTGGGCTACTAGAAAATGACTGTAGCTGTTACAGTTTCGTCACCACTTATAGGCCTTCATTACTTCTGCTTACACATTTGCCAATTTCGTGGGAATGAATAGACTTGCACAAGTCTCTAAGATAATAATTATTAATTATATCATAATTCCTATGGTATATGAACAAAAAGAACAAGTTATCCCTATAAAAGACTGCCGTCTTAATACTCTCTACTTATCTAGACTTGCCTATTATAAGGAATATATTACTCTACATCCACTGACTTATTCAGTATAGCCTTGGAGCAAGGCTATGGAATGAATGGCAATGGGAGTTTTGATTTTGTGGTTAGAAATTCAATTTTAAATTGCATAGTAAAACTTACTTCTGCTTGAGGAAATACTTTAACATGGGATTTAAATTAAAGGATTTTTTTCTGTGAATTGGATGTGGTGGTACCCACATTAAAATTGACATCAGACTTTGATGATATTGAAAGTAAGGCATCATAGTAAACATATGTAGGATGCACTCATCACGTTCATTGTTTGTGCAGAACATGAAGAAGTAGCTGTATAGAAAGTTAAAGTGGGAAAACTTTATCACTCCTGAAAGGGATGTGCCCAGGAAATAGAACTTTCCACATCATTATACTCTGGTCTCATCTTAATACCCAGAATTAGGGCTCTGCTTCTATGAACGTGTCAACCATAGTCCTTCCTTTATCTTGGATGGATCGTTCTAAAATGCGGGTTTGTTTATGACCTCCTCTGCGTGGGAAGGTCCTTTGGTTCCTCCAGTGATCCTGGTGTTATGGCCACAGTGTCAGTATAGTTGGCTGTAGACTTATGACAGTCATCTTGATTGCTTGGTGGAACTGGACCCTGAAGGGCACTTTGCTTGTACTACAAAGAACAGGGGGATCGTGTGGTTTACCTGAGTTCATCTGTTTGGGAGGTTCCGGGCATTAAGTTAGGGGTCCCTGGGTGATGACAACGCAGTGAGGTGAAGTGAAATGGGGTTTAACATCGCGTTCAAGGTTATTTCACCTGTATGGCACTGTGGGTGTGTGTGTGTGGGCGGCTGCTTGTACTAGTCTGGACTTTAAGGTCCTTGCCCACTGAGATTCCATGCCAAGGTTTAACATGGATACCTCACCTACACAACTTAATCCGAGCAGACCAGTCTTTGTTTTACCCTCTTAATGCCAAGTGTTAGGCAGGGTAACAAGAAGTACCAATCTTTCATGAATTAATTGTAATGTTTTATACATTTCTGCATCGCATTTGATTCCACTCTTTTTACGAATGTAGGCATCAAAATTTTGTGTCTGGTAAACCCCATGGGATTGTGAGGTCTGTTTGACTGAGATGATATCTATTGTTTTCTCCATATCAGAGGTATGTGTGTCTACAGTAAAAATCACGACCTGACAAATATATCTGAGAATCTGCATACCGATAACAGTTACGGCTCTTCGACGTGACAGATACAGTTGCGCAGTTGTTTTAGCGAGAAAATTATGAAATTCATTTGCTTTGTGAATGCTATAAAAGGGCATAAATCCAAGAAATTCACGATGTCAATTGACATTTTTGTTAGCATTTTGTTTCAACCACTGACATGTTCATTTGAAGATGATTATATTTTTTATATATTTTCGTCCACCGACAGTGTAAGAACAAAACAGAATTCTGTATACCAAATAAAAATATTACGCACCCAATGGTTGAGTTGAAACACAGTACATGCTGCAGCGGGATGGATGCGAGTGATGGAGTGAAGAGACAACTGTCACATCCTTTATTCACCCATAACTGATGATGCAGACCTATTTTGGAGGTCTTCCACATATTGCACAGGGGCGGTCGGGTAGCCTAGTGGTTAAAGCGTTCGCTCGTCACGCCGAAGACCCGGGTTCGATTCCCGAGATGGGTACAATGTGTGAAGCCCATATCTGGTGATATTGCTGGAATATTACTAAAAGCGGCGTAAAACCACACTCACTCACTCACTCACTCACTCACTCACTCACTCACTCACTCACTCACATATTGCAAGTCTTTGAAGTTAATGGGCAGTGGGGTTACTTTGTAAAAGATTTGGCTTGTAACTCTGGAGATCCAGGTTCGTTTCCCAACATGGGCTGAATGTGTGCAGCCAGTTTCGGTTGCCTCTCATCAGGATATTGCTGGAATATTGCCATAAACCTAACTCACACACTCTCCCAAGTTCGCATACAGAGTAATTTTTCTGGACCCGTGAAGATCCGGGTTAGATTAGGTCTTCCACAACCCAGGCTTGCCGTAAAAAGCGCGACTATGGGGATCGAGTGGTCAGGCTCGCTGACTTGGTTGATGCATCTCATCGTATCGCAATTGCTGAAGACCTATTCTACTCCGGATCTTCACAGTTCAGGCTCCTGTTCAATTTAAATGGAGTTAATTGTTTCCATCATAATTATATATTTTCAGAGACGAAGAGTTGACAAAGTCAATATACATGTATACTACTCAAAAGAAGTTCAAGAACACCCTATTGTTTCATATAACCAGTGAATCTGTCGTGGCACGACATATTGACTACAGTCACATGAAAATCTCCTCTCCAGAAGAGCACGACAGATTTACTATAATCATCTGAAAACATGCATCCTTTGTATGTGTTTGTGATGGGTGCCACCGGCGGGGCAGGATACGCTCACATTTTTGCGAACACCTGGTATCATTACTATTTGATAGTGATTCATAAACACATGCTCATGATATGGTCAGAATCGTACAATCGACTCTGCTTTATGCAGAGATTTCTATTGGATTAAGAAAGGGTTTTGTTGCTTTATTAATATTATGTCACTAATTGACTTAGTTTTTGCCTTATTTGACCAAATCATGGTGAGTTATTTTAGAGGATAAGGTTTGTCTGATAACATTGGCCTTTTCATGCCTTTTAAATCTGTTTAAAAATAGGTCTTTGAAAGGCATTTAGAAGTGATACACAAAAGGAAGAGAATATATAGATGTTAACTTCTTTATTATGAGGAACACAATGTTTCAGAGCATATGCTTATTCCTTCATCTGTTGGCTTCCCTTGTTAGTTTCTACCCTTTGTTATTTCCACCTTTTGTTACCTTATTAAATTTGTTGTCCTTACATGTACATGTATATGCTCTCTGCCTCATGGCATTCATTCACCTGATGAAGGAGTAAGCATATACTCCGAAACGTTGTGTTCCTTATTGTAAAGAAGTTGACATCCATATATTCTCTTCCTCATGTTTCAAAATATTTTTTCCAGTTAATTTCTTTTTGAAAATTTGAATTTTTTCAACACCCAAACATACTTCTCTCCTAATTTGGATGATTTAGGGTTTGTGTTAACTACAGACAGGTGGATAACTGTCCAGTGTGTTAACACAGTGAGGAATTCATGGTTCAATCACTAACTGAAACAAAGCAGACGGCATGAAAATAATTCAGATTGAGATTCATCAAAGACCGACTTGTTTCTGTGTCTGTTCTCCAATGACCTGCTATCATCAAGCTGTACTTCAATCTAACAACAATAAATAAGGAAAACTTCAAGCAAAAATGATTGTCTGTAATACAAACAAGGAACATTTACAACAGAATCTAAAACCAATTTTTTACTCCAGGCCACGTAGAGGGCCATCTATTAGAGATAAACACTGCATGTGTTTTCAGATTTGAGGGTGTTACTGAGTATTTGATGGTGAGGAATCTCCTTTGGAACAGATGGCGTTAAATTAAAATCACTTTGGAATGCGGCGATGTCTTCAAACAATGGCTGACATCATATTCATCCGCCAGCAGTCAAATCGCTTTGTTAAAGTGCACAGCAAGATCTGGGGGATCTGTCAAGTTGGATTCTCATTGAATATGAAATGAGTCCCAAATTCACTTCATCCTGTCAATGCAGCATTTTTATGGTTTGCGGCTGAGAATGGAACAGTTCTTAGCAAGAAAATTAATCCTCTGTGTGATTAATCCTAGTTTTCCAGGATCGAATCCCACCTTAACCAGTCAGATGACAGAACCCATTTGCTGCATATCAGTTTCAGACATTTTCTGCAAATACACCAAGGTTATATATTTTCGTGTCATGATATTTTAATGGATGTGATGTCGTGTTCCTTGTGAGGTTTCCGAAGCCCACGTCAATGTCTAGGTCAAATGGTCAAGTTACAATGATAACATGTTGCAAGTATTTCTGGAGCAATCGTGAAACTTCTTCCTTGCAAGCTATCATTACTGCCCATTCTTACATCAACGGAACTGCTCAGGCACATGCATTAGAGACCAAATTGAAGAAGGATAGGTATATTTCTGGTATTTGAAGTGTTCGAGGATTAGCCAAACTCCTGAAATCCTGGAATATTTTTCCGATTGAGTGGTCAATTATTGATTGGTCACAGAGTAAGTGCCGGCGCCTATGTTGACATATACTGCGACTTAATCGAGAGAGAAAATCCCCATCAGGTGTAGTCAGGCATGGCTCTGCCAGGATATTCTGGGAATAAATGGATATCTCCGCGATGTCCAGCCATGTTTTCAGATCAGACATTTTCTGGATCTGTTTGATCAGATTATCGGAGATTTATTGCAGGATTAATGTGAAGTGCTGGCTCTACTGTTATAATTAATGGTTTGCTGTTACGAGGTGGTTTCTGTGTGTCACTTGAACATGGTTGTTAACTGGATGTGTGAATGGGAGGGGAAATCTTGTGGGTCTGTGTTAGCTCACCTGGTTTGCACTGCAGTTTTTTTTTACATGATTTATAATGTGCTGTGTTCACATGCAGTCAGATTAATCTTCTTTGAAGGATGAGTCTGTACTTTATTTTGCACAAGTAACTAAGACCAATTTATAATACTGTGTGCAATTTAGAATTTGTTCTTTTAACCCTTTTCTCTTATTTGAGGTTATTTAAGTTTATCATTGTGTGTTTTCAAAGGTACATGTAGATTGATTGTTATTAATGAGCATATATTTTTTCTTATTTGTCTTGGGGGATAGCTATCTGGGAAGTGCTTAAAACATTTGCTCATCATTTCGAAGAGCTGGTTCGATTCCGAAGAAGACCCATGAAGATCAGGGGTAGAACAGGTCTTCAGCAACCTATGCTTGCTGTGAAAGGCTACTGTGCTTGTCGTAAGAGGCGACTAACAGGATTGGGTGGTCAGGCTCGCTTAGTTGGTTGATGCATGTCATTATATCGATGCTCATGATATCTATCACTGGATTGTCTGGTCCAGACTTGTTTATTTACAGACCACCGCCATTTATCTGGAATATTGCTTAGTGCGGTGTTAAACAACAAACAAACCAACAATGTGTGAAGCCCACTCACTCTCAGATATTCACGCAACCAACCACCAAATCTTAATTGACTTCCGACCACCTGAAATTTTTATTCTTTTTTTGTTCATTATTCAAATTAGGATTATATTCTTATCTGAAGAAAATCCTTCAGAAGTATTTACTTTAGGTGTTGACTATATGAAACTAAAATCAATAATCTAGTGTGATATCAATGTTGATACTCTCTCTCTCTCTCTCTCTCTCTCTCTCTCTCTCTCTCTCTCTCTCTCTCTCTCTCTCTCTCTCTCTCTTTCTCTTCTTCCCCTGTCTTTCTCCTTCCCTCCCTAACTCCTTCCCTCAATCTGGTGATGACATCATCCAGAGAACCAGAAGACACGACATTGGCAACTTAATGGACAGTACCTGTTCAAGATTTTATTGCCTATTTGTGAATGATTAAATGTAAATTGATGCAATAACTGTGAATAGCATGGATACAATTACAGTTTCAACTACCCCAAGTAAGTGCCTTATAATTGCACCCTGTTGAATTTTAAACAGTACTTGTCACTGATTTTGTTTGTGACAATTTACAATAATTGTTGCCTTGTATGTTGGTGATAGTATCATTTAAGCATTGGACACATTCATAAATGTGTCTTCTTCTTGTTGAAGGGGATGGGAACATTATAACATGGTAATTTTCTACATTGTTCCTGAGTCAGACACATGGTTTAACAATAAAGATATTTTATGATACAATTAATCCTGTAACATGAGAGTTGAATTATGATCCATGATGATACACTGCAATGTAATAAGGATCATTTGAAACATTATTGTCTGGAACAATAGAACTCTCTATACATAGTCCACAGAACTAACACTTGAGGCTTTCACAGCCCGCATGCTTGTGTTCAAGGTGTCTTGTGGGTTTTAGGATCATGTTCCGAAATTTCACAACATCCTGAACTGGATCTACACTTTGAGATTCAACTCGTGTTAGTGATACGTGATATCGGCAACTGAGTGTCTCAACATCTTCATTATTATCTCCCCTCGATGACCATTGCTGCAATCGAGGACATCCATGAAGATCCAGGTTAGAATAGGTCTTCAGCAACCCATGCTGGCTGTAAAAGGCAACTATGCTTGTTGTAAGAGGCGGCTAATGGGATCGGGTGGTCAGGCTCGTTGACTTGGTTGATGCATGTCATTGTATCCCAATTGCGTGGATCGATGCTCATGATGTCAATCACTGGATTGTCTGGTCCAGTCTTGATTATTTACAGACCGCCTTCATATAGCTGGAATATTGTAGAGTGTGGCGACAATTAAGAAACAAACAGTTTACTGTCTCGACATGTACACACATCGTTATGATCACCCTTTGACCACCACCGCTGTAATCAGGGGGCATTGAATATGAATCTGCCTGTTGAAGTACAGCGGTATGGCTCCTGGTGTGTTTTATACATCGATTCTTCATCATGGGAGGATCACCACCAGCTAAAAATCTCCTTGCTTCCCATGGCAGTATGGCCGCTGATTGATGTGACTGTGATTGAAACACGTCTGAGAATATCTTCAAAGGGAATAAGTACCTATTAGAATAAACAGCAGTTAGGGTAATCTCCTTTCAAAGAGTTACATTATCAATAATTTCGAGTGGCAAATCTGGAGGGCATGTTCCACTAGGTATGTGCGAAACACTCCCGTTTATTGATTGTGTAATTACTACCATTGTTCAGGATCATCAGTAAGATAGCAGGATAAAGACCTTTCTGCTGGTTATTTAGTAAATATTATTTAACCATTATCAGCTTTATGATGCTAGTTCCGAGATTTTGAAAAGATCCGACCGATACTTTGTAATAATTTTGGTTCATGTACTTTTCTCAAGAATGCTTTTATTTAAACCATATGCTTGAATGTTTGTGTCTTTGTGTGACTATGTCATCGATCACAGGTTGATTAAAATTATGAATGCCTGCTTTCTTCACTAATCAAAGGATACTGTAGATTATGATTATAGTGTATATATGGAGGATTGTGTCGAGACCAGCTTCGTGGTGCAGTGGATAGAGTGTCTGCCAGGGAGAGTTCAATCCCCAGCCACATCATATCAAAAGATGTTTAGAGATGATACTTGCTGTTGCCCTGCCTCACCTTGGCATTTAGCGGATGAAGCAAGTCTGTTTTATGTGTCTGAGTGGGGTATACATGTTAAACTGTGGCATGGTATCTCAATGGGCTGTCACTGTAAAAGGGCATTAGTCCAGACTAGTACAAGTAGTCATACTCACCTTACCTTACCTCACCTCACCTCACCTCACCTCACCTCACCTCACCTCACCTCCACTGTGCAAGACCTGAGATCCTTGCAGTAAGTTAAATTTTATGCTGATGTAATGAACCTCATCTCACCCTCAGGGGCACCGGTCGTCTAAGGTGCCATGATTTGCTGTGCAAAGTTGCGTCCCTTGGGCATGCCAGAAACCTATGATTGTGGGTCACCTCACCTCACTTCACCTCACCTCACCTCACCTCACCTCACCTCACCTCACCTCACCTCACCTCACCTCACCTCACCTCACCTCACCTCACCTCACCTCACCTCCATTGTGCCAGACCTGGTCCTAGCAGCAACTTAAATTGTGCGCTGATGTAAGAACTTTACATTCGACATCTTGGGACACCATGAACAGGCTTAAGAAATAGACCAATGTGGGGATTCAGATGAAGAATACCTGTATGACAAGGGAACAAGCATGTTGACCATTAGACTAAGCACATCTTTCTCTTCAGCGCCACTGGTAAACACCACCAGATCTGTCGCAATGGACTTGTGCCCAGTGTCTAGCTATCCTTCACACGTGTGTCTGGTTTACAAGTTAGACACGTCAGACGAAAACGCAGGATTTGTGAAATGGAAACACCAGACCAATGGAACAGAAACTTTGCATGAATGATGCAAGCAATAGAATCTCTGAAAATTCCAACTTCTCCAGGGTTTCTGGAGCTTATGAGGAGCCTAGGTGTAGGTGTTGTAACTGGTGCCCTGCGTGACACTGAAAAACTGTGTCTGTGGATGGATGTTGACTGTTTGATTGTTATACATCCCGTGCTTGGACAGATAAACTATAGTCATATGAAAGAATTGGGTGTTCCTTTACTTCTTTTCAATTTGTTTATTGTTAAACGCCACACTCAGCAATATTCCAGCTTTATGATGACGGTCTGTAAATAATCGAGTCTGGACCAGACAATCTAGTGATTGATATCATGAGCATTGACCCATGCAATTGGGATACAATGACATGCATCAACCAAGTTAGCGAACTTGACCACCTGATCCCATTCGTCGCCTCTTACGACAAGCATAGTCGCCTTTTCTGCAAGCATTGGTTGCTGAAGACCTATTCTATCCCGGATCTTCACGAGTCTTCTTTACAATATTATACATCAGAATGTTGTGTTGGCAAACAAACTAAACAGCCCCTGAATGCCTCGAACAAAACTGACTTGGACTGCATATAAGCCATAGCTTTGAACCCCTTTAAGGGCTGTATTTGATGTGGGGGCATGGATGGCCCAGTTGTGTAAGGCGCCGCAATTGGTTGTGCAGATCGAGTTGAGTCCCTTGGGCAAGTCACCTATGATTGTGAGTTTGAATCCCGGTTCGACCCGATTATGTTTCTAGGTTCGTCAGCACCATACCTGTGCTTGTGGGTTCCACCGAAGTGGTAAACGTCTGAGACCTGCATCACTTGGGGCTTTCCTCCCACATAAGGCTGACATGCCGCAATATAACTGGAATACTGTTAAAAGCTGCGTTAAACCCAACTCACTCACTCACTGTATTTGATGTCGTTAATATTGAAGGCATTTTATTGTACAGATGTGAAATTTTATTTAGAATAACACCAATAATTGTGTTAAACTGTTCAAGAACATTATTTTGAAATGACAAGTATTTGATAGTTTGAAGGACCTAAAGACACTTTTATGGATAACAACTTTTTATTTCTGGAAACAAATTATTATTTTGGAGACAGGTGTCTATGAATCTGAATCTACATTCCAACCTTTCCCCTTTGGAAGATGAATCATGGTCCATTCCTGATACGGTATTTGGATCTATTGAATTCAGCAGGATCAGCTCTTTGTGATTATCCTCATTGCATGAAAATGTCGTCATTGTACTGTGAGGAACGTGGCGTATTTGATTAAACAGGGCACTCTGGACGCAAACCCCCTCCCAAATGGTCATTTTGTAGAAATGCAAGTTATTTATGCGATGCATTGAAATGAGCCACCCTCACGTTATGAATTTAAGAATGAAAAAGGGAATAATTGATTTTGTACCAAAGTGTATTAAAGTTCAGATGCACATTGGCTGTGACTGGAGTTATAAATGAAATTCCAGTTTTTCCATGGTTTGATTTTATTCATTGATTTACTTGAAGTGAGCACCTGATTGATTCCGGCAACGGGGGACAGAAGAGATGGCAAAAGATTGCATGCTTGCAATGAAAACAGTTATGAGTTTTCTTGTATGTGCTTGAACAGAGGCGAAAGAAGTTTAGAAGCAGCTAAGTGGTGGTTAGTTATGAGCAGAATCATTGGTCAGAATTAACACTTCATACTTAAATCAAAGTCGCCGCATATCTCTCAGTTTGACCTTTACTTCAGTAAGAAAGCTCGGTGCTACAGTATTAACAGAGGTTTCTGACCGTGGACCCATGGGACCTGGCTTTCAAATTATTCTTATTGACTGTTGAAGGGCTACATATGCAGTAGACATTTTTACTTGGCTTAGACCACTGGTTCCTCTGACACTGCAGATGGATTAACCTTTAGGGTTGACTGAAACAGTTCTTTAGAATTAGTGGAATTTGCAGACCGACAGCACAAGGAAGAAGCCCTGATGGATTTGGTCGGCCATCACCTAATGACCAACTTGTAGTGTACAGCTAATGGAGGTTCTTGGACGAGATTTCTGATCCTCATTTTCCAAATGGGTCAAAGTGTTGATCTGTAACTTTGTGAGTTGTGTTAAATGGCTGTATCAACTATTGTCGATACTGTGTCAATATGGAAATGTTTGTTTGCTTGGAACCTTGAATCATTCCTGGAGCTTTATCGTATAAGCACATTAATGGCTTTTTCAAAGAAGTGTTGGAAGTTAGTTCTTTCTGAAGGGATAAGTCTTTTATAGCTGCTGATGTGTATTCCCAAGGTTCTTGGTGTTACAGCAGAAAACATTATTCCATATTTGAATGTGAATCTTTCGATTTGGTGGCAAGTGTGAAAGAAAACATCACTTGTTGCTTGGGTGTATATTCTCCAGTTACACCATATTGTAAAAGAAAGCGTCGCTCGGACTCGGGGCATATTGATCGTGTTCCGGCAGCCCTCCCTGGAGAGCTAACGACTCCGTCAACAAACTGGGAAACTCCACTGTGGTCGCTGGTGTGTAATTAGAGGCAATATTACACTGGTGTTTGTACGTGTACTGAGTGATCGCCGATGTAGTTGCAGCCACAGCAGTGTGTCAGGCCGTCACTGCCGTCTTCACATCGCTAACAGTGTTGACATATTGATAGCTCTGATATTGAATTCGATAAGATAAACACAGAGGTTCCTTCAACTCTGAAAGGCATTTGGTCGCCTATCAAGGGGTTTGCGCCTGCTAAACATTGTTTTTTACGGATTACAAAGTACCTTTTCACCAAATCAGGTAAGTTGTATTTGTTCTGTCTTTGTCTTGTTTACCTACTTTTATGAACTCGCTGTTATTTTGTTTATTTGCTATTTGTGCTATTTGTGTTTGCTCTTTTGAATGGGAATTGGAAAGCTCCATTCTTTTGATGATGTCATTGAAAAAAATTTGGCAGAGATAATTTTAGATATATTTTTTATTAAGGAGGGAACATATTTGAGCATTACTTCAATGATTTTCACTTCCTTGTCAAAAGCTTATGGCAAGCCTAAGCAGCTATTAATCAGTATTAAAGATATACTTACAAATAACGTGGGCTTTCCTATAGTCATGTCATAAACAGGTTTGAGAACAAGTTCATGTTTGGTGTGGGGCGGTCGGGTAGCCGAGTGTTTCAAGCGTTCGCTTATCACGCCGAAGACCCGGGTTCGATTCCCGACATGGGTACATTGTGTGAAGCCCATTTCTGGTGTCCCCCGCCATGATATTGCTGGAATATTGCTAAAAGCAGCGTAGAACCATACTCACTCACTCACTCACTCACTCACTCACTCACTCACTCACTCACTCACTCACTCACTCACTCATGTTTGGTGTCCTCTGCTGAGATAAGACTTGGTGCAGTTCGGCTGTTTCTAAGCTCGTTATGAAATAATCTTTCCATGGGGAACATTAGTGCGTTCCCTTGTACTCAAGCTGGTTGATGAGGACTGGGTGTTGCAGTCTGTGACCCGGTTGATTATGGTCATCATATCCCGAGGCATAGACTTGTGCTCATGCTATCAACCACTGGTTTGCCCGACCCAGACCCGGTATGTTCTAGCTGCAATAGTACTGACTACAGCACTCATAAATGAGGCAAAAGGGAAATGATATGAGGTTGAACGAAGTTATTATCTTTGACAAGGATTAAGGTTAATGCTGACAGTGTTGGGGAAAGTACCAGATTATTATACCTTATAAAGAATGGTGAAATATTGCAGATGACGGATGTGGGTATTGGGTAGAGAACGGCTTAAGCCGTCATCTGTTGAAATACATTTGTGAAGTCCGCCTTCCTTCCTTGTAACCCCCATTCATTATAAGAATGCAGAGTGTGAAGGCATCTGTGATGGATGACATCAAAGGTTGTGTGGAATAACAGGTGGCTAGTACTCCATGCTTTCTGTAGTGTTTAGCTGGGATGTGGATTGGTAAACCACAATGGCTGATGAACCAGGACACAGGGGGAGACAACTCTCACCTCAGTTTTTTATATGCCTTCCTGTGGGACCCCGTGTTCAGACCCCAGTAGCCACATGCTTGTCCTAAGAGGTGACGTGAAATGGGGTTTCATGTTGTGTTTAAGATTATTGCACTTCAACAGAAATGTGCATGCACGTTGGTGTCTGCATCCATACTAATGCCAGGTTTCATAGTTTGTGTGTGTGTGTGTGTGTTGTGTGTTGTGTGTTGTGTGTGTGTGTGTGTGTGTCTCTTCTTGTACTCTCCTGGACAGATGTTGCAGTTTAATATGGATACCCCACTCAGACACAGTATACTGACTCCGATCTGACCAGTCCTTGTGTTAGCCCCTTTATGCTGAGTGCTAGGTAGGGTAACAACAAGTACCATCTCTTTACGTCTTTTTGGTATTACACAATGAGTGATCGAATCACGGACCTTCCACTCTCCGGGCAGATGCTCCATCCACTTTGTCATAAGAGCAAGTTCCAATGGATCAATGGTCGGGTTCAGCGATGTGGCTGATTGTGAGTCAACTTGCCTCAATCATACTTCCAGTGACTGGTTTGCTTGGTCCTGTCTTGAGTGTTTGGAATATTTAAAAAACAAAACAATTGCTCACTCACTTATTGTTAATGTCCTACTTCATCCACAGATTTTATGGATCTCCCATCTCACTGGGACTCCTTTTCAATTTTAATGTAGTTGCTTGTTCCTATCAAACCTACATATTTCAGAGACAGTTGTCTATTGTGACCTGATGATCCCTTGTAAGTTGGTGAAATATTACTGATATTCCCCTCATTCATTCACGCTTGTCATACGGAGCCTGAAGAAGTCGATTGGCATGAGAGGCTTGGAGGCTCGAAGCTCTACTGCAGAGGTGTGTTCTTTAACATGCTGTGATCTGTTGGTTTTGATTCCCGGATTAACACTGGTTGTATACCTTGGTGTGTTGGCACCATGTTAGTAATTGTAGGCTTGCTAATGACCGTCATCTCTTTGTGCTTTCCTCTTACACTGGACTGATGAAACTGTAAAACTGTTGAATGTGGGGTTAAACTTCACTCACTCACTCATAGTTGTCAATGACTGTTTAACTCTGCAATCAGCACTATTCCAGCTTTCTGACGTTGTTCTCTGATATTTGAGTGTGGGGCAGATATGATTAGGATACAATGACATGCATCAACCAAGTCAGCGAGCCAAGGCCTGACCACCTGATCTTGTCAGCCGCCTCTTATGACAAGCATTGGTTGCTGAAGACCAATTCTGACCCGGATCTTCATGTAGGACAAGCATGGGTTGCTGAAGACCAATTCTAACCCGGATCTTCATGTAGGACAAGCATGGCTTGCTGAAGACCAATTCTGACCCGGATCTTCCTGCAGGACTAGCATGGCTTGCTGAGACCAATTCTAACCCGGATCTTCCTGCAGGACTAGCATGGCTTGCTGAGACCAATTCTAACCCAGATCTTCATGCAGGACTAGCATGGCTTGCTGAGACCAATTCTAACCCGGATCTTCCTGCAGGACTAGCATGGCTTGCTGAGACCAATTCTAACCCAGATCTTCATGCAGGACTAGCATGGCTTGCTGAGACCAATTCTAACCCGGATCTTCCTGCAGGACTAGCATGGCTTGCTGAGACCAATTCTAACCCAGATCTTCATGCAGGACTAGCATGGCTTGCTGAGACCAATTCTAACCTGGATCTTCCTGCAGGACTAGCATGGCTTGCTAAAGACTAATTCTAACCTGGATCTTCATGTAGGACAAGCATGGCTTGCTGAACACCAATTCCAACCATGATCTTCCTGCAGGACTAGCATGGCTTGCTGAAGACCAATTCTAACCTGGATCTTCATGTAGGACAAGCATGGCTTGCTGAAGACCAATTCTAACCCGGATCTTCATGCAGGACTAGCATGGCTTGCTAAAGACCAATTCTAACCCGGATCTTCATGCAGCACAAGCATGGCTTGCTGAAGACCAATTCTAACCCAGATCTTCATGTAGGACAAGCATGGCTTGCTGAAGACCAATTCTGACCATTACGTCAACAGTAATACTTTGATAGTGAAGTTTTGGCAGTTAAACATAAATATTCTGGAATTTTTGTCAGCTCTTCAAGACATGCAATTCTTTTCACAGTAAAAAACAAATCTGGCAGTGAAAGAGCTAAGAAAGCCAAGAAGGAATATCTGATTCAGATTAACAGTAAATATATCACGTAGGCACTGGACATGAAATATGACTATCTGCACATTGACATGGTAATCCCTACTCATGCAATAGATCTTGTCTGGTGACTTGTCTGCCATTAGTTGATATTGACTGAGTTTTGTAGACACATCACTTCTGTAAAGTTAAGTATTTTGCAAAGTTGCCGTTTTCTATGTTCTAAAAATAAATCTGTATGTTTGTTAACACCAGTTACTGTACTTTATGAAGAAATATAATTGAAATGTTAATGTTTGCATGTAGTCCTGAGCACGTTGTCCTTGCGTTCTCTCTGCTGGTCTCATGGCGTCTATCAGTGTACTGTTCACGCGTCATCACAGTCTTAGTGTACATTACATGGTAAAACAACTTTGCCCCTTATTAAATTAGCTCAGGCCCCTTTACAAGACCAGAGCCTTATTTTGTTTTGCCGTGTGAATCAGGATACTGCTTTGGACATTATTTCAGAATTGCAGAAATATTTCAGAGATTTTTCTTTCAAGAAGATTTTATGTTATCTCATTTTACTTTTTGTCAGAAATTTTATGGTAGACATTCAGAGGAATTGCTTTAGATGACAACAAAGAGTTTGTGGAAGAACAGGGTCACTATTACTCCATGCTTTTTGTAGTGTTTAGCTAGAAGGTAGATTGGTGAACCAAAATGGCTGATGACAAGGACACAGGGGGAGACAACTCTCACTACAATATTTTGTTGGCCACCTGTGGAATTCCATATTTGGTCCCCAGTCACCTTATGCTTGTCATAAGAGGTGAGGTGAGGTAAAATGGAGTTTCATCTTCAATTCAAGATTATTACACTTATAAAGTGATGTGCATGCATGTTTTGTGTATCTGTGTCTGTGTGCATGCCTTCTGCTGGTTTTAAAGGCTAGCCCTCATAGATACCATGCCGCAGTTTAACAAAGATGCCTCACGCAGACACAGTATACTGACTGAAACGACCAGTTCTTGTATTGTTCCCTTTATGCCGAGCATCAGGCAGGGTAATAAAAAATATCTTTTAATGTCTTTTGAAATTACATAGCTGGTGATTGAACCACTTCTGGCTTTCCTCCCATGTTAAGCTGACACGCCGCAATATAACCGGAATACTGTTCAAAGCGGTGTTAAACATAGTTCACTCACTCACTCACTCACTCACTCACTCACTCACTCACTCACTCACTCACTCACTCACTCACTCACTCACTCACTCACTCACTCACTCACTCAGTAATCCCCCTGCATGTATAAAACGGTTTGCTTCTGGTGCCGACACTGATGACTGCAACAGTTTGTATTCCAGAAATATTGACATTGATGACACTACAGTTAATGTCAGCTTCCTCATGTTTATAAGAGTGCAATGATGCTGCTGTTTGTTGGCAATGAGACGACCCTCGGCCCCGGTCCAGCATCCGCATCCCTTCACTCCGGCTCGCTGTTGCTCACGTTTGTCTGTGCTATTGTCAACAGCAACAGAGTGTTTGTGTGTCCAGTTTAGCTCCCGGTGCAGAGGAGGAGAGAGATTAACACACAGGAGAATGCAGACGTTCAGTGAGGACTGTGTTGATCTCTCCGGGCCCAAATTCCCTGTTCTGGTTCCTATTTGCTCTGTCTTCACGTTCACCCCTCCATCATGTGTGTTCAATCCATTAGTAGCAATTTCACGTATTTGCTCTTCCCCTCCTGCAAGTTTTCAGTCCAAATCGTGATCAACCAATATTGACGAAACTGCAGATTACCAGGTTTGCTGGGCCAGTTATGGAGCATGGATTTGACTTAGCAGCGATCTGCTGATCAAGCTATTCAAATGCACATTTGGAGACAATGGGGACCTGACTCAGGGGGTAGATCGCTGCATGACAAATATCAGGGTTCGTCGATCACCACCTGCTGAGACGGCAGATCATACAGAAATTATGGAGGGAAAATTTCAAAGATTGATTCTGAAAATAAATACCTACTGGTTACCCCATTTTGCTTACTCAGCACTCTCGTGTTAATCCATTTAGCTGACAATCAATAAGTTTGATAGAGTGTAGGTTTCAGGGAATCGAGGCATGAAGGAAATGGGACTACATATATCATGAATGAGGCTAAATATTTCCTGAGCATTTCTGTGTCTTTTGATTGGAATTGGAAAAGTTTTGAAAATGAAATATCGAAGATTGGTTTATTTCAGTCTGATTTATTATACTTGTATTATTCTGTGTGGTTTATTTTGTTTGCTTTTAATCCTCAAGTAGGACACCTCATGGATTTCACCAAAGTGGTAGGGGCAGGGGCAAGGCTAGTGGTTAAAGCGTTCGCTCGTCACATCGAAAGCCCGGGTTCGATTCCCCACATGGGTACTATGTGTGAAGTCCATTTATGGTGTCTCCCCACTGTGGTGTTGCTAGAATATTGCTGAAAGTGGAGTAAAACCATACTCACTCACTAACCAAACTGGGAAACGTCTGAGACCTGCATCACTTCAGGCTTTCCTCCCACATTAAGATATGACTGGAGTAATGCTAAAGGAGCAAGTGAAGCCTATTCTCCCATTGTAATGCTGCTGGAATATTGCTAAAGAGGTGTAAAACCATACTCACTCACTAACCAAACTGGAAAACGTCTGAGACCTGCATCACTTCAGACTTTCCTCCCACATTAAGCAGACATGCCGTGATATAACTAGAATACTGCTGAAATATTGCTATAAGTGGTGTAAAACTATGCTCCCTCATTCCTGATAGGACCAAAACTAAAACCTAGCCTCTGAAGAATGATCAATAATTTGTAAATGTATAAAATTGAAAATGTCATTGAATCAACATGTTCAGAACTTAAATAGACAGTATTTGTAACATCATTTGGAATAGTCCTTTAAAGAGTAGCAACTTGAACCTTAGAGAGTATTTAATGTGTGTATTTAGTTACATTCTGTGTGATAATAATGACAACAACACTTACACACTATAATGCCCTATTAATTGACTTCTATTAAATTGGTAATTCAATAGAAGCATTTCTATCTTTAATACATTATGATTATTTGTAATACGTATTGAGTTAATTGGGTATTTCATTTTGACATTTTAGTGAAAACTGTTTGTGCTTGATGTTTGGTGTATTTTGATCTTTGGTCTCCTTTCATCTTTCCTATTTGTGTGCAATAGTGACTGAGAAATCGATTCGGAGCTAGACACCATATATTACTCAAAGCTAAAACAGCAAGGATGCCTC
This sequence comes from Haliotis rufescens, assembly GCF_023055435.1. Classification (NCBI taxonomy): domain Eukaryota; kingdom Metazoa; phylum Mollusca; class Gastropoda; order Lepetellida; family Haliotidae; genus Haliotis; species Haliotis rufescens. The sequence goes on from NW_025963924.1 coordinate 10,667,987, forward strand.
TTAATGTAATAGAAAGATATCATCTTTAGATTTCCAATAAATTTGAAGACAAGTAATTTTTTGTTCATCATTTGGGGAATAATCTCCAGGCTGATGGGGAAAAATGTACATGTGCTTTGGAGACGCATTTTAAAAATGTTCCCAGGAATTGAATATGGATTTAATGGCCGATTTCAATAAGATTTTGTGTCTAGCTTGATCATAGTCCTGCTGTCTTCATTTTTGATAGTTAACCCAAATGAGGGTTTTGTTTCTGCATGTATAGGAACAGAGACAAATTCTGAAATTCTGATGCAAGGCGTTGTTGATCATAGAAAACAGGCCATGTCTATAATTATCTGTTTTGAGGATTTTCCCAAGCAGAATAATCTTAAGAAGGAATCCACTTCAATTACATTTATAAGTGAAATTGAGCCAATGTCAAAATTTAAACATCAAGGAAAACAGTGAATTATTATCCAATCAGAGTCCTCGTATCACTCTGACTCATTGCGCTGTCTCTCTAATGGACTATGAGAAAAAATGGACATGCCCAAGAAATAAAAAAAAATGCCTGTAACATTGAAAGCGTCAAATCATTTACATGTTTTAATGTATTTTTTGAAGGTTTGATTGGCAAAGAGCATTATTTATGTGTCATCATCATGGTTCAAGATGTTGGTTAGTCAAATCAGCCGGTATGCAGGCATCACTACATAAAGCAAAGCCAGCACCTTCAACAGATTGCCAGAATAATTTCTATCCATCAAATTTGTTAATGGACAAGATATGGTCTAGGAATCGGGACCATATTTCATTTATGAAAGACTATTACAAAGGTTTCATGATAAATCTTTTTTTATTCAATTTTCATCAAACAAGCTGTTGCAGTCCAATAATAGTTGTGTAATGATGTCACTGTCGTGTAACAATGATCCTTTATAATATGATGATTGGATTTGCATTTTTTATGGTGTTTTTTGTTTAAAAAATATATTGTGAGGATTTGTTTGACTCACTGAAAAACTAGACAAGTCTGTTTCAACTAGACTAATTAGAATTTAAACATTTCATTCAGGTCTTCAGCAGCCTATGTTTGCTGTAAAAGGCGACTATGCTTGTCGTAAAAGGCGACTAACAGGATCGGGTGGTCAGGCTCGCTGACTTGGTTGATGCATGTCATCGTATCTCAATTGCATGGATCGATGATCATGATGTTAATCACTGGATTGTCTGGTCCAGACGGGATTATTTACAGACCATTGTCATATTAATGGAATATTGCTGAGTTGGGCGTTAGGCAACAAACAAAGAACAAATCATTCATGAACCCATCTGCATGTTTCTCATGTCAACATATGTCGCCAACTGGTGTTGGTCATTTGTGAATTGTGGATTAAATTGTGATAAGCCGTGATTCTCTCCAGCACATCATACTGGTATCACATGAAGTGGACAGGGGGACACTCAAGGTTTGAGGAGCTGGTGACACCATTCATCTTGGAATGAAAAGGTTTGGTAGTCCCAGAACAGAGTACGACCATTATCACTGCCGTCAATCTGGTTGCCACTTCACAGTGCAGTTTCTTGGAGATGTTTTTGTTTGTTGGTTGGTTTGTTAAGACAAATTCTACCCAGGATCTTCACGGGGCTCTTGGAGAGGTATTTGGTGTGTCCATATTTATTGATCTGTGTATGACTGAAGCCATCTTTAAGGAAAGTTGTTAAATGGTACATTTGCTATAGAGCACAAATCCTGTGTTAGATGTTGTAAGGTCATGGGTGAACACAATAAAGGATTTTGTTGAATCAGACCGTATCTAAATTAGCTAATGATCTTGAAGGACTGGCTTGTGTGGAGCCCTGAGCAAGTTATTGAAGGGATGCTCAGTATTTCTAGGTCTGAAACTAGCTTTTGGTTATGTTTCTGTATAATTGAATAATAGTGACAAAACCCTTTCAATAATCGTAAGAAACCTCTGCTGTCAGTCGAGGTCATGGTATTTTTCTTTTCATATCATAAGCATGTGTTTATGAATCACAATCAAATAGTGATAATACAGGTTTTGGCGAAAATGTGAGCACATCCTGCTCCACTGGTGGCACCCATCACAAACACATGCAAAGGCAAATCAATTGTTTAACTTAACAAGCACGGGAAAAATTGGCAATTGTGTCAGACATTATTTTGTCACTGTTCCATCAAATTTGAAAATGTTTTCCACATGTCTACCATTAAACTTTCTTAAAGCTTTACTAAGGCCGTGAAGGCCAAGAATCATAGGAAACTCTTTGAAATCTTCACGGAAAGAGCAAGCTTGATTGTACCTCTAAAGTAGACCCCAATGACTGAAGCTGCTGGAATATTGGTCAACATCAATGGAAAGATGACTATCGGAAACACATGCAAATGATGAAAAAGATACCCTCCACGCTTTTTACTTTTTCTCTGTTATTCGATAACGTTATGGTGAAACTTGACAGTTTTATTCTACAACATCACATTTCAGTGACATTTTATATGCATCTATTACAAAGTGTTGCACTTGATCCCACATCGGGTTCATGGAACTGAAGCAGTGTTTAAGGCTCTATTCCCAATGGCTTTATCCGATTTCTAATAGCATTCTCCTCTACGAGGTTCCAGGATTAGGATATGTCAATGGTAGCTAACTTGTCATATGAGGAATCAGAATGGAGTCAAGTGGCACCAAAGTCAGTGTGAACAAAAAGGATAGATGAGGATTTAGAATGTTGTGACTGATGTAATTCATCGCATTGGATATCAGATGCAGCCACTGGTCAGATTGTCTGAGACTACTGAAAATCAAGAGAGACAAGTTTTTTTCCCTCAAAATCTGATCCACGAAGATATGGGGTAGAATAGTTCTTCAGCAACCCATACTTGCCGTAAAAGGTGACTATGCTTGTCGTAAGAGGCGACTAACGGGATCAGCTGGTCAGGCTCGCTGAGTTGGTTGATGCATGTCATTATATCCCATTTGCATAGATCGATGCTCATAATGTCAATCACTTGATTTTCTAGTCCACATTTGATTATTTACAAACTACAGTAATATATCTGGAATGTTGCTGATTGTAATGTTAATCAACAAACTAACAAACAAACAAACAAGTGTGAAGTTTTCCAGGTTATTACCTACAGGGTTAGAAATAACCAAGTTCATACAAATTGTATGTTCACAAATGCAAATATCACTCCATACGCACCAGTGTATTGTTTACCTCATCGGGATGGCATTAATGACGTCATTCAAATTTTATCGTGACACATTGTCAGAATGACTTCACATAACATCATAGCTGAAAATTATTGACATCCTTCTGCAATTGTGTTTTTCTAAGATGGTTTTCGTGATCAATGCTCTTTTCTCTAAAGGGGAGATCAGTTGTGTTAAGAAATAATAGGTAATAAAGAAAATTATTACACAAGCATGTGTGTCGTACTTATTTTATATAAATAAGTAGATTGGAAAATATTCTTGCGTAGTTGTATGCAGCCTACTCAAATATCCCCATGTAACATGTTTTCGAACCTCACCTCTTTTCTAACCGACTAACAGGATCGGTTGGTCAGGCTTGCTCACTTGGTGGAAGCATGTCATCGATCCCAATTGCATGGATCGATTCTCATGATATCAATCACTTGATTGTCTGGTCCAGACTCGAATATTTACGGACCACCGTCATATAGCTGGAATATTGCTGAGTATGCCGTTAAACAACAAACAAACAAACAAACTTGTAATTCTACCTTCATACAGTTTTACCTAAAAAACAAATTCAACTGTATTACGACTTTAATTTGTCCGGTGTCGAGTTGTGTAACAGTGAAGAAAAGCATCAAGTGACTACAATTGCTACAAAGCCCTACCCTTTCATGCACTGTGATCGACTGATCAAGTGAATATCTTTGGCCTCTCCCAAATGTGTAAAACTACAAACCAAACCACATGCACTTAATGATGTAATCATAGTAGATGCTTCAAAGCTCACTGAAGACATAGTCGCCACTTGTCGCAGAAGTTATGCTGATGAGGTAAGCTATTCAGCAAGTAATGAAAACAAACCTGAAAACTTACTTTTTCACAAATGCAAATTTGAATCAAACTTGATCTGATGATAATTTCGCATCCGAACAATCATATGCACCAATGGTATATCAGCTACTGTGTGTAAACTTCCTGTCTGTAATGTCATGTGATTGATCATGTTGTGTATCTAAATTTAACTGACTGTCATTGAGGGGCTTTCGCTCGTCACGCCCAAGACCCGGGTTCGAATCCCGACATGGGTACAATGGGTGAAGCCCATTTCTGGTGTCCCCCGCCGTGATATTGCTGGAATATTGCTAAAAGCGGCGTAAAACCAAACTCACTCACTCACTCACTCACTCACTCACTCACTCACTCACTCACTCACTCACCTACTCACTCACCTACTCACTCACTCACTCACTCACTCACTCACTCACCTACTCACTCACCTACTCACTCACTCATTGAGGAGCTAGAAATCAGGTGACGGTAACAAGATGGTGCCTGATTGACTCTTCTTGTTTGGCGAGTCATTATCACGTTTAAATTGACCAGATATGGTCATTTGACTATCCAATTGTAAACAGAAATAAATGTTTTCAAAGGTAAGACTTAATTTAAGTGTATTGCGATTGTTATTAGACACATAAAGAGAAATACTTCTTCAGGGCTCAAAAACACAGTACGCAAGGATGTATAATACTAAAATATACAGCTTACCTGGAACTCTGCTGTCTGATGCAAGATCTTGCGCACATCATACAACTTCGATTAAGCTCAAGACCGATTGAGGATGCTACATGTATGGTGACTTATCTCACACACCGAGGTGGACATGACTTCACTTTCAATGAAGCAGTCAGTGTCCAAGTGAAGGCTTAACCCACTTTCTAAAACGCTGTCTCATACTGTTTTAGTCATGAAACAACTCTTCAATAATTCATGCATCTGTAATTTTAGATCTGTTCGTCTGATGCGAGCAGCTTCTGTCCAATCTACTGCATTATGATGTCTCGGTGTATATATGACCATATCACCCTGTCTCTTGCAAGGGCACAGAGCAATATGGAAGGGGATATATATTCTATGGACGGGAATTATATTCAGTGTAAGTTCTTGGTTCTGCTAAAGGTTAAGTGTACTAATAGAAATATGGAAATTTGGCAGCAATAAGAAATATTTCTTTGCATATACGACCACGGATCAAGTGGGAAGAACCGTTTTCTATCCTCTGACATGAGATGGATTGAGAAGGAATAAATATTTCATTACTTTTTCTCAGTTGCTGATGAAATCATGGCGGTTGTGGGTGTGTCTGATGATGTTCACGCGGAGAAAAGTGGATATTGTTAAGATTAAATATGTAATTTGAAACTTGTGCCCAATGGAATCTATTTCAGTTATTTGAGACCGATTATTACCTGGTGTTGATGTTTTGGTTTTGTATTCAGTGGTGATGACGTTTTGTATTCAGTGGTGCTGACGTTTTGTATTCAGTGGTGCTGAAGTTTTGTATTCAGTGGTGTTGATGTTTTGGTGCTGTATTCAGTGGTGCTGACGTTTTGTATTCAGTGGTGTTGATGTTTTTGCTTTGTATTCAGTGGTGTTGACGTTTTGTATTCAGTGGCGCTGACGTTTTGTATTCAGTGGTGCTGATGTTTTGTATTCAGTGGCGCTGACGTTTTGTATTCAGTGGTGCTGACATTTTGTATTCAGTGGCGCTGACGTTTTGTATTCAGTGGCGCTGACGTTTTGTATTCAGTGGCGCTGACGTTTTGTATTCAGTGGCGCTGACGTTTTGTATTCAGTGGCGCTGACGTTTTGTATTCAGTGGTGCTGATGTTTTGTATTCAGTGGCGCTGACGTTTGTGCTGACGTTTTGTATTCAGTGGTGCTGACGTTTTGTATTCAGTGGTGCTGACGTTTTGTATTCAGTGGTGCTGACGTTTTGTATTCAGTGGCGCTGACGTTTGCGCTGACGTTTTGTATTCAATGGTGCTGACGTTTTGTATTCAGTGGTGCTGACGTTTTGTATTCAGTGGTGCTGACGTTTTGTATTCAGTGGCGCTGACGTTTAGTATTCAGTGGCGCTGACGTTTAGTATTCAGTGGCGCTGACGTTTTGTATTCAGTGGCGCTGACGTTTGCGCTGACGTTTTGTATTCAGTGGCGCTGACGTTTAGTATTCAGTGGTGCTGACGTTTGCGCTGACTTTTTGTATTCAGTGGCGCTGACGTTTAGTATTCAGTGGTGCTGACCTTTGCGCTGACGTTTTGTATTCAGTGGCGCTGACGTTTTGGGTGGCCCTGTGGATGCAGTGTTGGTCATGATGCAGAAGATACAGGATCAGCTCCTGTGATCACTTCAGTTTGAGATGCAACACTCATGTTGTCCCTACATGGGGACTGCTACCGATTTTAAGAATGACTTACTCTATCCTCTTTTTCACTTTTTCACGTTTTCACTTCTTGTATTACAGGGGTGGTGGGGTAGCCTTGTGGTTAAATTGTTTGCTCATCATGCCGTAGACCGGGGTTCGATTCCTCACATGGGTGCAGTGTGTGAAGCCCATTTCTGGTGTCCCCTGCCGTGATATTGCTGGAATATTGCTAAAAGCAGTGTTAAACAATACTCACTCACTTGTATTACATTGGTTCTCAATTTCTTGAAATTGAAAGGATCATACTTAATTTTGAATGTAACTCCTGTTGGGATTCCTGGTTAGCATCGTTGGAACCCTATACTGGCCGTTCGAGGTGCACTACTAAGCTGATTCAGTGTTAGGTGACTTGGTTGATTGCGTGTCATTGTACTCCGACGACTTGGATAATTGCTCATATGAATGAATGGATTGTCTGTTTTTGATTTCATTATCTATTCTACCAAGCGAGTGGAAGATTGGTATTTCTTATTATCCAGGCTGCTTCATACCAAAAGAAGTAGGATGGTACTTGTTGTTACCCTGCCTGGTGCTCAGGATTAAGGGGATGAAATAAGAACTTGTCAACTCAGAGTCAGTATACTGTGTCTGAGTGGGGTATTCATATTTAACTGGAGCATGGTATCTCACTGGGCTAGCACTATAAAATTGGCATTATTCTGGACTAGTACAAGGAGCCACACACCCACTTGCATTGATGTCACTATATGCGTGACAAAACCTGAAGACAAAGTTAAACCTCATCTCCTCTGGTGTGCCTGCACCAGGCCCAAACCGTTAGACCAGACTAACATGACGCAGCTGTTGATGACGAGGTATACGACTCCTTAGCATCCCTGATTCCGCATCCCAAGAAGTGCTGGTTCCCAGTATGACTTCAGTTCTATGCCTGTGATCGGGATCAATGCATGAAGCATTTGCCCTCTGACTGGTGCATTGATTTCCCGGCTCAATGATATCAATTTACTTTTAAGTATGAGAGAACACAAAGTTTCATTAGCTAAATGTCATGACAGTCAATAGCACTGGCATTTGTGGATGGACATTTCTGAAGGTTCTGTTAAAGTGTTAAATGTTTTGGCTTTTATACAAGAAACGACTTCCGTACTTCTGACAAACAGGTTTTTGGAACACCGAAAAACAGGACTTGGTACTCGGTCGTTTCTAAGGTCATTCTAATTGATTACTGGTTTGCCGGAGCAGATCGACTTGGTCACATGGATAGAACACAGTTCACGCAAACAAAAAGCTGAAAAGCTGCTTTGAAAGACTGTCAGGAGAAGCCTGATATATTGAGGAAGAAGAGGAGGAGAAATGTCTTTCGGTATTTTGCGATGTAGAATTGTTTGTCTCTTCGTCCCAGCCCCAGGACATGTCAGTTCTGATTGCTTGCTTTGTAATAGGTTGTAATGTAATGTAGTGTACTGGATGCTTGAGTTCAATTACAAGTCTAAGTCTGTGAATATATCAACAGAAACAGTCATGCAACTCATTAAAGCGTGGACTGCCTCCGTGGTCTAGTGGTAGAGTGTCTGCCCGGAGAAGTTTGGGGTTCAATCCCTGGCCGTGGCATACCAAAAGGCGTTAAAAGATGGTACTTGTTGTTACCCTGTCTGGTGCTCGGCATTAAGGGGCCAAAACAAGGACTGGTCAGCTCGGAGTCAGTATACTGTGTCTGAGTGGGGTATTCATGTTAAACCGTGGTATGGTATCTCAGTGGGCTAGTATATACAATATCCTTCAGACAGCCAAGGTTACAACAAATATTTTTGGAATTTGGATCGTATTGAAAATACCCAGATGCATCCCTTGAAATTTCAAGTATGCAGTCAGAGAGGTTAAACCCTAAGGATCTCTATAATACATTTGGAACACACTTCGGACAGCTTGAATTATGCACATGGACTTTTTTTCCATTGTTTTATTTTACTCTTTGTCCCAATCCCATGTCCCGTAATGGTGATCATTAATTGTTAGGGGCCAACTGTTCAATATTCCTGGTGGGAGGTCTGTCTTTTGTGGTTGTTTTTTTTTTGTCTGTTCTGAAAATGTTGGGAAAAAAGACTTTGTCCTCAGGTGGTATTCGCCAAAATTTAATGGACATGCTGTTTTAAAAAATACTGTAATATCCCGAAAAAGTTGTTTTTTCTCCTCCTTTCTGAGTTTTTTGCTTTGTTTCGAAGCTTCACAGAAAAAAATATGTTTGTCTCAAACAAAAAATCTCTCCCAAGAACTCAACCTAACCCACCCCCTCCCTCCCCAATATTAAATGCATGATACAGTTTTGATTGGAACATGGTTAGGGGCGGTCAGGTAGCCTAGTGGTTAAAGTGTTCGCTCGTCACGGCGATGACCCGGGTTCGATTCTCGACATGGGTACAATGTGTGAAGCCCATTTCTGGTGTCCCCCCGCCATGATATTGCTGGAATATTGCTAAATGTGGCGTAAAACGACACTCACTCACTAAAACATGGTTAACAAGGCAGGGGTATGGGCGGCCATTCAGTCAAAAAATACAAAGTTGAAAAAAGGACAAAAGTATGCAATTAAGATCAAATATTACAAATAAAGAACTAAATGTTACTACTAAAGGTCAAAATACAAAACAAACAGATGAGGGTTAAACATACAAAGTTGAAATAAATGTCAAAAGTACGCAATATTAATAGTCAAATGTTACGAAAAGACGTCATAAGAAAAGAAAGAACAATGTGTACGAAAGAACTTTTTTTTCAACTTTGTATTTTTTGACTGAATGGCCGCCCATACAGGGGTCAATTGAGGATAAAAGGCAAATTCAGTGAACATAGAATTTGCCAGATTTGCAAAATTATACAGAGAATATGCAGAAATTGCAACTCATGAACTAGGAATACTATCCATCTTATCACCAACCAAATGAGGAATTGGAAATCTATGAAGCACTGCAGTCTTTAAGTGACTTGACTGAAGTACAGCCTGCAACATATATTGACTGCTTGAAGAAAACACCACACACTGTTTTCACAAATGTTACTTTTATACATGAAAGGTTTTTCCTTGTAGAATTTTAAAAATTCATTTGCAGAGTGTGAGGATTTTGTTTTTGCTTAGAATCAATGGAAGACTTGAGTGTTATTTTTGTTTTATCCTCTTTGAACAGCCTTGTCAGATGTTATTTTGAGATGGAATAATATCATGTGTAAAGTTTGTCAGTTTAACTGACTCTGTGGCCTAGTGGGTAGAGTGTCAGCCTGGAGAGCAGAAGACTGGTGTTACGATCCCCAGCTGCGCCATACCAAAAGACATTAAAAGATGGTACTTGTTGTTACCCAGCCTGGTGCCTTGCAATAAAAAGCGATAAAACAAGGATTGGTCGCCTCAGAATCAGTATTCTGTGTCTGAGTGGGTTATCCATGTTTAACCGAGGCATGGTATCTCAATGGGCTAGCACTATAAAATTGGCATTACTCCAGACTAGTGCAAGCATGCACGCACATATGTACGCATGCATGCACATTGGTATGTAAGTACAATAATCTTGAACACAATGTTAACACATTTCACCTCACCTCAGTTTTTTTAAAGCACCTACTCACTGTAGGTACAGAGACAAAAAAGGTGCACTCAAAATTAATGAATTTACTGGAACAGTTTGGTGGCTTACTGGAATATGGGCGAAGACTGTGTCATGAATACACCACAAAGGTATTTTTATGATCACTTTCTAATCATTTTGATTGGTACATTTGTTGTGAAATGTGGGGTGGTCGGGTAGCCTAGTGGTTAAAGCGTTTGCTCGTCACGCCGAAAACCCAGGTTCAATTCCTGACATGGGTACAATATCTGAAGCCCATTTGTGGTGTCCCCTGCTGTGATATTGCTGGAATATTGCTAAAAGCGGCGTAAAACCTAACTCACATGTTGTTAAATGCCTCAATCAGCAATAGTCCAGATATATTACAAGCACAGCATACGTTGCTGGGGATCATTTTTAGCCTGGACTGCTTATATAGACGGGCTTAGAATAGTCTCATGGATGAGTGGTTGCCAGTCACGCCAAATCTGTGTGCTACCTATGCTTGCTGTACAAGGTGATCGAGTGGTCTGGCTCATTAACTTGCTTGATTGTCAATGTACCTGACGGAATGGAAAGTTGCTCATGATATCAACCACTAATTAGAGACAGGCCATGATGATTCAGACCTATGAAGTTCCGGGGAATCATAGGTCTTCAGCAACCCATGCTTGTCTTAAGAGGTGACTATGCTTGTTGTAGGTGGCTACCAATGAGATCAGATGGCCAGATTTGGTGACTTGGTTGATTCATGTCATTTTATCCCAATTGCGTGGATTGATGCTTATGTTGTCAATCACTGGATTGTCTGGTCCAGACATGATTATTTACAGACCACCGTCATATAGCTGGAATATTGCTGAGTGCGGCCTTAAGAAAGAAAGAAACACACAAACATGATGAATGATCTGGAATATTGCTGACTGCAGTGAAAAGCAACATTCGCATATTCAAACAGCAATTTTGCTTTGGGCTTGTAAGTTCCAGGTAAAAAGCAAAAAAAATGTAAAAGATTTTCATGTTCCCTATTTTTGTTCAATATATATAAGATGAAAGGACATGTGTGATCTATATCTGAGTATTCTGTATACAGTTTATAGATAACAGACATCATTGTTGACTTGTTAACTTCTGCCCAGAAATTGTGGAGGAAATTTTCATGAAGCCCAACAGAAAAGTCACCAGCCATGGGCAGGCAGGCAGGCATTTATTTCGAACACTGCACACAGTGCCACAAATCCAATAGTCTAAACGTCAGATATGTGTAGCTGTGCCGAACAAAGCCTGACATGGATTGTGCAGCTGAACACGCACAGGCTGCAAATGTACAGGTGCATGGACAATCCGCTGCATGGATGCGCTCCGTTCAGCAGACGTGAACACTCAGCATTGAAGCTCAGTACACAATGCACTTTGTGAATCAGCAGCACAGCCAATTTCATAGGTTTTTAGAGTCATCACAGAGTATTTGTATGAGGAAGGTCCAGCTGTGGTAAATTAAAGTAAAGATCAGATTGAGAAGTAATTCAGTCCTTGTGATCTGTGTGTCACTCATGAGTCCCACCATTGCCTGTAGTCTGTCAATAAGCCCCCTTGGGCACGCCAGAAACCTATGATTGTGGGTTCGAATCCCGGTTCGCCCCGATTATGTTTCTAGGTTTGTCAGCACCATACCCATGCTCGTTTCATCAAAGTGGTAAACGTCTGAGACCTGCATCATTTCGGGCTTTCCTCCCACATTAAGCTGACACACCGCAATATAACTGGATTACTGTTAAAAGGGGCGTTAAACCCAACTCACTCACTCACTTAAACACACATATCCAATACAGCCCATGCAAGTCTATAATGTTTGGCAAGTCTACATTACTGCAGTATATGAAAATGAAGAAAGTTTCTGGGATCCTTTTTATTATGTTTTTTACTTTTTAGGTTAACTGTTTTTTTTTATAAAATATGTTCATTTCGGACGCTAGATGTTAGTCTAAATTGCCTGTTGTTGAAGCACTGTGCAGCAGATAGTAGCCTTTCTCACAGTCCTGAACCGTATTATTTCCCCTTCTGGCAAGCCCTTCCAGTGATGCTATAGCCCTACATGAAGTAAGCCTAGGTTTTCATGTTCTGAAACTCCTATCTCTCTAGGGCTCCTTTTCAATTGGATTGCTTGTTTCTATCAATATTATATTTTCCGAGACTAAGCGCGAGTGTTTGTAGATAGCTGCACGGCTGTAACACATGTTGCACGTTTGTGTGATGTAATCTGTGTGCTCATTGATCAGAGTACCTCGCGTTTCTCTGGAGGCAGGCTTTGGTTTGATTTGCTGGTTTGAGATAGTGACTTCGCTGCAGGTTGGTATATATTTACAGGTGATGGAGGAACTAGTGTATACAAACCTGGGGAGTATTGACCATGGGACAGTTTGTGTCCTCTGTGGCCAATGTGAACCTTGAAATGCCTTTAAGAGTTGGAGTGCCCACAATGTATTGAACTGTGAGGGAGCACATGGTTAGCCTGATGGGGCTATTTGTCTCAATGTGTGATCTTGGTGTATGATGTGTGATCCTGTCTTTATGTGTGATCTTGGTGTGTGATGTGTGATCATGTTGTGTGATGCATGATCATGGTCTAATGTGTGGTCTCGATGTGCGATCATGTCTAATGTGTGGTCTCGATGTGTGATCCTGTCTAATGTGTGGTCTCAATGTGTGATCCTGTCTTATGTGTGGTCTCGATGTGTGACCATGTCTTATGTTTGATGTGACTTGATACAAGAAAAAGTGGAGGCGGTGGGGTAGCCTAAACACCCGGGTTTGATTCCCGACATGGGTACAATGTGTGAAGCCCATTTCTTGTGTCCCCCACCGTGATGTTGCTGGAATATTGCTAAAAGTTAAAAACATCGCTCATGCACAAAACTAAGTGTGGCGTTTATAATACATGCATTCATTCTCTGCCTACTGAGGTTGTTTTCAAGGTGTCACTACTGGTAATGTGATTATGGTTATGCTAAATAACAGTGAGTTGGTGTGACTGCTCATGATATACATGATATGGAATAACATTTTGAATAAAATCAATGACAGGGAATAAAAATGTCAAGCCAGAAATACTTTGAACACTTTTGTTTTAATAATCGTGTAATAATAGGATGAGGAGGTATGCTTTAAAGATGGGTCAGGCACAGGGACTTGTTTGATAGCATGCCCCGATGACGTTGATCGATGCTCATGATATTAATCACTGGATTGTCTGGTCTAGTCTCGATTAATTACAGACCACCGTCAAAAAGCTAGAATATTGCTGAGAACAGCATAAAACAACAAACAAACAATAACATGAAATATTGGTCAATAATGTGTTTCTTTTTAGAACAATATAAAATTGTGTGTCTGTGTCTGTGTCTGCACCTGTGTCTGTGTCTGTGTCTGTGTCTGCGCCTGTGTCTGCGCCTGTGTCTGTGTCTGTGTCTGTGTCTGTGTCTGTATCTGCGCCTGTGTCTGTGTCTGTGTCTGTGTCTGTGTCTGTGTGATATGCCACCCTAACTCTACAGCTAATATTATTGAGAAATTTCTTTTTCATTATTCACAAAATAAAATGTTGTTAATTTGATTATGAAAAAGCATTGGCTTGACCTTCTATCTCATCTTGTGTAGATTGATGAAGACCACAGCATGCATGGCCTACTTTAAAGGCAATTTGTTATAGTTTGTATGATATTTTAAGTAAGTAAATATCATTAAACACACTTAATCCATCACATTGAAAGCTCTATGATGTTGTTAATGAATAATCTGTTTCTCTACAGATGGCACATCTCTACTTTGATCCTCAAATTGAAGAAAGTTAACTTTTAGGAATTCTTTCACAATGAATCAGATCATTTGGCTGCCTTCATTTAGATCTAATTATAGCAGATGTGTAACAATTTATCAAGGTTTCTAAATAGTTCCAACAAACTTAAATAGACTAAGCATCCATTAGCATTTGGTAGAATGTTTGATAGATTTTTTATGATCTTCGTCAGCAGGAATTTGACATGTACTTGGTGTCCTTCGGTGAGGGTGAGTCACAAACATAAAAAAGATGGATTAAGTGAAAAACTAGGTGTTAAATGTTGAAAGGGGGTTGTTAAAACCTTGCTTATGTGCTGTATGTACTCACTGTCATACCGAACCCTTAAATTAAGTAAACCGTTGAGATTTTAAAATTTGCCAAGACAATTCACAACATTGGCAACACTTAACAGAAATGCCGACCCCGGACCATTCAGCCCCGGTGTGTCCCCAACTCTCCACGACCATGGGAACTTTTCTCCCCTGAGTTTTTTCGGTGTGGTTGGAATCTTGATCGGGCTGATTGTCTGAGAGTGAGAGTTTGCATAGGCGGAGGCCACACAGCCCCGGGGGAGAGCAGTTTGTCCTTACGTTTGACGAGGCTTCCGATCACTATTGCTTTGTTGACAGAGCGGGGGCAATGACTAGGAAATTGTTGAGAATACCTCAAAGCATGCTGGTCAAGTTAAACACGACTGTCTGAGGCAACCCTGTCGATGTTTGCCAACTGCATACGCTCAAACCTCGAACCCCCAGTTGGACCATACCTCAACGCCCTCTAGTGAGCAACGCTGGAACTATACAAAAAACGGCAGCTCAAGGGATGAGGTATCGTGATGATGTAATGGAAGTTTTGTCTTCAAAGAAAAGTGTGTCATTTCATACCTTGGATAAAGCTAGGGGATAAGGTGAGAAATGGTTATCATTGTTCTAGATACACCCTTGATTCCAATGGACTGCCATTACTGTTGATCGTGTTGCACCTGTAGGCAATGACACGACTCAGGTGGGCGTCATTGGCGGCGATATTTGAATGATGTAATACTCTGGATAACTTGGTGTTTACACAAGGTCGATTAAGTCACTTCATGACGGACATCAAGCGATACAGGTATTTACGTGTTTGATTAACATTTTAGATTATGATTTTCAAATTTGATATTATGTTGACCAACAACAATATTCTGTTGTCTTAAGGCATGATGCCAATTAGATGTTGTTCGGCAAATAGCTTCCTGAATTCAGTTTAAATTTGTTAAAGATGTTTGTTTCAACATCTTGACGACTCTTAAATATTGAAATATTGATCTAATACTCTTCGTTGTCTTGGCTTGTGTTTTGCTTAAACGTTATGAACAAATATGTATTTATTTGATGGTCACAGCTTCACAAATAAACAGGATAATGTTGAAGACTCGTATTGCTTCTTTATCCTTGTCCGTGTTCAGTTGAAGAGGTTAAATTTTTAAAGAAAAAGTGTTTTTGTTGTTTAATCAATATAACATGAATAACATGGTGATAAGTTTCATGGCTATTTTTCCATTGAATATTGTTACTCGTTTTTGGTCAGATCGACTGTGAAGAAGAGGAGTTGGTAGGAGGCCTGTAATGCTATATGACCAATGATTCGATATGTATATATATAGTAGGGCCATGATATGCATCATCATCATCGAAACATGATAGAGAGATAGATATCTTCATAGTAGGGCCATGATATCATACCTGTATCTGGACAGTTGCATCACGATACAATACATATCTTCATATTAGGGTCATGTTATCATACATATCTAGAATGAAAGGGCCTCCATATAATGATAAGTAATGATATGATACATATCTGTATGGTCGGGTCATGATATGATACATATCTGTATGGTCAGGTCATGATATACATATCTGTATGGTCGGGTCACGATATGATACATATCTCTATGGTCGGGACATGATATACATATCTCTATGGTCGGGTCATGATATGATACATATCTCTATGGTCAGGTCATGATATGATACATATCTCTATGGTCGGGTCATGATATACATATCTCTATGGTCGGGTCATGATATACATATCTCTATGGTCAGGTCATGAAATACATATCTCTATGGTCGGGTCATGATATGATACATATCTCTATGGTCGGGTCATGATATACATATCTCTATGGTCAGGTCATGAAATACATATCTCTATGGTCAGGTCATGATATGATACGTATCTCGATAGTCGGGTCATGATATGATACGTATCTCGATAGTCGGGTCATGATATGATGCATATCTCTATGGTCGGGTAATGATATGATATATATCTCTATGGTCAGGTCATGATATGATACGTATCTCAATAGTCAGGTCATAATATACCTTCATAGTCTGGTCATGATATATCTCGATAGTCGGGTCATGATATGATGCATATCTCTATGGTCAGGTCATGATATGATACATATCTCAATAGTCAGGTCGTAATATACCTTGATAGTCTGGTCATGATATATCTTGATAGTCAGGTCATAATATACATATCTTGATAGTCAGGTCATGATATACATATCTTGATAGTCAGATCATTATTTATCTATATAGTCAGGTCATGATATAGCTTGATAGTCAGGTCATGGTAAGATACATATCTCAATAGTCGGGTTATGATATATAAATCTCAAAAGCAGGATTACCATAAGATACTCACACATATCTCAAAAGTAGGGCCTCAATTTGGCTGTGCAGAGTTGTGTACCTTAGCCATGCTAGGATGCAAAGACCAATTGTTAAAATCCCAGATTATCTCTGGTTATGATGTTAAGCTTGCAGCGCCATGTCTGTATGTGCTTAAAGGTTTTATGACAATGATGACTCTCATGATCCGTGTAATTGTGGACTTTCTTCCCATGTTCGACCGACATCCGGTGATGTAACTGATATTTTGTTAAAAGCTGTATTTAAACACATCTCACACAAACATTAATATTTCCATTTCCATGGAAACGAGATAAAATGACAGGAAATTTGACATTTACAGTTTACTATTGTTAGAGCATTGAAGAGCTGTTAGAGTTCTTGCTTTTGTTTCAACATGAAACATGATGTTATAGACAAGACTGGTTTGAAAAGAGGACAGCCGAGATAAAAACCTCATTATTTACTATAGCCTTCAGTCAGTCAAGCTTGGAAATGTTTGTATATTAAAGACTAGTCTAGAGGATTAGTAGTGACTGTATTTCACATGAAGCTCGTCCTGCTTGAAGAAAACAATTTTTTGCTTTGTTTATATTTTCAGTTGGTTTTAATCAGTCTCAGTTTGTAACAAAATAGAAGAACTGACAACTGGTTTTAGAATTATAGCCCTCAAATGCTAAGTCAATGAGGACTACCAGCATTGGATTGTTACATGTCCTCAAACAACTGAGTAGTCTAGTCTCAGGCTTGAGGACCGGTGTGAGTTGTGAAGGCTGGAGTCCCTATAAGATACTGAAGTTCATTGGGGTCCGGTGGGGTAGCCTTGTGGATAAAGCGTTCTCTCGTCATACTGAAGGCCTGGGTTCTATTTTACACATGGGTACAATTTGTGAAGGCTAGTTCTTGTGTTCCCTGCCGTGATACTGCTGGAATATTTTTTAAGTGGCATAAAACCATGCTCGCCATGAGCTGGGTCTCTGTTTTTTTCAGCACCATATCCTTGTTCGGTTTCACCAAAATGGTTTCTTTCTTTGTTTGTTTTTTAATGCTGCATTAAGCTATATTCCAGCTATAACACGGCGGTCTGTAAGAAATTGAGTCTGGACCAGACAATCCAGTGATTGACATCATCGATCCATGCAATTGGGATACGATGACATGCAGCAAGCAAGTCAGCGAGCCTGACCACGCGATCCCGTTAGTTACCGTCTTACGACAAGCATACTCGCCTATTACGGAAAGCATAGGTTGCTGAAGACCTTTTCTACCCGGATTGTCACGGGTCTTACCAAAATGATAAATGGGGAGCATTAAACCCAACTCACCCACCAAACTCACCCACCAAACTCACCCATCCTACTCGCTCACCCAACTCGTTCTCTGAGCACACACTCACTCACAGAACTCACTCACTCACAGAACTCACTCACTCACAGAACTCACTCACTCACTCACTCACTCACTCACTCACTCAGAACTCACATTAGTTTGTTGTCTTTTCGACCACTTGTTACCTGTTCCATTAGCCCAAATCACCATCTTGTTGAAATACAAACAAACAAAACCTGACCCCACACTGCCCACTGGTCTGCCCATCAAAGGGCAGGTATTGGCATTGCTTGACCTCCAGGACCTGCCTACCCCTGGTGGCCACAGAGGTCGGCCCAATCACCAGTTTCTGCCCTCTTCATCCCAGCGGGTCCACAACAGGGCTCCTGGTTTTGAAAGCTTAACCAAACATGTCGGCCATGCATCAGTACTCCACTCCAGTTTCTTTGACTAAGGGATACTGTTTCATGTTTACCCAAACACTGATTAGAGTCAGTCCACAGATGGTTGCTTCCGTTGACATGTTTCCCTGTGTTGTTGATGGCGGAGTCAATTGTCCTCCTGGACAGGTGAAGAGGATCACGGAAACCTGTCCTTGTTGGGTAGTTTATTGTGTTTCCCTGATATGTTTCTGTTGGGTCTTTGTTAGATGTTGAACAGGATCAGCTTGTTGATGCAAAGACTCAGTGCCATGTGTGTCATTCACACAAGTGGCTAGCTAATACTATTGAGTAGATTTACCTGAATCAATAACTCTATAACAATCAGAGATTGTAAGACTTTGTAAACGATGCAGAAACTTTTCTACCTAATTGTTTTCTTTGTAAACAAATGATTTGATCCAAATTATATTTCTCTTCTTTTGCAAATGAATGACTCTTAGTTAGCCAGTTTAAGTCTCAACTGAAGGTGTTTCCTCATTGTTAGTTGTCAATGAAATAGCACTGAATGTCAGAGTGACACTTTACCCTACATACATTCTGATTGGTCCAAGTGTTCAGTTCTGTCCTCTGATTGGCTGAGGGGAGAGAGAACATGCCCATGTTGTCACAGGTGCCTGTGTGTTATGCAGGTGACAATGTCTGAGCTTCAAGTTCCTACACACACAAGTAATTAGGCATGTAATTAGCCGGTGATTACCACAGTTTTCTGACAAGCTTTAAGGGCTATGTTGTGGAATTTTCTAATGAAGCTATTTATCTGTCTCCTTTGGTCAACCGTCTGGGTTCAGATCATTGTCTGCGCACGTTGCTCTGTCATATGGATATTTGCATCGTCAAACATTTATTCATCGTCTTTGCCAAATGGCAGATTATCTCTTTCAGACTCTGAGAATTTCCTGTGTTTGTTTGCCTTTTAAAAACTTCAACAGTGTCTTGACTTATTGTCAAAATCGCTGATTTTTTGTTAGGTATTTCTAGATCAAGGCTATTTCATCCCGCACCAGGGGTGGTCGGGTAGCCTAGTGGTTAAAGCGTTGGCTCGTCACGCCGAAGACCCGGGTTCGATTCCCGACATGGGTACATGTGTGAAGCCCATTTCTGGTGTCCCCACCAGATATTGCTGGAATATTGCTGAAAATCGGCGTAAAACCATACTCACTCACTCATCCCGCGCAATACTCGTGCTCGTGGGTTTCACTAAATGGTAAACGCCTGAGACCTACATCACTTCGGACTCTCCTCTCACATTATGTCGACATGCTGTGATATAACTGGAATACTGTTGAAAGTGACTTTAAACCCAACTCACTCACTCACTCATCCCATCTGCCTACTATGAACTCTTTCAGTACTAATCACCCCATCTTTGTATACTTAATCCTGATCAATTGGCTCTCTGTCTTATTGGCCTCCTCGTCATGTGTTCTCTGTCCATCATGTTGTTACAGTATTATCCTGCTGTTGTCATTATTTTACCTACTCACGTTAATTTCCTCATAGGCAATTGTTGTTACTGTTAATCCTCCATTTACTATATATATTCTGTAAGATGTTCATTATTCAGCCTTGTTTGACAATGGTATAAGGATCTATGACGAAATGTCGCCATTGCAGTAAAAAAGAAGTTGTTTTCAATAAATTGTGCCATAAAAGCGCCATTATACCCAACTCACCCACCCTGCTCATCCACCCAACACACTCACTCATTCACAGAACTCACTCACAGAACTCACTCAAAGAACACTCACTCACTCACTCACATAACTCACTCACAGAACACACTCACAGAACTCACTCACAGAACACACTCACAGAACTCACTCACAGAACTCACTCAAAGAACACTCACTCACTCACATAACTCACTCACAGAACACACTCACAGAACACACTCACTCACATAACTCACTCACAGAACACACTCACAGAACACACTCACATAACTCACTCACAGAACACACTCACAGAACACACTCAAAGAACACACTCACTCACTCACATAACTCACTCACAGAACACACTCACTCACTCACATAACTCACTCACAGAACACACTCACAGAACTCACTCACATAACTCACTCACAGAACACACTCACAGAACACACTCACTCACTCACATAACTCACTCACATAACACTCACATAACTCACTCACAGAACACACTCACTCACTCACATAACTCACTCACATAACACTCACAGAACTCACTCACAGAACACACTCACATAACACACTCACAGAACTCACTCACAGAACACTCACAGAACACATTCTCATAACTCACTCACATAACACACTCACAGAACTCACAGAACTCACTCACAGAACACACTCACAGAACACACTCACATAACTCACTCACATAACACACTCACAGAACTCACTCACAGAACACACTCACATAACTCACTCACATAACTCACTCACAGAACACACTCACAGAACTCACTCACAGAACACACTCACATAACTCACTCACAGAACACACTCACATAACTCACTCACAGAACACACTCACAGAACTCACTCACAGAACACACTCACAGAACTCACTCACATAACTCACTCACAGAACACACTCACAGAACACACTCACTCACTCACATAACTCACTCACATAACACACTCACAGAACTCACTCACAGAACACACTCACATAACTCACTCACAGAACACACTCACATAACTCACTCACAGAACACTCACAGAACTCACTCACAGAACTCACTCACAGAACTCACACACTCACAGAACACACTCACAGAACTCACACACTCACAGAACTCACACACTCACAGAACTCACACTTTCACAGAACTACATGAAAGTACTTTTCTTTCACCAAAATTTGTGAACTTAAAATATATGATGCTTCTGCTATTTGAGGCCACTGAGTTCCTGCAGTCATTTGTAGAAACACATCAGTACCTAAATGCCAAAGGTTAGCTGTCGTGGTTGTTACAATATTGAGGTGATATTGAGTCACACAGACAAAGAAACGTTATTACCCAGTGTACATTTAGACAGACATCTCTCATGGAATATTATTGACAGTCTTCTGATCACGGAAATGGAAATATGACATTGTCAGTTTGTCACATTACATTCCTGAGTCCATTACCTGCAATTCATTCAGTTATATGAGGCCTTTGTAATCATACACAATTTTCATTCAAATTTTGCCTTTCAGCTTTGCAAGACACCAGATATTCATAATGCACATGCAGTTTTTTTTTCTGTCTGCACATCATTTCTTGAAATAATATGCAGAACAGGGTTGAGAAATGAACTTTCTGATGAAATTCTTTTTAGATAAAAGGAGTTGTTAGGAAAGCCCTAGGGGATTGAAATAAAGAAGCTTCTGTAATGGACTGGAGCTCTTATGTTCTGCTAGAGTCTTTAATCCTTTGTGGGGAATCACCTTAGACAAAACGAAGACTTACAACCACAACTGTGAAGAGATTTTAATGGGCGAGTTCTTGTGAGTTCCCTATCTTGCCAGGTTTTAAATATTCATGCCGGACACCGAAAGCCATGCTTGCTCTTTGACTTGAATGCTATTTTATGCACAGCCCATACAAGAGCAATTTGAATACATTAGAATTTTAACGTTTTTCGTTCAACCTCTGTTGTTACCAAAACATTGGTTGTACTGTAAATTGGAAAATTGGCCCTGTGTGAGGTGATAGTGTAATGCTATCATTATGAAAACTGACAGCCAGGATTTGCAGATGTTTTTAGCACTTGAAACCATTTTTTGAAACATTCTAACATCATACATGAGTTGTAGATTGCACAAAATCAACAGCCTTGAGGTCATTTGATGAATTCTCTTGAGATTACACTGATGAATCTCGTTCGGAATTACTTTTGACAGAGTTATTGATGAAAATGCTGATTTGGCATTTATTACAGCCAAACACATGTATCTCATGGTTGGTGCTGTCTGTTTTTTCACATATTTATCACTGATATAATAATTCATAAGGACTGAAACCTTTCAAAAGTGAAATTCAATATATGGAGGCAGAATATGCAGACATATTAGTGTCTTTTTAAAAAAATGGACATTTCTGCCCAAAACAATTTCTGGTGGAACAAGACAGTGTTCATATCAAAGACAAATGAAGAATTATACATGCCATCAATTTACTGACAAAATCAGTTTTCTTTGAAATACGCAGACATGACATCAAATTATTACCTTCATCCTAAAAAAGATTTTCTTTTTGAATTTTTGAAATATGTAATAATTATCTTAAACACTTCCTGTAACAAAATATGACTACAGATTTGCATGCCTGTCAAGATAATGTCACAGTTTTTGCCCTATCTATGAATGTTCTCCACATAATGGGGGTTCAACGTTAAGCAGACTTTGACAAAGGTTAGGAGAGGTTGTTGGAACCAAATGATATGGGAGGCTATCTGATGAAACAAGAACCCAATCAGATTATTTCATGAAATTTTAAGGGAGGAATTGCTTCAAAGACTGGCCTGAGTGCATGTTTGGCATTATGGGTTAAAAGTGAATCTGTGAAAGATGCTGTAGTGAGAATATGGCACTTGAAAGGTTGCACATGTCTCCTGTAAAGATTGCAATATGGTTTTTGTGTTGGAAATGTTGTAGAGGGCATCAGATTTGGGACCATGGAGAGATGAGCACAATGTCTTGACCTTGATGTAAAATATTCTGGTCTGTCTTTTCCTGATGGACTTTTTGCATGGATGGCCCAGTCGTCTAATGTGCCGCAATTTGCTGTGAAGAATTGCATCCCTTTGGCACCCTAGATCGAAAATCGTGGGTTCGAATCGTGTTTTGCCCCGATTTTTTTCTTGGTCTGTCAACACCATACCTGTGCTCGTTGGTTTCACATCTGAGACCTACGTTACTTCGGGTTTTCCTCCTACATTAAACTGACACGCTGTGATATAACTGAAATACTGTTCAGAGCTTGACGTAAAATCTGATGGCCTCTGCCATCCCTGATGGACTTCTTGCACAGGATGGCCACATTCAGGTCTTTATCTTGCTGATGCCATCCTCAATTTTATTATGACAAATGTCATGGACCAATTGCCACCATATTCGGACACTCTAAACAAAGCTTTATACTCATCACATTGACATTTAAATATATGTACAGACGGAAGATGAAACAAGATTAGTCACTGAGATAGTCACCAAACTGTCACCATCTCAGCAGATGTCTTGATAATCAGAAAATAATTAAATATTTTTACAACACTTAAGTATACCTGAAAGAAGTACAAAGGTTACTGTCTCCATATGCCAAATATATACTGAAGAAAATATCTGATGTGATGGTCATGTTTGCATTACCTGTCATGAGTGAGTGAGTTTGGTTTTACGCCGCTTTGAACCGTATCCCAGTTACATCATTGTGTGTCAGATTTATGTGGAGGAAGGTCTAAAGAGATGCAGGTCTCAGAGGTTTACCACTATGGTGAAACCCACGAGCACGGGTATGGTGCTGGCAAACCTCGAAACATAATCAGGGCGAACTGGGATTCGAACCCAGGATCATAAGTTTCCCAAGGGATGCAACCCTGCACAGTGGATACTTGAAGATGTTTTGAGTCTTTGAATTGATGACATTTCATGCATATTTATTTGATGCTCATGTTTAATGTCGAGAATATTTTGCGTGAAAATATCTATTATTGTGACCTTGATATGATTCCACAGAAAGATCTTTTTCTCGCCCCTGTTACCGTTGTCCAACCGTTGCCCAACCCTCCACACATGACCCCCAGGTTCTAGACAGAACGCCCACTGTTAATGGAGAGCATCATACTTCACATTTTCAAATATCTGCCAGGAAAACGGGATGGGGTGATTGCCAATAATCTAATTTTGGTTAAAATTCTTGGAAGGTTTTGAGTAACACTTGTTAAAGGTAGCGACAAGCTGAGGAAACATGGCAGTGAATGTGGCATTGTTCTCTCAATTTACTGAAATTAGCGGATGTTGATTTGTTTAGAATGACCATGGTCAACAGTGTTGACAGAGAGACAGGATCGACAGAGGAACGCACACAAGCAGCCTGCTGAGGTGTTTGTACCTCACTCAGAGGGCACCTGCCAGTATTCCCTGGTCCAGACCGCACTGATGTGCAACAATACTGCCACTTTGTGTGCTGATGTCTGGGGAAGATGCTGTTTATATTTTATTATTACATGAAGCCAACATTTTTATGGTTGATCTTGAACTTAATACAAGATCACCAAAGGTGTAGACTGATGGTGATGGTGATGATGGTGATGGTGATGGTGATGATGATGATGATCCAGACCGCACTGATGTGCAACAATACTGCCACTTTGTGTGCTGATGTCTGGAGAAGATGCTGTTTATATTTTATTATTACATGAAGCCAACATTTTTATGGTTGATCATGAACTTAATACGAGATCACCAAAGTTGTAGACGGATGATGATAATAGTTGTAACAGCAGTGATAATAAGGCTATTTCTATAGCACCAAATTGCACATACCCCGAGGGACATGCTCAATTCAATTCACAACACAGCATATGTACATATATACAACAGGGAGGGGAGAGTAAGATAATATAAATATACACCTACAGAGGGCTTGTATGGATTAATCAGAGCGTGTAATGTGATTGTTGGTTGATGTGACACACATTTCACAAAGGACGTAGGACAACTGATTGTATTCCTATCTGATTCAGTTGAGCGTTCGAAGAGTTACGTTTCAACAGCTTCGTTTTGCTGATTGTATAAGAATTATTGTGAACTAAGAGAAACAACATGCTTCCATAGTTGTCTAATGTCCAGCTGTACCCTGGAGGAATCCGATGAGTCTGTTTGAAATGTCCAAATTGTTCGAGAATCAGGCAGCGCTATGATATTTGACAGTAATGGTATAATGTGACTCGGAGATTTGTTCATTGTTAATGTTTTTGAAAATTTAAAAAACTGTTCAAGGATCTTATTCAGAGAAAATACAATGCCACATGAACTGACCTTATGGTTTTAGGTATGACTAAATATGATATGATTAAATGTGACTCAGATTTAATAATACCATTTTGATCATAAATAAGAAAAAATCTTTTAAAAATGAATCAAATTAAAAGTTTTTTTATCCAAGTGAAAGTTAGTTGCATTTATGCGTGGATGATGAGTTTCATTTGATGTTTCAGGTTTATTAGAAATCCTGATCACTGTCGACACACACCTTTGGGACATCACAGAAGTAGATCATTTTACATTAATCAAACTGTTGTACATCAATTATCATTATCCAATGTCCTTTAAGCAACTTATTACTATATAAATGCGATATTGTCAATTTTAAATTTTGAAGTAATATGAAGAAGATGAATGTTTCACGGCTACTTCTTGCTCCTTCATCAGGTGAATACTGAGTAAGCATATGGAGGTTCATGTATATACAGTCAAGTCCTGTTAATCTGACATGGTTGGTTGCATGTGATTATGTCGGATTAACCAGTATGTCGGATAAAGGAAATCAAGTAGTATCAATGTTCGTGATCGAAAATTGGACTACACGATAGATAAGGATTCAAACATGTAATACAAAAAAGGAAAAAGGAAATGTTCATATTGTTATGTTACATTGTTAGAGGAATATCTTTTCTAATCATGCAACATTTAAAGGTTAACACAAAACTGCTGTTAGGGGATGTATGACTGATTCAAAATACATTTGAAAGCGTAGTCTGGAATGGAAGTCGCTAATTTGAAACTAGTGTCACAGTGCTTAAGAAAGCTGCTTTCTTAGTGTCTAATGTCTACTTCCTGTTAGTCATATTATTGGTCGGTCAAAGTTCACGAAAGGTCGTTCTGACGTGACCTGTTTTAGGTCATCCTTGGCGGTAGCGAGAACTTGTATCTGAATTTAATGAGATTGAGGTAATCTAGGCACATAATGATTCCTGTTTTGTTTCTTTAAAGCATCAATTGTTTATTAGTAAGCGAGTTTATCTCTGCAGCCATTGTAATATGCAATTTTACTGGCCAAGTCGTCTCAGATCAAAATACGGGCTGTGTACTCACGGGCATATGACCACCGAGTATGCTTGTCGTATGGGGCGACTAATGGGATCGGGTGGTCAGACTCGCTGACTTGGTTGATGCATGTCATTGCATCCCAAAAGCGTGGATCGATGCTCGTGATGTCAATCACCGGATTGTCTGGTCCAGACTCAATTATTTACAGACCACCGTCATATAGCTGGATTATTGCGAAGTGCGGCGTTAAACAACAAACAAACAAACTGTGTATGCTGATCCTATGTCGGACTAACAAGACTGATTAATGAGTGATTTAAGTAATTCGTTGCAAATTACGTGTGTCTGAGTCGGAGTGCGAGACTGTCGGATTAACGGTTCTAAATAGCACTGATTTAATCGGTTCCCATCATTAGTGTCGGATAAAGCTGATTGTCGGTTAACAAGACTTTACTGTACATGATAAACACATACTCATGATATAGTCGGAATTGTACAATCGACTCTGCCTTCAACAGAGAGTCCTTTTGAATACGGAAAGGGTTTTCTTTCTTTCATTTACATAGGTTAGGATTAATTTTCAAAGATAACAATATCATGAGGAAGTCAATGGGATAGACTTGCACAAGTCCCTAAGACAAAAAGTATACGTTAGAATCATAATTTCTAACTAAGTAAAATTGTTATTGATGAGCAACTTCCAACTTCTAAATGCCACTCAAAGAAGTCATAATTTCTAGATTATGAAAATAATAAGAAAAAGTTGTCCCTATAAGAGACTGGCGTACTTAGACTGTTCACATTTCTAGACTTGCCTATCATAAGAGTGGTAAATGTCTGAGACCTGCATCACTTCGGGCTTTACCCCCGAAGACATGCCGTGATGTAACTGGAATACTGTTCATAGCAAAGTTAAACTCATGAACGAATGAATGACAAGTTACGCAAACTTGTGCCATCACGTCTTAGAGTGGAACGTCATTAGATATTTACTTCCATATGTATTTAGTGTATGGAGTATGTAACCTTTGCACTTCTTTCATGTATACCTTGAGTGTTGTAATAATATTACATTTTTCTTTTCTGATTATCGAAACATCTGCCGAGATGGTGACAGTTTCGTGACTATCTCAGTGACTAATCTTGTTTCATCTTCCGTCTGTACATTTATTTAAATGTCAGTGAGGGGGAAATTCAGGCTCATGAAAAATTCAACTCGAACCAACAGAAATGCAAATATCGATAGTTTGTGTGACATGAGATTACAGTGTGTGTTGTAGCTGTTCTCAGTTTCACAAAGGTGGTAGATGTCTACGATGTCTACGATGTCTACGATGTCTACGATGTCTACGACGTCTGTGTCACTTGGGGTTGGGAGGTAGCCTCATGGTTACAGCCATAATATTACTGGAATATTGCTGAACACACCGTAAAACCATGCCAGGTCACTCACTCACGCACTCACTCACTCACTCACTCACTCACTCACTCACTCACTCACTCAAGCACCCACCCACCCATCCATCCATCCATCCATCCATCCATCCATCCGTCCGGGATTTGAACCCACAATGTCAGAGTGAGGCACGTAATCACCAGCACACAGTGGGTTCAAGTCCTCGGTGTGACTCAACCCCCAAAAGTACAAGAATTTGTACTTTACTGACAAAGTATTATCCCAAATATAACATTTATTACATTTGACCACTTTCTAAATGGCATTGTATATTCATACCTGGATGCATCAAGAGAGACATGCAGAATGACCAGTGGCCTCTGGTGAAATGCATGCTGTGATCACTCACTCACTCACTCACTCACTCACTCACAGCAGTGAGGTAGCCCAGTGGCTTAGGTGTTCGCACGTCACACCGAGGACCTGGGTTTGATTCCCCACATGGGTGCAATGTGTAAAGCCCATTTCTGGTGTCCCACACTCGGTGGGATATGCTGTATCATGATAATAATCGTGCTTCTGTGTATAACACAAACAGGTAAAGCCAGTAGTTGGACACGCCTGTTCGGCAGCCTGACTCCTCAGAATTTCTAATGCTTCAGTCCTGCCCCACACTGAAGCACATGTTACATGTAGTGTCTCCTTCGGCAAGTAACATGGTTCAAAATATTCCTCTCTTCACCCAGTAGTGAATATACCTGCTTACCCAGTAGGATGAGATGGTTATGTGACTAACTTTCTAGTGCTTCATAGTCAACTTGTCCTCCGGGAGCTCAGAATGAAATTCGAGAACACACTGATCCATTGACCGCTGTAATATTGGTGCACTTTGAGCATGACATCCTGTATGGAAAAGATTAATACAAATGAACTTTTATTCTTCAACTTAAATACTGTTCGAAGTGACATGTAACCGAACTAACTCATCTTGGCAGACTACCTACATATTGTGATACATTGTATCATGACAATACCCCCACCCCCCCCAACCCCCCCAACCCCCCCAACCCCCCACCCCATCCTACTCAGATGAAGGGCCCTGTAAGTAGGAACACTCTTACCCGTTTTTTACCATTTTGTTTGCTTAATGTTTTTCAAATTATTTTCATATACTACTCAAAAGAAGTTAAAGAACACCTGATTCTTTCATATGATTATAGTTTATCTGTTATAACATGTCAGATTAACTATGGTCATATGAAAGAATCAGGTGTTCCTTAACATCTTTTGAGTAGTATATATATTAAATATAGTACTCCACTTTTGATAGGTTGGGCGGTCAGGCTTGCTGACTTCGATGATGCAAGTCATCGTATCCCAATTGCATGGATCGATGCTCATGATGTCAATCACTGGATTGGCTGGTCCAGACTTGATTGTTTACAGACTGCTGTCACAAACAAACAAACACTTTTGATAGGGATAATCGGATATGTCTTATTTAAATATACACTTGACAAAGTGGAGTGGTATATTTCAGAGTGATGAAAGACCTTGCAAACACTGTGTCCTCCCTGGTTTCGTAATGTTTATTTGTATTATATTTTGATGAATATTTTTTCAAGCATTTACTGGCCTTGGCATATCTGGGACAAGTATTATTAAAATTGTTTACATTGCCTTGAATATGATACTGTACAAAGAAAGCATTATGTTTTTTTCCATCCAGATAATTAGATTCTTCAAGCTTGTTTTTTTTTCTCAATAGTAACAGATCTAAAGAAATACCCATGAAGTCTTTTTAAAAAAAGTCAATTAAGAGTAGTTCTTGTCTGTTCCAAATTTCTGTCGCTAATCGATTAGTGAGCATGAATCAGCATGTTGTAATAAAGCCAGGGGACTTGACAGATCAACAAATTACTGGAGTCGAAGGACAGTCCCCCCTTTGCCACAGGTTTCATTGCAAGGCACAGAATCAATATACCTGCTTACTCTGGCCTGTGTCTACAAGAACTAATTTCCCCCCAACTTGATAAATAATCTTGGAACGTGAACTTGTTAAAGAAGTTGTACCATTTCTGTTTCTGATTAAATGTGTGTCAGAAGTAGCATGTATCACTGCATATTGCTACAATCAAATGTTTGGAGTGGGAAAATTATCTATAATCATAGTTAGTTATTTTGAGACAATTATTGTTTGATATCTGATGAAATATCTGAAAAAGGTCATGTATGATGCTCAAATCTTGATTAAATGCCATTTTATCAAATATTTGATATTTTTGGTTCTTTTTAAGAATTGACTTCTGTATTTTTTGTGTTTATTGAGGTATGAATGTAAAAAAAGCAGTGACAACACTTAATTCGATGCACATTCGATGCACATTTTTGGTGTCCACACCTGTTTATATGTTTATGACACTATAAATGCCAAAAATATATAAGTCAATAATAACTTCACAAACTGCTTATTAAATCATTAACATAAATATAACTGTAGACAACAGTACGGATTCAGTGACATTGTTAACTCAGCATGAAAATGCTACATAATCCACGCCCATTCTTTTATCAGCCAATCAGGAAACAGTAGTCCACTCACTCACTCACTCACTCACTCACTCACTCACTCACTCACTGGGGGCAGTGGGGTAGCTCGTCACTCCGAAGTCCCAGGTTCGAATCCCCACATAGGAACAATGTGTGAAGTCTATTTCTGCTTTCCCCTGCCGTGATATTGCTGGAATATTTCTAAAAGCGGCTCAAAACAATACTCCCTCCCTCGCTCATGTTATTAATGTGGCTAATGGGTTGTAAAACAGATTTACCTCTGATTGCCGAATCAAAAAGGAATTTTCTCCATATTTCAGATTAATTTTATGAAGTATTCTTCCACATTTTTAATTTTTTTCTCAAGAACCAGTTGATGGATTGAACTGAATTTTCTAAGTGTTCCTGAACATGGGGTTTCAATTGAAAAACAACAAGTGAAATTTAGTTTTAATTCTGTTCTGAAAGTTTCTCGGAAGCCACAGAACCCAGACTGCTCAAGCCTGTTGCATGAATGATATTGACCGTAAGTAGTGTCTGGTTTGTTCAGCGCATCATGATTGCCAATCATTTTTGGCCATTGTAGACAGAGCTGCAAAAAACAACATTTTCAATTTGCTTCCTCGAACAGCTTGATGGATTGAGCTGCAACAGTTGAGGATGTTCTTGATCATAAAAGGGCTTGAATTTGTTTATGGCATAAAGAAAATGAGACAAAAGTCAAAGAAACCACGAGAACCATTGAGGTTTTGTTTGTCAGGTAATGACTATGCATGACTTCGTCTTTGTGTGATGGTAGCAAGATTGCAGATGAGGTTGAAAAAAAGTTATCCATACCTGCTTTGTTTTTTTGTGTGTTAATGTTTCATTATCTAATTGTTAAGAAGGAGCAATGAATACCCCAATTTGCAATGATTTCTGGACTAAATCCAATCTACATTTGTGTTGGATTGGTCCATCATTTGATTGTCTGGTTCGTTATATGGCGCCGTCGCTTGACAGGAGTTCTGTTGTGTGGTGTCAGGCATCCAACACTAACTTTTGTATGCAAATTGTTTGAGTGGCGGTGCTACCGGTATGGCAAGACATGCTTACCCTTTTCGCAAACAGCTTGTGGCATAATGGATTCTCAGTAATCCATTCATATCATTTTCATTGCTATTATGCCTGTTAATCCCTATGGAATCTCGGTGGATAATCAAGAATGGTTCTTCTCTGGTGTTGATGGTAAATGTTTACCAATATACGTTATTGCAGTGTTACAAAATTACAGTCAAGTTATTGTGTTTCAAAATGAAGTCCTACATGACTGAGGTTTTGTAAAGTTTTTTTTGTTGAAAATTGGCAAATATCACAAAGAATTCATCAGTTAATTTGCTCATCAAATTACAATAACTGTATTACATGCAAGGTGGCAAGGTAAAGACATTAATACCTATTGTAGAATTTAGCTGGAAAATAAGGCTCCCTGCCATAGCTATGCCAATGTATTTTCAATTTAATTTTGCAAATAGAATTAAATGAAATCAGATCAAAATGAGTCAGCAGGTTGCAAGTCTGTTTGAATGTGAACACTGAATACGGCCTGGAGCTTGTCTGTCGGTCACTAAGAGGAGCTGTAATGTAACCAGTTCATGGGAGGGGGGGGGGGGGGGGGGGGGGGGCAAGGCTGTAGGCAGTAAAATTATCGGAGAGAGAATTTTGATTTTTTAGAACCCCTCCCTTTTAAAAATGCTGGAGCTGCCCTTGCAGTTTGTGCCATATACTGAAATGATGTGTGTAGTAAATTAACAGATACTAGAACAATAGTTGCACGTAAATAAAAGTGACAAAACCCTTTCCATTGTCAAAAGAAATCTCTTCAGAAAACAGTCCATTGTACGATTCATACTATTTCATGAGCATGTGTTTATGATTCACTATTAAATAGTGATGATTCTATGTGTTCGTGAAAAGGTGAACGTTTCCTGCCCCATGGGGCACTCATCACAAACACATGCAAAGGCAAGTCAATTGTTCCTGAATAACACGTGAACATATGGTACAAGTCAAAATAGGGAATTGCATCAGACATCATTTTTGTGACTGATGCGCCGAATTTGTAAATGTCCCCCACATGTCTGTTGTAACCTGACCAACAACTTTGGAGTAAGATCTCTTCATATACAGCGCATGTTGACTGCATCTCAAAAGATGTGAAATGTTGACCTCAAAGGCTGGTGCTGATGGAATATTGCTATATGTAAAGGGAAGTTCGGAATACGAAAGGCACATCACTGAGACAGAGTTGCATTTCATAGATATGCCAGATTCAGTCATGATGGCTTCAAAACAAAGATTCAACTTGACCATGTTTCTGTTTGTCAGCACCATAGGCTGTGTGGGGGCTCGTGTTTGCTTCTTGTAGTGAGTGTTCAAACCCTGGTTCGCCCTGATTGGTTCTGGGTTTGTCAGCACCATAGGCTGTGTGGGGGCTCGTGTTTGCTTCTTGTAGTGAGTGTTCAAACCCTGGTTCGCCCTGATTGGTTCTGGGTTTGTCAGCACCATAGGCTGTGTGGGGGCTCGTGTTTGCTTCTTGTAGTGAGTGTTCAAACCCTGGTTCGCCCTGATTGGTTCTGGGTTTGTCAGCACCATAGGCTGTGTGGGGGCTCGTGTTTGCTCCTTGTAGTGAGTGTTCAAACCCTGGTTCGCCCTGATTGGTTCTGGGTTTGTCAGCACCATAGGCTGTGTGGGGGCTCGTGTTTGCTCCTTGTAGTGAGTGTTCAAAACCTGGTTCGCCCTGATTGGTTCTGGGTTTGTCAGCACCATAGGCTGTGTGGGGGCTTGTGTTTGCTCCTTGTAGTGAGTGTTCAAAACCTGGTTCGCCCTGATTGGTTCTGGGTTTGTCAGCACCATAGGCTGTGTGGGGGCTCGTGTTTGCTCCTTGTAGTGAGTGTTCAAAACCTGGTTCGCCCTGATTGGTTCTGGGTTTGTCAGCACCATAGGCTGTGAGGGGGCTCGTGTTTGCTTCTTGTAGTGAGTGTTCAAACCCTGGTTCGCCCTGATTGGTTCTGGGTTTGTCAGCACCATAGGCTGTGTGGGGGCTCGTGTTTGCTCCTTGTAGTGAGTGTTCAAACCCTGGTTCGCCCTGATTGGTTCTGGGTTTGTCAGCACCATAGCCTGTGTGGGGGCTCGTGTTTGCTTCTTGTAGTGAGTGTTCAAACCCTGGTTCGCCCTGATTGGTTCTGGGTTTGTCAGCACCATAGGCTGTGTGGGGGCTCGTGTTTGCTTCTTGTAGTGAGTGTTCAAACCCTGGTTCGCCCTGATTGGTTCTGGGTTTGTCAGCACCACATCCGTTCTTGGGTTTCTCCGAAGTGGTAAACATGTAAGGCAAGGTTCACTTTAGGATTTCCTCCCACTTTCATCTGACTGGCTTGTATAAGTGTCATGCAGTTCAAAGCAGAGTTATACCTCACTCATTCACTTGTTGTTACTTGCCTAGCACTCAGCATTAAGGGGCTAAAACTAGGACTGGTCGGCTCGGAGTCAGTATACTGTGTCTGAGTGGGGTATTCAAGTAAGACTGTGGCATGGTATCTCAGTGGGTTAGCACTTTGAAACCGGCATCAGTCCGGGCTGGTACAAGCAGCCACAAATGCATGCATGCGATATAAGTGCTTTATTTTTTATCGGACATTCACACTTATTTCACCTCACCTCCTTTGATATTCAGTTTGAGGAATAGTGGTGTAACGATACAGCGATACAGTATTGTTTTGCGATAAGAGGCCCATGATACAATACATCAATTTACGACCCCTGTATCACGATACATACGATAAATTTCGTTACAATTTTTATGGGTGTAAAAACATGTGAATAACAACAGAAACTGTTCAACAACCAGCTTATGCAGATTCTCTTGTATTTCATGGTTAGATATAAATAGCATGACATTCACAGTAATGTTTCTGCCCTAAAATACCCCATCTTTGATCTCGGATATTGAAAACATATGATTGTGATTCACCTGCAATAAGAATGTCAACTTGTGAAATACAAGTACTGAAATGGAATACGAATTGTGTTGCACCCATAGTATGGGGATATGTATCGGATCGCGACCCCACCATATTGTTACACCTCCATTGAGCAAGGTGAGCTTCGAAGTTTTGTCCCAATTTCTTTTTTCGTTTGTGTTTGAGCATTATTGTGTTAACAAGACTTTGAAAATCCCTAACAGTGGTGCTCTTTCCTCTCATTTCTATTCTGGAATAATTCATTTTTTCATATTTTGAGGAAGACAAAGTGAATGTTAACATTTTTAAAAAGCTCCATCATTTTCAAGAAAAATTAGATTGAAAGTGAAACTTCAGTAGCCTAACTGTCTGGTCAAGTGAAGTCGACAGATAATGAGGAGATGAAAAAATATGTTGAGAACCAGAGGAGTCAACTTTTAAAAAAATATTTGAGGCCCTTTGTGTGAAGTGATCTTTGGCTGCACTGACTGAGAAGTTGAACTGCAACACGCAATCCCAAACGTCATGTGACACGGGGGTCTCCACAACAAGCATCCATCACAGACTTTTTCATCAGCCGAATCCTTCACATTGAAGATGGGAGAAACCGATCTGTATGTGCTGATGAAGACGACACGCACGCTGTTTTCAATAAAGATGGACTCCAATGTTGACCTTGTACTTGGAATTGTGACCTTGTGACATGCTAGAGTGTCGTCTACTCGTCACTCAAATGTCGTCTGCCATCAAAAGTCACAGGTTGTTTCACTGTTGGTGGAAAATATTAAAATTTTCTCCATTAAGGCCTGTGGATTCAATTATAGTTATTTATATGTGACGGATATCACAGAGTTAATTTAATTAGGATCAAGATGATGAAGTGATATTTTGTATCAGTAATTTTCTGTATTAGTCATAGAAGTCTAATAATTTGAATGCATAAAATCAGGTGGGATAATGTCTGTCAAGCCCTTTGAAATCCTTAAAATGAGACACAAGCCTCGACCATTAATCTGCCCTATTATGGGGATCTGTCCAATTTGGCGGAGGGTTTATTGCAAAAGTCCAACTTGGTTCAAATTACTGAATTTGTTTTGGGTCATGTTGGTCCAAGGTAGATTCATGAAACTGAGGATTATTCTTTTGGTTAAATATGACGTGTGAACTTTGTAAAATTGAAAAAAAGACTGCATGTTGGTAATTTTCATTTGTGATATTTCCAATTTGTAAATAGATTTGTGGCTTCGTGGATGTCAGAAATGAAGAAGGATGTACAGGTCATTGTTCAGAGACTTTTTGTTGATTCCATGCCTTTTAATGATAGTAAAATTTAATTCTGTTCTTTAAGCACCCTTTATTGCTGTTCGGCCTGGAGGCGACCAGGATCAGTCTCTTAGTTTGGCTTCCTTTTTACTTTTATTTTGCGAAAAATCTCAATTTCTAAGGATGAAAGATTAGAAATGAAATAACTGACAGTTTGATTAGTACAATTATTTGACGAAATTAGTGGTTGTCAGGTTTTTAGTTGGATTGTTGTTATTTATGGGCTCAATTAAACACTTCTCTATTCATCAGGCAATAAAACGAAAAATTTCCGTCGATATTGCTAATATTGATATTCATCCTGCATTCCTGAGAACAAAATGAGCTCAGACAATTGTTGTGTTTTATTATTCAAACAGTGCTGTGCCCTCCTGATTGATTACCCCACAGTCAGCTGATTCTATCCAGAGATAGCCCCGGTGGGCTTTAATCCAGTTTTAACTGTTACTCATTTTCAAATTTTCATCTTCACATCAAAAAAAGGTTTGGAGCTTTAATCTGGTTTTCACAGTTACTCATTCTGAAATGTTCGTTTTCGCATCATAAATACTCTCAGTAGTATCATAGTAATAATGAACTGTTATTTTGAATTAAAATTTTGTTCCAATTTGACGAATTAGGTTCAAGTGATCTATGAATCACCAGTGCTGGGCAGACAATGGGAGTTAGGGCTATTGTGAAGGAGGTCTTGGTTATACACCACAACGCCACAAGAATACCCTCAAGGCGAGGAAAAACAGTCTGAAGTCTTAAATTAAAGGAAGGATTATGACATGCAACTTTTGTTCGGTTGTCTTCGGTGATGATTTGCAGATAACATTTACTTCAATTTTAGGCTTCATGATTGATAGACTTTGTATGGTTCAATATTCAGCGATGATGGTAATATTCTCTTTGTTGTTCTGGCATATTGTTGGTCATCGTTTACGTGAGGATAAATTGGTGGTTGTGTTGCATCATTGATAAGAACTTGTGGCTGAGATATATAGAAAGATGATATGGAAGATATTAATGTAAATTGCGTCTATTCTTGTCACTGCGAATGACATGGATAAATGTACCTAACACTGCCTCTGGTTAACCAGCTGGAGAACTTGGGTACCAACAAGGATGTAGTCGTGGTTGAAAAAGTAACTTGTTCTGTACGAGGAGTCATTGCAGTACCATATTTCCTGTATCGTGAACACTTTAAAAAATACTGCTGTGTAGATAGGGGGTGCTCATTTTACACACAGAAAATTTGATCATCAAAAAATCCGTACCCTCTACACAATTTGTTCCTGTTATTACATAATATGGTTTTAAAATATATTCAGTAAATATCTAGGCTTAGGTTTTGGTGTCAAATTTAATAATTTTATTCAGATTGTTATTAAGATTGTAAACCATCATGTCTTGTGATGTTTTAATGCAAATTTCACATTTTCATTGAACAAGTTTGTTTCCTCCATTCGTTCACCTGAAGCGGTATGATGTAGGTTTAACCTTGCACAACGTGCAAAGTTGTAATTTCCCTTAACTTTTATCTGTTTGTTTTTTTGTTGTTTGACGCCACACCCAGAAATATTCCAGCTATATGACGGCAGTCTGTGTAAAAAATCAAGTCTGCACCAGACAATCCAGTGATTGATATCATGAGCATCGATCTACGCAATTTGGGCCGATGACATGCATCAACCAAGTAAGCGAGCCTGACCACCCAGTCCCGTTAGTCGCCTCTTACAACAAGCATAGTTGCCTTTTACAGCCAGCATGGGTTGCTGAAGACCTATTCTACCCTGGACCTTCACGGGTCAACCTTTATCTGAGAGCCGTGGGTGTGCTTTATTCTCAAGTGTGCACTGTACACACAAAAATATGGTAATTAGATCCACATTTTCTGATGCCTAAAATGCTCATGTGTATCACTGTCAGAGGTCTTGGTCCTGTAGTCCTGTTGTTATTGACAATGCTGGGTTTCTTGGCGTTGACTTCCTGATTGTCAGGCATCTTCCACACAAGTGCTAAGTTGGGGACTCTCACACATGGAGGTAAGAATAGAGGTGACACCACCATGCTAAGGACATGAAAGCTCCGGATCGGTCAGTTCACACCATACTAAGTCCTTTGATTCACTGCAGAGATGTTGTGGTCTCTGATTGGTTGGCGCAAGATTTAGCAACACCTTGCGAGAAGCGAGAAGTCATGTCTTGCCATGTTATGCAGAGGTAGGCGATACGAGGGCGTAAACACTGGTTGAGGGGGCGTATCAGGACATTACAGCCTGGCTATATCGGACGCTGAAGATGGCTCTCTGCTAGACATGTAGGTCTTGTCATAACGTGATGTTTCTGCTGTGTCAGCACAGCTCGGTGTCGTGGTATGACTGGCACTGGTGACGGCTATTCTGGGTTCGTTTTGTTTAAGTGCAATGCTACCAAATTTGATTTTCAGACACACTTTTGAATTATTTTTTTGATTGTGAAATAAGTGGGGAATTTAGTGTTACAGTGTCGTAATGTATGATGGCTTTGTGAAATTCATTGCCAATAATGAAACAAATTCTACGACCAGATCACATGTGTTCTTTGTCTCCTGTCATACAGTTTGCAAATTAAAACCAAAGTGAAAGAAAAATATCAAATTTATTGTTAATCACATATAAAATGCATTTTTATTAGATGAAGTTATGTTTAAATCATTATTCTTGATATTTTTTATGACGATCATTTACACTAATAAGGAAAGTTAAAGAACACACAATTATTTCATATGACTGTAGTTGATCTGTCATGCCATTAACTGCAGTCATTTAAAGAACCCAGTGTCCATTTTGAGTAGTATAGCCTTTCATTCACCAAACATTTCCAAAAAATACTTCCAACTTTTATGTTGTCAGGCTTGAAGTGTTGTTTTCTTCATACCTGTCCATATTCAACCCTGGAACCCCCTTATTGCCTCCTCAGAGCTCCAGATGACTTTTTGATCAATTGAGATTTTTACTCAAATGTTTCTATTTAAATTGGGTTATTACATTTTTCATTGGGTGACCAATATTTTTTCACTCACCTATCCATCACTCTGTTGGGTTTTTCCCAAAATGAGTAAGCATTTTGAGATTTGAAATTTAAAAAAAATATATTTTAGATGTATATAACGGTTCTAAATATATAGGCTTGACCCGGAAAGTAAATTAGCTCGTAATTGTGTTTCAGAAATAAGCTCCATTGTACGCATGCTAAAAAAGCTTCACTGGGTATTTACATGTGCTGTTTCAAACAACTGAGTTTTTAATTTAATGCATATGTTTCTGTACGCAAGCTAATTGAAAGTATTTGGGTTTTGAATAGTTTTGGGGGGTATAAGTTTTATTCATGAGGACAGTCCCCTGCACCTAGTCAAGACACCCCCCCCTCCCCATTGCTGGGTGGAGGTGGTGTGGTCAGGCTTGATGTTGTGGATCGTTGTTCATGGTTTCAGTCACTGGTTTTCCTGCACTATACTTATTATTTGCAGGCTGCAATGATTCAAACTTTGCTCCCTGTGGTGTTTAACAACACTCATTCACTCATTGTTCAAGGAACTTGATTAGTGAAAGTCTCTCAGTTATGATCTGTGCCCTGAGCCAGAAATCGATCTCGGTGCTGAGACAATCATGTCTCATACTTTAACATAGACTTGAAACTTGAAACTGCAGTTATCTAGACTAGCCAACTATTATATACTTACTTCGGATGTATTGGATAGAGTTGTTTCAGGGTCTGTTTGACAGGCTTCAGGGCCTGGTTCAATAAAACATCCTTTTGATAAGTCTTTTAACACAGACCAGTTATTCATCAAATATTATCAGGATTTTAAAAAAAAATCAACTTTGAATATATTCATTTTGCATTTGCCAATAGTTGTCAAATAGTGTCAGTTAATTATTTCCTAGATTGAATTTAGGTGATACACGTTTACACTGCAAACAAAATCATTTTCATATAGTTTATATAAAAATAATTGAATTTTAAGTATGTTACTCATTTATCATTCAGTGTTCATGTCATCAAACACTTATGAAACATTACCTCAAAAGTCCACTTAATATCACTTGATTGGATACAAAATCAGCTCGGTGTTTTTCCAAATATAATTTACGAAACGTTCACTTCACTGAGACATCAAAGCTGCTGTGTTGATTGGGCGTTTTTCTTGGAACCGTTCCTCTCATTCTGCCTGACTGCAGGTGCTTCTAGACAGACATGTGTCTTTTATCGAAGTAATAACGCTAAGCTGTTACCATCCTGCTGCCAAAACATATAAAAATACATCTTGTTTTAATTTTTTTAAATTAGTTCCATGTTTGGATGGCCCCACATGTTGAGCCTCGAAAATTTGCAATGGCTACCTGTGACATGTTCAGTTTTGAAGGATGTTTGATATCGATAAACTACTTGCTGTCATTTTGGAAGAACCAAAGGTCATTATGTTACAAAAGAAGTATAAACTGTCCAGGAATCAATAATTGTAAGATATAGGTTATTAATATGCTGGTCGCAACATCTAGTTTCATTTTACCATTAAAGCTGTTATGAAAACACTACCTCCTGGCTTCAAGTTGAGTATTTTTGGATGGTATTTGTTTTCAATAGATTGCTATGCCTGTGGTGACTGCCGCAGCCTGCCTCCTCTTCATGATGAGCAGTTTGAGATGTATTGTGAGAAGTGTCCAAACGATAGCTGTAGCATTACTGTAAAAAGAATTTCAATTACACAATTGATTCCTGAAATTGAATATTTGTTGCCTCATAAGTGGTTAATTCTTGTTTCAGCATATCAGCAACTGTATTGCTGATGGCCTCTCCTTTGTAGCCATAGGTGGTTTCTCTTTATAGATTGAAAATGCCGAGGGGATAATTCCTTTGCATGGTTCCTGACATTTCTACAGTCTTGTCCGACTTGTTCCTTGCATCACCTCGACCGTTGCATTAATGACAGACAAATTTCCTCCAGGGGGTGTCATTTTAGGTAAAAAATTGACAATGACCACAAAAAGTCCAAATTTGAGCCTTAAATAAATGTAACTGGCCAGAGGGTAGCCAGTAAATGATATCAAAGCTAGCGGAAACATCCATGAAGAAACCTAAGGAGAATTTAATTAGATTTTGCTGCAAGGATATCTTAAAGTTGTACCACTGTTGGGTTTCTCTACAGGAAGGGATGAGAAGAGGCTGTGGTTTGGGTGGAAGATGTGATGAAGTGGTAGAAATACTGCTATTGTCCGCTCCCTCACGGACATGCAACACTTGGAGGGTTTTAGCCTCTCAAGAATGCTTCCTCAGTAGGCTGTTCCTCCAGCTTGCACTCCAAACTGTCAGGGTGGTTTTTGGTCATTTTGAAATCTGTGGTCTCCCTAAGAAATACTGATGACATCGTAAACAGGAGAAAATGGTCCTCATTTCAAAACACCTGGAGATGTTGAGCTCTATATTTCCGTTCATTTTGTAACCATCTTGGAAAGTCTGACATATGTTGTATAGTGGGAAGATCTACAGATGGTTATGATTGGTCTTCATCTGGTTTGTCCGTTGGTGCCATCTGAGACTTGATCAGGAAGTATCTGAATAGTTATTGAGAGTTCAGAAAAGCTTGAAAATTGTTCCTCCAACTGATTGAGACATGATTTGTCTGCTCTCATTTTTAGTTGAGAGGATTCTTGTATCAAACTATTCATGGAATTCTGCATTTGTTAGAACTCGTCTAATTGATCTTGGGGAAGCCATCCTTTGTGGAATAAATTTCCAATAAATTGAATCCAATTTGAAGAACTGTAACTCTACTGGTCAAAATTCAGTCCATTGAGAAACATTTCTATCACTAATAGCACATGCCATTGGCCACAAGATGCATCAAAGTTCCCTTCAGTTCATGTCGGATCCCCTAGAAATTCCAGTCACTCTGTCCATGATCCATCAGGGCACCATTTGGTCCATCCAGGATCCATCAAAATTCTATTTAGTCCATCCAGGATCCACAAGATCTCCATTCAGTCTGTCCATGATCCACAAGTTCTCCATTCAGTCCGTCCATGATCCACAAGATCTCCATTCAGTCCGTCCATGATCCAAAAGTTCTCCATTCAGTCCGTCCATGATCCACAAGATCTCCATTCAGTCCGTCCATGATCCACAAGTTCTCCATTCAGTCCGTCCATGATCCACAAGTTCTCCATTCAGTCCGTCCATGATCCACAAGATCTCCATTCAGTCCGTCCATGATCCACAAGATCTCCATTCAGTCCGTCCATGATCCACAAGTTCTCCATTCAGTCCGTCCATGATCCACAAGTTCTCCATTCAGTCCGTCCATGATCCACAAGATCTCCATTCAGTCCGTCCATGATCCACAAGTTCTCCATTCAGTCCGTCGATGATCCACAAGATCTCCATTCAGTCTGTCCATGATCCACAAGATCTCCTTTCATTTCCCCCTATGAGCGATTCAGTTTCAATTTGAGAAATTTCGCGGTGAAATTTTGATAGATTATTGGCTTCCACTCGGTTTCTTGAGAGATATTATTATGATCTCTTAAGAATTATTGAAAATGGAACCAGTCTTTTGGGAGACCTCTTGAGGTATTCAGACATTCAGACCCCAGCAGCATTGCAGACTGACTAACATCAAGTTCTCCGGATGAAAAAGCAAGATGATGCCGTTTCAGTTTGCCTTTCATTGTGTGCCAGGAACCAAGAAGAGCTGAGATTCTCTTCAAGTCGTCCTGCTTTCGCAGCTAGCATGTACAAATTGATTGTGTCTACCAAGCCTCCATCACTATGTATGGCTTACAGACAGACATACATTATGTATTAACCTTATAGATGTGGTATTAATGGCTAACGAGAGATAGGTCTTGAAAGATGAACCGCTAGAACTGAATGTTATGATCAGACATCTACATGGCCGCCTCAGCAGGAAATGAGGCAAATATATTGATTAGAATTGCCAAATGGTCTAGCCATGATTGAAATTTGTTGCTATCACTGAGTAAAATAGTTGTCGGGGGATTATTATTTCTATCACAATTAGATTTTCTGGGCGATTATGTGTCTTTCTTGCTATCAGCGGGGTGCATTTGGAAGAGGCCAAAGATATTGACTTGATCAGTCGATCACAGTGTGTGAAAGGGTAGGGCTTTGTAGCAATTGTAGTCACTTGATGCTTTTCTTCACTGTTACACAACTCGACACCGGACAAATTGAAGTCGTGATACAGTTGAATTTGTTTTTTAGGTGAAACTGTATGAAGGTAGAATTACAAGTTTGTTTGATTGTTTGTTGTTTAACGGCACACTCAGCAATATTCCAGCGGTCTGCAAATAATCGAGTCTGGACCAGACAATCCAGTGATTGACACCATGAGCATCGATAGAAATTTGCCCTTTTTAAGTCTTTTGCTATATGTTATCATTATAGGGACAGGTGGACTAAAACTGTTAGTTTCCATCACTGCATATGGTGACATCCCACATCCTCTAATAGTAGCCACAGTGGATGTAGGACAAGGAGGCCCCTGAGTTCCTTATGGTGATAGATGGTGGACGGCCTGTCAGGTTTGATATGTCGCCTCCAACCAT
Source organism: Haliotis rufescens (assembly GCF_023055435.1). Classification (NCBI taxonomy): domain Eukaryota; kingdom Metazoa; phylum Mollusca; class Gastropoda; order Lepetellida; family Haliotidae; genus Haliotis; species Haliotis rufescens. The sequence goes on from NW_025963924.1 coordinate 10,711,203, forward strand.
GATGGAATGTGTCGTAGATTCATAACGGCAACTCCAGACAATCAGTCTTGAATATCTGCCGAAACAGATTCCATAGGGCGTAAAATGCAAAATAGTGATGAAATTTATATGAATGGATCGCTGAAAATCCGTGATGACACAGGTGTTCGTAAAGGCTTAAGCATGTCTTGCTCCATCTGAAGCAGCCACTGATTTCCATTAAAGATGTACATGCCAGTGAGTAAGGAGGTATGAAAACTCCATGTAAAGGTCACTGCATGGGATAGCATCGTACATCATATTGACAAGTGAGAAGTCGAATTTGCCATTTGATTTCCACAAATCTGGATGACCTCATGTTCAAGGACACATCTGAATAGAAAGGCTGTTTGGAGTTCATTTAAATGTTTGTTTGTTTGTTTGTTGTTTAATGCCACACTCAACAATATTCCAGCTATATGAGGGCGGTCTGTAAATAATTGAGTCTGGACCAGACATTCCAGTGATTGACATCATGAGCATCGATTCATGCAATTTGAATGTGATGACATGCAACCAAGTCAGCGAGCCTGACCACCCGATCCCATTAGTCACCTCTTAGGACAAGAATAGTCCTGAGTTTCCAAGTGTATTGTTTGTGTGTTGTTTTTCCTGGGTCAAATAGTCCGTGTTATTTATCACATCATCTCCACTGTGTGTTGACAGTGATGAAAGGTGGTCAATGAGAAACCAGGAGTGTTTTACTGAGGGCAGCAGTGGGACTGCAGTGGGCACATCCGGCAGACAATGCTGACGGTTGATCCAGATGGTTAGTCGGGGTAATGAGTTGTATTACTCTGGCCACACATGCCTACACTACCATCATCAACTCCCAGTCATTCATCCCACTAATCAGACTCTGCCAGTGAATTAACCACTGCATGGTGACACCATTCACAGCCAGTAGATCAATTAGGGCAATCAACAGGACATGGTCATAATTTTTCGGCAAGCCGTTGTTGGTGAATGAATTCGTTGCGGATGAATACATGGTTAACAGGGCAGATGTTTTGGCGTAATTGCTGTAGAATTTCCAATCAGATGAGCAATTATTAATCAATTAAAGGGGTATTAGACTGGGAGGATCGGGGTGACGAGGACAGTCAGGTGTCACGTGGACAGGAGTATGACTGCTGAAGCTGGAGGGTGTGAGGATGATGGAGGAGGCTTGCTCCCGATGGGCAGTTAGAAACCTGTCTATCACACCTGGTTTGTCCATCCGTCTTCCATCTGTATGTCCGGCACCCTGACTGGCGCCACTGGAGCTGTCCTGTGCTATTGTCCTTGCCTGGAACCGTCATTGCATGCTGGGGCTAATTTCAATGTGTTGGTGTTTTATGGGATGACTTCATGGGGAGTTACCATTTATTGTGTGGCGCAGCTCTGTCAGTTGGATCTTGTCACCAGGAAAGTTAGCTCTGACACGTGGCCGTCCAGGGATTGTGTTTTTTCAGAAACTTGCATATTGTATGCAAGTCAATGTCAAAGACATGATGATATGACCTGACATGCAACTTGTTGCGATATGGCCGAAATACTGCAGGGATATATCAAGGATTCTGAACTAAGTGCATTTGGCAGTCAAATTGCTGAAAAAATATGATTTTGTTCCACATTACTGAAATGCAAGTCACCTTTACACCATAACATCAGTTATATTATCATGAATTGCGAAATGTTTAATCCCTATTTGGGAATTTTTACTTGCAGTCCTTTTGGGTTTTTTTTCAACTGGAGTGTTTTTTTTAATGTCAATGTTGAAAATGCTTACTTGTGTGAAATAATGTCAGCTAATGCCTGTTTCATGTCAGATGGTTGGTCATTATGTCAGACAATTGGTTGCACGTAGGTAATACCACTGTTAGGTGCGAGTCTTTTCATGCAATGTTTACTTCTTTTCTGTTATCTCCCTTATTTTGACCACCTCCGTGGTCTTGTGTATAGAGCGTCTACCTGGAGAGTGGTAGGTCGATTTGATTGTGATTATGTAACAGTGAATATTATCCTACCCTATTTTGTTTCCCGGGGATGAAATTCTCTAGTGTCAGGATGATTCTCCCTCGTGAATTTGAACCCATACCAGTGTGTTTAATCCTATCCTATACTCTAGAGTAAAATTTCCCCCAGGAAAATATTTAGGTAGGATATAATCCTTGCTTCCAATTAAACACACGCTTTTGATATAGTTGAAATCCGTACAATGGAAACTTCTTATGATTATGGAAATGGTTTTTGTTGCTTGTTATTTACATGAGACTTGAGTTGCTTCGTCATCTAAGATGCTGCAAGTCATTTTGCATTACTTAGGCTAAGACTCCCTTGAGTATGTCAGCACCATAACCGTACTTGTGGGTTCCACCATAGTGGTAAACATCTACCCAACACGATATTACTGAAATACTGTTAAAAACGGCAAAAAACAAACTCTCATTCACTCATAACATACAGTCTATAGAGTAAATTTGTCCAGTCAGCATTGTTTTAATGTGTTTGCAGTAATCTAGTTTCTTTAAGACAATATCATTCCTCTTGCGGAAAGAGTTTTTTAATTTCATAGCGTGAAAATGCATTAGGCATCTATTTTGATCGGCTGTTGAAACAATTTAACAGTGGACTACACAAGAAGCCTCCATTTTGGTACAGTGACTATTGAATTACATCTGAAGGTCTTAAAAAACAATGTTGTGACAGTTACTACTGTTTTAAATGATGGCCTGTCTTTCTGCCTATATGGGTCTTCAGTGACTGTCTGTCATCTGTCGAGGGGATGATAGACTACCTCAAGTTTTAGGTCATTTGTTCCTGAACTGCTGGGAAATTAAAGATATTGGTGGCTGTTTTGACTTGATGTAGAGTTGGTCTGCTGTGGCTGAGCTGATGGAGAGGTGGTGGCTATTATGTCCGGTTACTTCCCATGAGAAAATTAGTTTCTTCATTTGTGGATAGGTTGCTGGTGTTGTTGACAATTGAGAAAGTTGTTGTAACGGTATGTATTATACTGCTGACAATGTGTTACTCCAATGGGGATCCTGGGTTAGAGGGGCACCAGTGGCCCAGTCATCTAAGGCGTCGCAGTTCGCTGTGCAGAGTTGCGTCCCTTGGGCACACCGGAACCCTATGATTGTTGGTTCAAATCCCGGTTGGCCCTGATTATGTTTCTAGGTTTGTCAGCACCATGCTCATGGGTTTTACCAAAGCGGTAATCGTCTGAGACCTGCATCACTTTGAGCTTTCCTCCCAGATTAAGCTGACACGCCGTGATATAACTGGAGTACTGTTCTATGCAGCGTTAAGCTACACTCACCTACTCACTCACTCTGGGCTAGAATAGGTCCCCAGCTACCTGGTCATAAGAACCAACGATCAAGATCAGTGTTGTTTCATTATTGCTCGTGATATTCATCTCTTGATTATCTGGCCCATACTGGTTGGTTGCTTGGTTGGTTTACGGCAAGCATGGGTTGCTGAAGACCTATTATACCACGGATCTTCATAGGTCGGTCCACAGTGGATTATGTACAGGCTGCCAACTTAAGGCTGGAGTTTTGCTGAGTGCGGCTTTAAGCAACAAACAACTTCCCATGGGGACTGTTTATTTACTGCTGGGCTGATTATGGTTAAGAGTGTTTTTCAAATTTTGACAATTATGATGAATTGGTATTTTCTGTGTCCTTCAACCCTATTGTTAGTGTCAAGTATCGCTCTAGTTGTTGTCCACTGTGTGTCAACTCAGTGTACTTAATGCGTTCAGATAAAGTTCAAGTGGTGGTTATGCTGGCAGACGCCGAGTGATTAAACTGAACCCCTGTACATGTTAAGTCATGGTGAAATACTCTTGGTTTTTTGCTGTGTAAGTGATGCTACATAATTAAGTTCTTGCATTTTTAAGGGACCCCAATGCAGTGTCCAGAGTTGTGTCCCTTAGGTATAACAGGAACCTATGATCATTAGTTCGAATCCCAGGTTTGCCCTGATTGTGTTCCTTGGTTTGTCAGTACCATACCTGTGCTTGTGAATTTCACCATAGTATAAGTGAATAAGACCTGCCTAACTTTGGGCTTTCCTCCATATGAAACTGACACTCCGTGATGTAACTGGAATGTTGTTCGTAGCAAAGTTTCACTCACTCACTCACTCACTCACTCACTCACTCACTCACTCACTCACTCACTCACTCACTCACTCACTCACTCACTCACTCACTCACTCACTCACTCACTGATTGATGATGTAAAGCCAAAGGGAGACAATAAAAATAAAAGCTATTTGACAATGGTCTAAAAAGTAATAAGGAAATTTGGTGGAGACATGATAGTAACTATGGTGACCGACTGATGTGGTCAGTGAGATGGTTTTTGATTTGGTTTGTTGTTTAACGCTGCACTAAGCAATATTCCAGCTATATAACGGCGGTCTGTAAATAATCGAGTCTGGACCAGACAATCCAGTGATTAATATCATGAGCATCGATCCACGCAAATGGGATCGATGACATGCACCAACCAAGTCAGCGAGCCTGACCACCCGATCCCATTAGTCGCCTCTTACAACAAGCATAATCGCCTTTTACAGCAAGCATGGGTTGCTGAAGACCTATTCTACCCCAGATCTTCATGGGTCGGTCAGTGAGATGTATAGATGTACATGTTAGGAGTTCTGACATTTCACAATTAGGATGACTTGGTAACCTCGCTAATTGATTGTGTGATCAATACAATGAAACAATGGCATGTGTGAGAACTGTAATGGTATGTAGATGTGTTCTTGTCCTGCTTTGCATAATCAATCCATTACAATTCCCTGATGTGATTCAGACCTACAGTTCCATGTATGTTTGACAGCCTCATTGATTCACTGCATGAATGAATTAATGTTTGAATTCATGCTTTCGAAAATAGGAAGGTGTTACAGATGTTTAGATTATCTCAACAAATCTCAAGTGAGTTGGGTGTGAATAGTTTGTATGAAATGTTCCACAAGTCCAATTCTCAAGGGGCCCAGTCATATAGGGTGCCGCAATTCCCTGTGCAGAGTGCGCCCCTTGGGCACCAGGAAACCTACAATTGTGTGTTTGAACCCAGGTTAGCCTTGATTATGTTTCTAGGTTTATCAGAACCACACCCTTACTTGTAATATAATTGCATTTCGCCACCAAAGCAGTAAACGTCTGAGACCTGCATTACGTCGGGCTTTCCTCCCACATTAATCTGAATCTCCGTGATATAACTGGAATAATGTTCAAAGTGGCATTAAATCGAAGTCACTCATGTCCTCATTGGTTATGTATCTTGTCCTAGGTTCGAATCCCAGATTTGACCCAATTATTATCCTTGCTCTGTGCCGCCATAGTCCCATAGTCATCTGTTATGACAAGAAAAAGAATGCTTGGATTTATTCTGTCCTGGCCGCCAATGATCATACTTTTACAAGTCTCTAAGGCAATGATTATTAGTTTAGATCGTAAGTTCTGGATAATGTAAATAATGAGAACAAGTTGTCCCTGAATAAAACTGGAGTCCACATTTCTAGACTTGCCTATTAGGAGGAGAGAATCACTACACATCCATGGACTTTTCTTTCATTACAGCCTTGGAGCAAGGCAAGCCAATGATGTATATGCATTGATATGCACCAGTGTGTAACTGAAATACTGTTCAGAATGGCTGAAATAATGCTGATGTGACCTGAACTAATAACTCACTCACTCACTGTTCAGAATGGCTGAAATAATGCTGATGTGACCTGAACTAATAACTCACTCACTCAATGTTCAGAATGGCTGAAATAATGCTGATGTGACCTGAACTAATAACTCACTCACTCACTGTTCAGAATGGCTGAAATAATGCTGATGTGACCTTAACTTTTAACTCTCTCACTCAATGTTCAGAATGGCTGAACTAATGCTGATGTGACTTTAACTAATAACTCACTCACTCACTGTTCAGAATGGCTGAAATAATGCTGATGTGACCTCAACTTTTAACTCACACACTCACTGTTCAGAATGGCTGAAATAATGCTGATGTGATCTTAACTAATAACTCACTCACTCACTCACTGTTCAGAATGGCTGAAATAATGCTGATGTGACCTTAACTTTTAACTCACTCACTCACTCACTCACTGTTCAGAATGGCTGAAATAATGCTGATGTGACCTTAACTTTTAACTCACTCACTCACTCACTCACTGTTCAGAATGGCTGAAATAATGCTGTAACCTTAACTAATAACTCACTCACTCACTGTTCAGAATGGCTGAAATAATGCTGATGTGACCTCAACTTTTAACTCACTCACTCACTGTTCAGAATGGCTGAAATAATCCTGATGTGACCTTAACTTTTAACTCACTCACTCACTCAAAGTGTGTTGATGAATTCACAATTCACTCATTGACTGTAACTGTATAGAGTTTATATCATTTTCTGGTCAATGAGAAGAGATGGGTGATATATTTCAAGGATAGATACACCATCTATATATAGAAGTACACAGGAAAACAGGTTCATGTTTGGAAGTGCACAAAACTATAAGTCAACAATTTACTTTTTGACAGCCTTTTTGCATGTAAAAACATTCTTACTTATCTAAGAAGTCTGAAAGCAATATGAGACATGTGGATTTAATGAAAAGATCATGATTGCTTTTAAACATGCAAACCCTTGAACACATTTGTCTTAATCACTGAACTGCCTTGTCTTTTTATACGTGAGAGTCATTTGATAGCCTCCATATGTGATCAGAACCCTCTCCCCATGCCCAACCCCCCTTCTCTCCCCACAAGAATATCCCCATGTGGACCCAACACCTAAAGCTGTGAAGACGTCATCCATCAAGAGATAAAAAACCAGCTTCATCCCGAGATTCTCACATCTTCATAATGAGAAACTGGGAAAACACTTGGTTGTCTTTGAACTAGTAATTAAACATATGTAGCAGGTTAACGAGGCAGGATAGACATTGTGTGAGTGGATGCTTCCTGTACCAACCCCCACTTCCGTCCACTCCACTACCACTACCTCTTGTAGACAGCGCCGTGCGGGGATACCCTCATTGTTTACGGCAGTGTAGCTTGACATTGGAACTGTGTTCAACACATTTTTGTACTTGTTCCTGAATGCTCTAACTTCATGGTATACTTTCTTCTTGTAAATGATGAGGAGGCTGCTGTAGCAGTGATGTTGCAGCAGCAGCAGCAGCGTCGCACAGTGTTGGGAGTCCATACAACACAGGTCCACTGCAACATCTACAAAAAGATTCAATGCGTAACAACGTCATCAATAATAGGATCGGTCCTAGTTGACTGAATATTTCTCATTGGACATGCAATGCTTCAATCGGAATGAAAGTTTTGTTGGGATGAAAGTAGATATTCAAAAAATGAGCTTCCTAATGTGAATGTTTAATGGCTTGTCTGCAGGATAAAGAATATGAATTCATTCTGCTTTTTGTGAAAGGAAATCTTTTAAAAATGTATGTTTAACAGATTTATATTCATAGGCTACATGGGTTTTGTTTTATGAAGAAAAGATAATTCATTGTACAACTGTGGAAAATGTCTATTCCTTTATCGATATTTCTGTGACTGCATTTATTCATTAATTTCTTAATGCCTCATTATCTGGCATTTTGGAAGCGGTACTATCAATGAAGACAAGGGTTCCCCATGGAAGTCTGTTTTCTTTCCGTGTGGTGTTTCACTTGTTAAGGGGTTCCAGAGCCTTTACCAGAATGTCACACTGAGGGAAAATAGGCGCTGAAATTCAGAAGTCTGTTCTGTCTTCATTAAGCTTCATGTTTCTATTACTGCTTTTTACTTTGCTGGGTCTTCAGCAACCCATGCTTGCCGTAAACGGCGACTAATGGGATCGGGTGGTCATGCTCGCTGACTGTCATGCTTGATGCATGTCATCGTATCCCATTTGAGTGGATCGATGTTCATGATGTCAATCACTGGATTGTCTGGTCCAGACGCGATTATTTACGGACCGCTGTCATATAGCTGGAATATCGCTGAGTGCGGCGTTAAACAACAAACAAACAAACTTACTTTGCAGTGCATCATCTTAATATGTTGTTTGTAAAATAAAACACTGGGAGCCATTTGACAAAGAGTAATAAAACAGCTGAGGATAGTAATTTTGTCACCCGTGTAGATGTGACTATGCTTGTAAGAGGTGACCAACGCTGACTTGAATGATGTCTTTGTATTCCAATTGCGTAGATCAGTGCTCATGATGTCAATCACTGGATTGTCTTGTCCAGACTCGATTATGTACAGACCACCGTCATATAGCTGGAATATTGCTGAGTGTGGAGTTAAAAAACAACAAATAAACAAACAAATAATACTTTCATAATAGGGAAGCTGTAATTAAGTCTTTAAGAAGCACATAATCTGATTCCAAGGATCTCAATATTAGGATGGTTTGGATATTGAGTTTGTGCAGATCAAATAATGATCATACTTTATTTTATATGTCTGAGACCTGCATCACTTCGGGCTTTCCTCCCACATTAAGCTAACACGCCACGATATAACTGGAATAATGTTAAAAGTGGCGTTAAACCCAACTCACTCACTCACTTTATTTTATATGCATTCATGACATCAATAACATAATTGTCTTCCTGAAAAAATATTGTAATTAGAGCAACCATGTTTTCTATTTCACTCCCAACTCTTCAGGCAGGATTCTCTATGATATCATCGTGTGTATCCAACATGGATGAAACACTTCAAGTCCATAATTATCCCTGTAGACTAATTCATAATTAAACGATGTGATAAATGACAGAATGTAATTATGTGAATACGTTGACGGCCACTGGTGGAACTTGACTCAACCTAATTAGTGTGTAATGCCTATTGAAATTTAGAGACCGTTTTAACAGAATGAAGCATGAAGCTGCAGTTAGTCGCCGGTCTGGCGGGCCACTTAAGCCACAACTGCGTCCTGGACTATTGGTGTAGAAAAGGGGAGGTACGACTTGAAAAAAAGGGTTAATTAGTAGTGAGGCTCGTTAGGAGTTGACTGAGAGTCGGGGGTCACTTAGAGAACAGTCCGTTTCAGATACAGGCAGTGTTTTTTGTTTATGCAGGATAATGCTCCTTGCAAATGTTGTGCATCCTCTCCTGTAACTGTTGAACAAACATGTTTGACAGCTTTGGATAACACATTTACCCTTCTCATAATATGATCCGGTTGGTTGTGGAGCATGGGTATTTGGGAAGCAATGCCAGGTTAGTTAATAAGTTGAACAAAGAGGTCAGTTGAAGCATGTCTTAAATATTTGGAGGGGGATTAGAGTTGTGTTCAGTTTGAATCAGTGAGAAATAGATATTGGTAGTTTATTGATCTGTGAACCACGTTCAAATTCTTGATTAAGTCGTTGTGGCTGCTGCAGTTATGTTTCTTTCACATTTCTTGAAGTATTATGAAATGTTGTCAGTTGGGACCTTATGTTTGGGCCTGTAGGTAGTCAAGGACCTTATGTTTGGGCCTGTAGGTAGTCAAGGACCTTATGTTTGGGCCTGTAGGTAGTCAAGGACCTTATGTTTGGGCCTGTAGGTAGTCAAGGACCTCATGTTTGGGCCTGTAGGTAGTCAAGGACCTTATGTTTGGGCCTGTAGGTAGTCAAGGACTTCATGTTTGGGCCTGTAGGTAGTCAAGTGACCTGATGTTTGGGTCTGTAGGTAGTCAAGGACCTTATGTTTGGGCCTGTAGGTAGTCAAGGACTTCATGTTTGGGCCTGTAGGTAGTCAAGTGACCTGATGTTTGGGTCTGTAGGTAGTCAAGGACCTTATGTTTGGGCTTGTAGGTAGTCGAGGACCTTATGTTTGGGCCTGTAAGTAGTCAAGGACCTTATGTTTGGGCCTGTAGGTAGTCAAGTGACCTGATGTTTGGGCCTGTAGGTAGTCAAGGACCTCATGTTTGGGCTTGTAGGTAGTCAAGTGACCTCATGTTTGGGTCTGTAGGTAGTCAAGGACCTTATGTTTGGGCTTGTAGGTAGTCGAGGACCTTATGTTTGGGCCTGTAAGTAGTCAAGGACCTTATGTTTGGGCCTGTAGGTAGTCAAGTGACCTGATGTTTGGGCCTGTAGGTAGTCAAGGACCTCATGTTTGGGCTTGTAGGTAGTCAAGTGACCTCATGTTTGGGCCTGTAGGTAGTCAAGTGACCTCATGTTTGGACCTGTAGGTAGTCAAGTGACCTCATGTTTGGGCCTGTAGGTCCTCGAGGACCTGATGTTTGGGCTTGTAGGTAGTCAAGGACCCCATGTTTGGGCCTGTAGGTAGTCAAGGACTTCATGTTTGGGCCTGTTGGAAGTCAAGGACCTTATGTTTGGGCCTGTAGGAAGTCAAGGACGTCATGTTTCGGCCTGTAGGAAGTCAAGGACCTTATGTTTGGGCCTGTAGGTACTCAAGGACTTCATGTTTCGGCCTGTAGGAAGTCAAGGACCTTATGTTTGGGCCTGTAGGTAGTCAAGTGACCTGATGTTTGGGCCTGTAGGTAGTCAAGTGACCTCATGTTTTGGCCTGTTGGAAGTCAAGTAACCTCATGTTTTGGTCTGTTGGTAGTCAAGGTACCTTAAAGTTTGGCCTGTTGGTAGTCAAGTGGCCTGTTGGTTGTCAAGTGACTTCATGTTTGGGCCTGTTTGTAGTCAAGTGGCCTGTTGGTTGTCAAGTGGCCTGTTGGTAGTCAAGTGGCCTGTTGGTTGTCACGTGACTTCATGTTTGGGCCTGTTTGTAGTCAAGTGGCCTGTTGGTTGTCAAGTGACTTCATGTTTGGGGCTGTGGGTTGTCAGGGGGGAGTGTAACCTGCAGCACCTCATGTTTGGGGCTGTGGGTTGTCAGGGTAGATTATAATCTGCAGCACCTCATGTTTGGGGCTGTGGGTTGTCAGGGTAGATTATAATCTGCAGCACCTCATGTTCGGGGCTGTGGGTTGTTAGGGTAGATTATAATCTGCAGCACTTCATGTTCGGGGCTGTGGGTTGTCAGGGGGGAGTGTAACCTGCAGCACCTCATGTTCGGGGCTGTGGGTTGTCAGGGTAGATTATAATCTGCAGCACCTCATGTTCGGGGCTGTGGTTTGTCGGGGGGGGGGGGGGGGGGAGTGTAACCTGCAGCACCTCATGTTCAGGGCTGTGGGTTTTCAGTGGGGAGTGTAACCTGCGGCACCTCATGTGTGATGAAAGAGGCCACTAATATGGGGAATTTGTAGCCTGCAATAATGGCCAGGCAGATGTGACACTTTTTTATGCCCAAATTGTGTCGATCATTGATCATGTTTTTAACCACCAGTTTCCTGGCTAAGACTTAATTATGACAGACCACCGAGATGTTGCTGTAACACTGGCATCAAACACCATTCACTCACTCACTCATGCCCCAATCAACGTCAGAGGTGTTCCAGATGAATGATACCATAATGGCGCTTCCAAGACACATCTAAGTTTTTTTAGTTTTTGCTTTAGATCCATACGGCATGACCTTCTTGGAAAAAGTGTTTACAAGATAAGAACATGATAATTGAAAATGCAAGTAGCCAAGTTTCTGGTGTGTTACGTCCATGCTTCCATGTCTTATGGATATGTTACTGAGAGCAATAAGCTGTTTTATCACCAATCTCCGCAAAAATAGAAGAATTCCGGCTTCCAACATAATCCACCACTCTGTCAGCTAAATGGTTTAAGCGCAGGTTCAAAGCATGAAACAAAGGGACAGTGTTGAATACATGTCTTCAGATAAAAATTCTCAAATGTTTGCATCTGAATACAGATTCAATTAAAGGGTAATGGCCCATTGTTTATTTGTGTTTTCAAATGAAAAACTGCCTTTGTCATGGATGACGCGTGAGATTGGCCGACCTTTCGGTGCCGACACTTGACTTCATTAGGGAGCAGCCATGATAACCACTTTGCATCATCAAGTGTGAAAGGCGATTTGTTACTGCAGTCAGCAACACCCCTCCACAGACTCTACGAACCTGAGTCAGACCCGCGCAACACGCAAAAACTGGTCAGTCTTTCAGAATCGGTTAAAATGAGAAAATTGAAAATATCTTTAGGCTCCTTAGTCTGTTACGAAGTCAATCACACTGAAATTGATGGAGGGCACATCATGGATTTTATACTCGTCCACCATTTCCTTTTCACAGGCTGTTAAAATTTGCAATTGGACTGTCCATTCATCAACACTGGCGATTTTCTGCTTTTGTTCTTATTCATTTCATGTGTGCTTTAATATTCTAGACTTTGACTTTCGAGTTTAATTTATTTTTGTTATGATGATATTGTTGCTTTTTTGTGTGGAATGAACATATATTTATTGCAGTTGGCATAAATTGGTTAATTTCTGACACTTTCATTACTTTTGTGATGATTATGGGTAATGATGGGCTTCAGATTGAGTGGTTGATGATAAGAGTTGGATGTGGGGTGAGTGAGTGAATGGTGTCTTTTGCTGCAGTTAGCAATATTCCAGTGATACACAACAGGGAGTGGGAGGGGATACTTAAGACACAGTGAAGACAGGACGACGATGATGATGATGGTTGTGATAATACAAGCATGATGGTGATGGCAATGATAGTGAAAGTACAAGGATGATGGTGATAATGATGGCGATGATTATACAAGGATGATGATGGTGGTGGTGATGATTATACAAGGATGATGGTGATGGTGGTGGTGGTGGCGATGATTATACAAGGATGATGGTGATGATTATAGTACAAGGTTGTTGATGGTGGCAATGATAATAAAAGGGTGATGAATTAATCACTGAAAATCAGTGATGACACCAGGTGTTCACAAGAATGGTTAACATGCCCTGCCCAACCGGTAGCACCCGCTACTCACACACTTTGCATAATAAAGCTGGTGTTTGTTACCTACCACCGCACAGCAGTACCACATACAACGACGGACTGGTGATGAAGATGATGATGAAGATGATGATGAAAGTAACACGATGATGATTATGAACTGAAAATGAAGAAGGATGTGACAGATGATGAGCCAGTGATCACAATAAGGAGAGTGCTTGGGGTTTTACATTGCCTACAGCACTGTCCAGCCATATGATGGCACACCATGCCTACAGCACTGTCCAGCCTTATGATGGCACACCATGCCTACAGCACTGTCCAGCCATATGATGGCACACCATGCCTACAGCACTGTCCAGCCTTATGATGGCACACCATGCCTACAGCGCTGTCCAGCCATATGATGGCACACCATGCCTACAGCACTGTCCAGCCATATGATGGTACACCATGCCTACAGCACTGTCCAGCCATATGATGGCACACCATGCCTACAGCACTGTCCAGCCATAGAATGGCACACCATGCCTACAGCGCTGTCCAGCCATATGATGGCACACCATGCCTACAGCACAGTCCAGCCATATGATGGCACACCATGCCTACAGCACTGTCCAGCCATATGATGGCACACCATGCCTACAGCGCTGTCCAGCCATATGATGGCACACCATGCCTACAGCACAGTCCAGCCATATGATGGCACACCATGCCTACAGCACTGTCCAGCCATATGATGGCACACCATGCCTACAGCGCTGTCCAGCCATATGATGGCACACCATGCCTACAGCACTGTCCAGCCATAGGATGGCACACCATGCCTACAGCACTGTCCAACCATATGATGGCACACCATGCATACAGCACTGTCCAGCCTTATGATGGCACACCAAGATCCAGGGTAGAATAGGTCCTCAGCAACCCATGCTTGTCGTAAAAGGCGACTGACAGGATTTGGTGGTCAGGCTCGCTGACTTGGTTGATGCATATCATCGTATCCCAATTTGGTGGATCGATGCTCATGATGTCAATCACTGGATTGTCTGGTCCCGACTAGATTATTTACAGACTGCCATCATTCAGCTGGAATATTGCTGAGTGTGGCGTTAAACAACCAACAAACCAACCAACCAACCAAACCATCTCAACACATTGTATCCATGTGGAGATTTGGTCCAAGGGTTTTGGGGTGGTGAGTGTGCTTCTTCATAATTTATCTGTGCAGTCAGCAATAATCCCACAATATGACAACAGCCTGTACATTATCATGTCTGACAAACCAGTGGTTGATATTATGAGCAAAGCACAACGCTGACAGGGTAAGATGAAACTCAATCAGCAAAGGGAATCACTGAGCTTGACCACCTCATACAAGCATCGGTTGCTAGGCTAGGATTAGACATGACTACAGACTCGATTAATTACAGACAGCTGTCATATGGCTGAAATATCGCTGAGTGCAGCATTAAACAACATAAAGAAAGAAAGGAAGAGATGGACAAGCCACTACTCGGCCACTAATCACCCCCCACGATCTTCATGTAGCCCCCAGGGGATTCTGGGTTAGAAGTCCCCAATAACCTTGGTGTATAGCTGGAATATTGCTAAGTGTGGTAAAAAGCGAACAAACAAGCAATGATGATGATGATGATGATGATGATGGCCTTCAGTGTGTGCATGTTCTGCAACATTGATGTTTTCTCTCCAGACACTGGGGACGGTAGATGGTTTAACACTGACTCTCATAATCTCCGTACTCGTATATCACCATCATCACCACTTTTATCCCATTACCAGATTAATTTTAGCCAAGCTCCCCTCCTCCATTACATGCAGGGAACACCATATTGTAATTTTCCATGTTCGTGAACGCAAGGTCAGATGAATCCAGTTCAAAGATATATGATTTATGAAGCATATCAGTCTAGGTTAAATCGGTTGTGATATTTTAATCCTTTTAATTTCTGGTAATGAGCGTTCGTGTGAAATAATTCCTTGTTCTGGCTTTTGTGGACATAGGATACCTAGGCTTGACAGACTCGCTGTAGCCAGACGCAATTTCAACTTTGACTCATCATTTATTTTGGCTTGTATAATCATTGTTACAGAGGCAAATCAAATTAGTCACGTTTTGTTTTTACCATTTTTCAAAATCCTCACGCTGAAATTGGAATAATTAATTTCCGAATGAATCAAAATCTAAATATGTGTGGCATTTAAGGAAATATGTTTCAGTTAATCCTTTCTATCATTTCGTAATTTATTTGTATCTGTAACAAACGCATTTATGTCCTTTTAAGGCTTGGGTTAATATACTTGCAGAGATGGCGAGATGGGAGAGACACAATTAATGGACAGCGGCATCAACTATATAAATTGCCTTGTTCAGCGGAAATTTTGAATAATTCAAAGAATTTGCTGAAAGGAGAAAGATTGGAGATCTAAGTTCTTGACACTTCTCAATGGGTAAATTAATTTATTACCATTTTAATTTACGAAGTGCAATGGTTTGCCAATTTCGTTTCAAATTTAATTTCCCAAGTGTCAGGAATTGTCCATTTCTTTTCATGTTGAAGCCTCAAATGTCCAAGGAGGCTTTACTTGCCTATGTGGACAATTAGTGCCATTCTTGTGGCCTGTTATGGCAATTTCCCACAAGGTCCTTGTATGTTGCAGTGAAGCCAGCCCAATGACTGCCCTGATGAAAGGCAATGGTGATGGAAGCAACAAAACATTACAAGGATGTATTATGTATGGAGATGCGCTTGATAGTTTGTATTATTGACCACAGTTCTGACTTTTCGAGTGGACATAATGTTGTGACATGTATTCGTAAATAGTTTGCCGAAGGCCTTCTTGAGATTCTGGGTTTGAACATCTTCCTGAGGCAAGGGTCTTAACTGACTATAAAAGTCCAGTTTCCACCCTTGCCGAACTGCCGCCTCCGTGGTCTTGTGGTAGAGCGTCCGCCCGGAGAGCGGAAGGTCCGGGGTTCGATCCCCGGCCGCGTCATACCAAAAGACGTTAAAAGATGGCGCTCGACATTAAGGGGCTAAAACAAGGACTGGTCGGCTCGGAGTCAGTATACTGTGTCTGAGTGGGGTATTCATGTTAAACTGCGGCATGGTATCTCAGTGAGCTAGCACTATAAATCGGCATCAGTCAGGACTAGTACAAGCAGCCACACACACACACACGTGCATGCACGTCACTATATAAGTGCAATAATCTTGGACGCGACGTTAAACCCAATTTCACCTCACCTTGCCGAACTAGGATTGATGACATGCATCAACCAAGTCAGCGAGTCTGACAACCCAGTCCCGTTTGTCACCTCTTGCGACAAGCATAGGCACCTTTCACAGCATGCACGGGTTGCTGAAGACCTGTTCTAAATCTCACTACTTTTGTGATGGGATGAATACGGATTGTGTATACTGTGTGGTGTTTGTGTTGGACAGGACGAGTTCACAAAGGAACAGGTGATATACATGCGAAAGATTCACTTATATTTGGATTTGGTGGCAACATTGGAATCAAAAGAGCACAGATATCAGTGAAATTATTTCAGAAATTCACACAGAACCATTATTTCTGATTCATGGGTGCAATGTGTGAAGCCCTCTCTTGATGGTCTACAGGGATTTTGCAGGAATATTGCTACAAATTTCACAAAAACACATTTACTCATGCAATTTGCTGTGCAGAGTTGTGTCCCTTAGGCATGCAACAAGCCCATCATGGTGGGTTTGAATCCCGGTTCGCCCTCATTATAAACAACTCGTCTTTTGATTGGGAAATTTATATCTTTCAGTAATACACAAAACTTATTCTTATATGTGAAGTGTGTATTTGAATAGAATGACATCTGAATGTCCTTATCAAAAGTTGAGCAGTGTATTTCTAGGTTAGTCAGCACCATACCCGTGCTCGTGGGTTTCACCAAAGTGGTAAACGTCTGAGACCTGCTTCACATCAGGCTTTCCTACCACATCAAACTGACACACGGTGATTACTGAAATAGCTTAATAGTTCGAAACCTTTCCACACAGTAATACCTTATTGAAGCCAAGTATTGGTTTCTGGAGATGGATGTGATGACATATGTCACTGTCATCATGATATGTGCCCCCGGAAACCCAGTCAGTCGGCCCACTTCGCCAGTCATGGGTCACACTGTTAAACGCATCCTGTGGATATGTTACCTCAAATTACCATTTTATGCCATTGTCTTTGTTGATATATGTCCCGAAACAGTCTCTCATTAGGAATGCCAGTCAGTCACTCTATTTGTTGGGGTATGTGGAGAAGTCTAGTGGTTAAACTGTTCGCTCATCACACCGAAGGCCTGGGTTCAATTCCACACATGCATAAAATTTTGAAGACTATTTTTGGTGTGATATTGCTGGAATATTTCTAAAAGCAGTGTAAAACCAATGCACTTGCTGTCTCCCTCGCTCACTCACTCACTCACTCACTCACTCACTCAGAGCATTGATTATCAAGACAGATTCCATTGGGCATGACCAAAATACTGAAACACCATTAAACAAAACTCACTCACTCACTCACTCACTCACTCACTCACTGCCTCACTCACTCACTCATTCACTGCCTCACTCACTCACTCATTCACTGCCTCACTCACTCATTCACTGACTCACTGCCTCACTCACTCATTCACTGACTCACTGCCTCACCCACTCACTGCCTAACTCACTCACTCACTCACTCACTCACTCACTCACTCACTGCCTCACTCACTCACACACTCCTGGTTGTATGGAGGGAAATAACCTAGTTGATACGAAGCATCAAACGTGATTCCCTGTATGAAAATACTAAATTCTTTGGTTGAAATTGTAACAAAAAAGTCATGTTTTACAAGGAATGATGGCAGTAAATGCAAAACCTCCTTTAGTTTTACGACAATGTCAAGACAGAGATAAACTGTGTGTATAGTTCTGGTAGGGTTAATCACCAGGGTTCTACAGGTAATTTATGGTTCTGCACTCACCAAATGGTGAGTTTCACCTGAAAAAAACTGCACCAGGCCCTTGGAGATAAGCCTTGTGTGTACCTCAAAGAACGGAGCCCCATTTATCTAGGTAGGTTCTGACAGGCTTATATCTTCAAAGATTGAAAACCGTAAATGCTGTGAAATCAGATCATTCTTTTGTTGTATTTGAAGTATTTCAGAATTCAGATTCCTGTATAGTAATAGACTGAGTATAATAACATGCTCAGGCCTGAAGGGCACACCCATAGAAAAATATAGTTTCAAGCATAAATATGTTTTGATGATGTTTTTTTTCCATATGAATCCAGTGATAAGAGTACTTTCACACATGTAAGCTGGACAAACTCATGCAAAAAGAACACATGAAAAGAAATGAACACCTATGAAATGAACACCTATGAAGTGAACTCCTATGAAATGAACACCTATGAAGTGAACACCTATGAAGTGAACACCTATGAAGTGAACATGTATTTTATGAACACCTGTGAAGTGAACACCTATGAAGTGAACACCTATGAAGTGAACATGTATTATATGAACACCTGTGAAGTGAACTCCTATGAAATGAACACCTGTGAAGTGAACACCTATGAAGTGAACACCTGTGAAGTGAACACCTATGAAGTGAACATGTATTATATGAACACCTATGAAGTGAACACCTGTGAAGTGAACTCCTGTGAAGTGAACACCTATGAAGTGAACACCCGTGAAGTGAACTATGAAGTGAACACCTGTGAAGTGAACACCTATGAAGTAAACACCTGTGAAGTGAACACCTGTGAAGTAAACACCTGTGAAGTGAACACCTATGAAGTGAACACCTATGAAATGAACACATATAAAATGAACATGTATTTAAATGGACACATGTGAAATGAACACCCATAAATTAACACTTATGAAATGAACACTTACAAAATGAACACGTATGAAATAAAAACATACAAAGGAACATATTCAAAATGAATATGTGAATGCTCTTTATGCCCAATACCATTCTTGAAATAGATCTGGTGATTCCGAAATTGATTAGGCTATAATCAGTCTTGCTGAATAGGGAAGGGTGAACTTTCTAAATTACAACTGCTTATTGTGAATTGACACTCACAGGGCTTGAAGATGGATTAGAACTGTATCTTCTGGTGGGCACACTTAAATTCCCAAAGGGACAACTCAACAGTTAAGTGAGTGCCTTGTGGCACACTTGAAAATAAACACATTTCTGTCTCTGTATTTACAGGGCAGATTATCCCTGATTGTCTTGACCCCATTATTCCAGACACCTTGCTTTGTGGACGTTCACTGTTGGAATGTCTACATGTCTACATAAAGGGATGTTATTCTGTACACAAAATTAATTAATCTGGAAATTCATATATCCAGACACTTGAAATGGTACTATCCAGATTAATGAGTTTCCTTCATTGTGATTATTTATCTCAGTTAAAAGTTATTTAGCAATACTATTATTTTTTTATAGAAATGTTTTCAACAAAAATATTTTTAAAATGCATCAGAAAAAAGTATCATTAAGTAGGTCACTTTTCTTAATTTATAGATTTTTTTATTTATTTTACAAATTTTTTTTATAAAAATATATACAGAAAATGAGGAGATCATTTATCTTAATTTATTCGGTGTTTTTCAAAATAAATTATCAAACAGTTTTTTACAAATGTTTTTCAAACAATCCATTTCATCTGTTATTGCTTTCATAAGATCTACAAGATAAGGCGTATTCATTAAAGATAATGATTTCAAATCTGAGTTCACAATGATATTCAATCCCATATGGAATGATCTCTACTTAAGGGAACTGTTATCCTCTTCAACTAGTCAAATGAAATATGATCAGACATTTAATTAAGGTTCTAAGTTCCCTAGAAAGTACCGATGAATAATCCAAAGTGTAAAGCTAATAACTGAAGTATCCAATCCTCGTGCATTATATAAGGAATTTATTATTAACCAATATTATTGCACAGAAACAGATGTTGTATTGTTGAGAAGTAACCGAAGACTCTTGTTTAAAATTCTGCCTGTGCATACATTATTTTCTCAAATTATATTATTAGTTGTCATACTATCACTCTTGCTTAAATTATGGAGCATGTGCTGGTGGTAATACGACACTTAATTACCTAGTGTTAGATGGTGATGATTTTAAGCCAATTTTAATCAAAAGATTAATATAATTTATGCTCAACCAAAAATGTTTTTTGGTGAAATTTTGTTATGAAGGCATTTTTTCAATTTGCTATTCAGCAGCCTTGGAGAAATGGCTTTATGGAGATTTAATGGAATTAGTGGAATGCATAATAGTATCTTGAAAGACAAGTAATTCCTTTCTTTGTTTTTGACACGGCAAAGTGTCTTAATAACTAACAGGGGTGACATTCAGGAGAATGTCCAAATAATGTGTTGTCCCAGGGTGGGAAGATGAAATCAATATCTGTCATCAACTCTGTGAGGCAAATCATAGGGCCCTTACAATCCTCATACTCACGTTGACACTCTATGTAGGAATAGTCTGCATATTCCTTTTTGATTTTAGTTGTTTATTGTCATTTATCAACAATTTTTTAGTTTAAATGTCTTTTTAGCTTTTTAACGTACCTTTTTAGGGTATCTTTTGTATATACATGTAGTTTGATTTCGTTATTGTATGGGGAATAATTTTTGTTTTATTCCCAAAACAATTTTTTATATTTATTGTTTAAATGTTACTAAATAATGTCTATTTACATTTTGTGACATACATTTTGGTGTTGTCTTTTACATAAAGCATATTTTTTTAATTATTGTATTGGAATGATTTTGCTCTCAAAATACATTTTGGTACTTTTTGTTTAAGTCACCATATGATGTTTTTTAACTTGTTTGGTATTTCTTGGTGTTATATAGTCGGAATTGTATATTTCTTAGGAATATGGAAATGTTGGAGGGGGGGCTTGTGTTTTATTGTAAGCTTTTTTTGTCATATTTCAAGATGTGGAATTATCTTTTTCCCAAAATAGATTTTGTTATTTTGACCGCACTCTGACCAGTGAGAAATTCTTGACCTCTCTCTTGACTACCTGAGGGTTTTTGTGAAGCAATTAATGTTAATTAGTTTTTCTCTAATCACAGGAGTCCATACTGTGGAAACTGGGGACTTTGAATCTGGCGACGACCCTTGACCCAATCACGTGAGTCACTCATTAAACCCGTCTTTCCATTGTTGTCAGTTTGTTATTGAATGTCCCGAGGTTAATCTTTGAATAATCTCATAAATCTTCCGATATTTGTACAATATTAATAATTATTGCCTTCCCACTTGCATGAAATGATTGTTAAGTTAAAAGCGTGATGTGGCCTAAAAGACGTTTGAATTTTATTGTGTCTTGATATTGCTGGTTATAAAATTGAATTTATGTCCGATTTGATTTTCAAATTCTCTTGCTTGGAGACAAGCCATGTTTAATGGTACAAATGTGGGGAGGAAATGCACTTATGTATGCTGATTTAGTTAGAATATACTGATTAGATTCAGAAGTTAGTGAATTGTTTAAACAGAAAGCTAATTCACAAATTTAATATATTTCTTCTGAGGTAGCTGTCATTGCATGGAATATGTGTTACCATAGGGAAATTGTCATTGTATCTCAGTGGGCTAGCACTATAAAATCAGCATTAGTCTGGACTAGTACAAGCAACCACACACGGATGCACGCAGTAAAAGAACGCGACATAAAGCCCCATTTCATCACACCTTGCCCCTAGTGGGGGTTCTTCTTCTTCTCCTTGTCTTCCTCTTCCTCTTCTTCTTCTGCTGGTGGGGTATCCTAGTGGTTAGAACCTTCGCTCATCACGCCGAAGACCCGAGTTCGATTCCCCACTGCATGGGTACAATGTGTGAAGCCCATAGTGTCCCACTATTTCAAATCAGCAAGTTATGGTTTGGACTTATTTCTAAATACAAGGATGGTAAACCTTGGATTACTTATCTTGTGGAGATAGTGATAGTTTATTTATAGTTGAGCTGTCTCTCCTGAGGTGTGTGTTGGTCAGAGTGGCTTGTTTAGGAGAACACAGCATCATGAAGATACCACTCCACTCTGATGTTTACATTCCTGTCCCAGCCAGATCCTGATAAAGTGTTCACCAACACTAACTGTCAAAAGCACTGTTTTATCGTTTTCCTGATGATCTCGCCCCCCATCATAACACTTATATGTCAAGTTTTGATTTGTTTTGTTGAACGTTGACTATCCTCTTACCCAACTGTTAATCTTTGGTAGTTTGAATTGTTTGTACCGGTACTTCAAGTATAGCTTTGAAAAGTCAAGGTTTATTTAACAGATTAGAATTAAAGGGGGTTCTTGGGGAGCTTGAGAACTGCTATAACTGTAAATGTGGGAATCTCTGGATCCATCTGTTCCTTTGACATTAGTGTTAGATACAAGTCCAGTGTAGTTGAGGTCAGTGCAAGTCAACTGCAGATGAGGTCAGCTCAAGACCACTGTAGATGAGGTCAGCTCAAGTCCACTGTCAATGAGGTCACCTCAAGTCCACTGTCGATGAGGTCTGCTCAAGTCTAGTGTAGATGAGGTCAGTGCAAGTCAGCTGCAGATGAGGTCAGCTCAGTTCTACTGTAAATGAGGTCTGCTCAAGTCCACTGTCGATGAGGTCTGCTCATGTCTACTGTCGATGAGGTCTGCTCAAGTCCACTGTCGATGAGGTCTGCTCAAGTCCACTGTCGATGAGGTCTGCTCAAGTCCACTGTCGATGAGGTCTGCTCAAGTCCACTGTCGATGAGGTCTGCTCAAGTCCACTGTAGATGAGGTCAGCTCAATTCTGCTGTAAATGAGGTCTGCTCAAGTCCACCGTCGATGAGGTCAGCTCAAGTCCACTGTAGATGAGGTCGGCTCAAGTCAACTGTAGATGAGGTCGGCTCAAGTCCACTGTAGATGAGGTCAGCTCAAGTCCACTGTGGATGAGGTCAGCTCAAGTCTACTGTTGATGACATTAGCTCAAGTCCACTGTAGACGAGGTCGGCTCAAGTCCACTGTAGATGAGGTCAGCTCAAGTCTACTGTTGATGACATTAGCTCAAGTCCACTGTAGATGAGGTCGGCTCAAGTCCACTGTAGACGAGGTCGGCTCAAGTCCACTGTAGATGAGGTCAGCTCAAGTCCAATGTAGATGAGGTCAGCTCAAGTCTGCTGTAGATGGGGTCGGCACAAGTCTACTGTATGGGAGGTTGTAGTTAGTTGGAGGAAAGTACTATAATGAAGAACATGCTTGCCTTGCTGTCAGAAATGAGAGGAGAGATAGAAAAAGCAGTGAAACACTTCTTGTAAAGATTTCTCACTGATGGCGTTTATGAATGTCTGTTACGAATCATAACCCATTAAGCCCACAATGATCTACAGGCAGGCTGTTAGACATGCATTATTCTTAATGATGGCGGGCACCAATATGGACAGAAGTGTTGATTGCAATTTTCCCCAAATTATTTCAAGATGTTGTTCCTGAGAAACTACAAAAATGTCATTATGTTAACTTAATTACTTTCATTTGACGTCATGCTACCATTTTTCTTGTGTTGCGAATCTGAAGTATTTCTAGTACCTTATAGATGAATGCTGTGTGTGTGGTTGCTGGTAATGTGACTTGAAACTGTCTAGCATGGACACCTACCTCCATCTATTTCACATTTAGATGGCTGATTGTCTTATCATGGCCTTCTTCGTCGTCAAATGGAACGTTTGATGTTTTACATCTTGGTGAAGTTTCTGTTAATATAAAAGGTCAGTGCCGAAGAATAACTAGTTTCGATTGTCCTACACAACAGATTCCATTGGGTATAAAAGGCAAAATAGATGTGAAAGTTATATGAATGGATGGATCACTTATGATCAGTGAAGACAGCAGATGTTTGTGAGCAGGCTAAGCCTACCGGTAGCACCTACCTCCAACACAATTTGTTTTAAAATGTTCGTGTTGGTAGCTGACACCACACTACAGTACTCTGCCATGTGACGGCGGCATGTAAACTTTTGCATAACATCTTTAAAGAAATATTTTTCTTTTGCAAAAACTGTCAACATATGTGCAAAACTGCCGTGTTGAGAAAAGTTTTTGTTTGAAAATGATGCAGTAAAATATTTTTAAAACAAACATTGATATTGTGTTCAAACAATCATGAACATTATATCCATTTTGCTTTGGCAATGTATTATGACGTAAAATTCACGCATGAGGTCTGTATGAAGTATTAATGGCTGAAGCGTACTGATTTTTCATCCCAGATGGGCATATCACTTAATATATTCTTATGTATCAAACTGGTCATGCTCTGTGTCAGTCACGATCAGCAGTGAATCAAGCAATGGACCTGTAATAATCCCAGTGTCACTGCAGTACACTGAACCTCCCTGAGTGTCAGTCTGCAGTGATCACTACTCACACCCATCACTGGTGCATCAACATTGTCACAGCTTATTACTGCAACCCACGGGTATGTTGCTAGAACTATCTGTTCAATCCTCATCACTAAAATGTCCCCATCCCCCTCAACCACCCCCATGTGAAGATCTGGATGAGAATTTGTCTTCAGCAACCCATGTTTGTCGAAAGAGGCGACTTACGGGATCGGGTCGTCAGGTGGTCAGGCTTGCTGACTTGGTTTATGCATGTCATCGTATCCCAATTGTGTTGATCAACGCTCATGATGTCAATCACTGGATTGTCTGGTCCAGACTTGATTATTTCCAGACCGCCATTATATAGATGGAATATTGCTGAGTCAGGCGTTAAGTGACAAACAAACAAACATAACCCCCTCTGACTGTGTTGCTCATGCTATCAACCACTGGTTTGTCTGGCCCAGACTCATATGTTTACAAGCTATCATGATATACCTGGAATTCTACAATCTACAGCATTGCACAGCACTCAGTCATTCCAAACATTCCATAAAACGATATAAGTAAATTGTATAATGATGTCTGGTAAAAGGCGACTATGATTGTCCCAAGAGGCGACTAACAGGATCGGGTGGTCAGGCTCGCTGACTTGGTTGATGCATGTCATCATATCCAAAATGCATGGATCGATGCTCATAATGTCAACCACTGGTTTGTCTGGCCCAGACTCATATGTTTACAAGCTATCATGATATACCTGGAATTCTACAATCTACAGCATTGCACAGCACTCAGTCATTCCAAACATTCCATAAAACGACATAAGTAAATTGTATAATGATGTCTGGTAAAAGGCAACTATGCTTGTCCCAAGAGGGGACTAACAGGATCGGGTGGTCAGGCTCGCTGACTTGGTTGATGCATGTCATCATATCCCAAATGCGTGGATCGATGCTCATGATGTCTCTCACTGGATTGTCTGGCCCAGACTCGATTATTTACAGACCGCCTTCATATAGCTGGAATATTGCTGAGTGCAGCGTTAAACAACAAAGAACGAAAGAAACAAACATTATGTCTGGTCTGAAATTAAAACATTTGGATTTTTTGGACCTTTTTGGACAGGTGTTGATATTATTTCATTTACGCAATGTATTGCTTCATTTGGAAAGATGTCACACTGGTGATGATGGAGAATGTGGTTATTTGAATGAGATTATTATGACACTTTATTTTATTTATTTTTTCAAATAAATGAGTTTTCTTCACAAATGAAAATACTTTTGAACAACCTGTCAACAAAATCTACTGTTTAAAAAACCCAGCTTTTGATATTTTGAATGATAACTGGACATTTCAAGTAAATGCATATCAATGTTCTTAGGTTGTAAACCGCCTCAGTGGTCTAGTGGTAGAGCGTCCGCCTGGAAGGCGGAAGGTCTGGGGTTCGATCCCCAGCCACGTCATACCAAAAGACGTTAAAAATGGTACTTGTTGTTACCCTGTCTGGCACTCGGCATTAAGGGGCTAAAACAAGGACTGGTCAGCTCGGAGTCAGTATACTGTGCCTGAGTGGGGTATTTATGTTAAACTGTGGCATGGTATCTCAGTGAGCTAGCTCTATAAATCGGGATTAGTCCGGTCTAGTACAAGCAGCCCCCCCCACACACACGTGCATGCACGTCGCTATATAAGTGCAATAATGTTGGATGCGACGTTAAACCCAATTTCATCCCACCTCTTTGGTAGTAGGTCAAATGTAAAACTACTTTTGTTCCTATTCATTCTGAGCTTCCATGCATTCACTCATTCCAAAACTACCATGAACAATAGACGTAAGTAAATAATACAATTAAGTCGGGTCTGAGATCATCAAATTCAAATATAATTGGACTCCTTTTGACAGATGTTGGTATAATTTCATCGACAGCGGCATGTTGAGCTTAGTATCTTTGAAAGATGTCCCACTGGAAAATGTGCTAATGGAAAATATACAATTGATGTGTCTGTAAGCTTTAGCAGACAACAGCACTTTAATACTTATCTTTGAACTGCCCATTCAGTCATCACTAAGAATATTACATCTTGGCTCTCTCTAAAATAAGTCTGAGGGAGATTTATGAAGGATTTATATGACTGTTTCGGGTAGTTGTGAGAATAGGAGCTTATAGATAATACACTTAAAAGTCCAATTACCTTCTTCAAACTAACACCGAACACATCTTTCTTCATAAAGTGACCACGACGCTTGAAGTTGGTCTAACTTTGGTGCCAAGAGATTTAATCTACTCCCTTAAGGTTTCCATAATTCAAACAATGTCTTCAACTGCCTGGATGGGAATGAACACTTTTATTCAGAGCGACACAACACATCTCCTATTCACATGGGCATTTTCACACATGCGCATCTTTCATCCAAGATTGAAAATTTGTATTCTATGGGCATTGGAGAGATTTACAGGCTGGACTCTGTCTCCCCATCAAACAGCAGGATTGTTTCATTACCACATTCTGCATTCCAAGTGCATGGGAGGATTTTAATTAAGGAATATGCATGCTCATATTGTATTTGCCGACAATTAAATATTGTTGATGTTTCGTTGTGCATGCATGGAAATTAACATTTTTGGGGAGAGTTTGCGTTCATTGTTGTCAGAGTTTGAAACAAACAGAAGCATCCTTTATTGATGGCGACTGATCATCCCGGCCAATAACCTTTACTTCAGGGTGTGTTTACAACTAATTAACATGCTCGCCTCAAGTTCACGTAATACACATTGGGTTTGGATCATGTGGTTCAGTATGTTTCACAAAGGAAATAGGTTGCTAACTTAATGAAAATTAATAGTTCTTATGAAACCTCTACCTCTATTACATATCTGCCATAAATCCTGTATTTTGGCTTCAATCACACTGACTAAAATCTTCAGATTTTTAACAGATTTCCTCTTCACTGTCAATTAAACATAACTAGTTGTCGCCAAGTAGTCTCGTAACTACCCAAGAATGAAAATTAATAATTGTAAGTTAGAAATGGACTTTTAAAAAAAAAAAATTCATTGCATGAGTAATCTGTTTGGTTTTGATTGTAAAATTGATTTATTGCTTCAAAACCTTTGAAACAGTTTCAGTATTGTTCATTTTAAAAAAATGTTCCAGGGTACAATACCTCGTATATATAAAACATCAATTGCCAGAGAATAGTCAAATTTTGATTATCCGATTAAACTGCTTGCTGTAAAAGGCGACTAAGCTTGTCGTAAGAGGAGACGGGATCGGGTGGTCAGGTTGATGGTGACTTGGTTGATACATGCCATCGTATCCCAATTGCGTGGATCTATGTTCATGATATCAATCACTGGATTGTCTGGTCCAGACTCAATTATTTACAGACCGCCATCATAAAGCTGGAATATTGCTGAGTGTGGTGTTAAACAACAAACAAACAATCAAACAAACCATAAGACTATTAAGACACTTTTATTCAGTTTTGATTTCGAAATCTGTCAAATTTGAATTATCAACCAAATATGGAAGATCTGAAGCGAAATCTAGATATCATTCCATCTACCATTGTTCCTCTACTTGACAGAATAATTTTGCTGTTCTGAGTACGTCCATTAATCTGTCTTCGCGCACAAGCAGGTGAGTTCATGGGACTAATGTGTTACAAGACATCTCTCAAAATTACCGTTATTAGAAGTTCCAAATGAATATCTGTAATTGTACTTCCTGTTGACAAATGGTTGCGAATGAAGAACAAGAAGGAGGCCCCTACTGCCTCGTCCCTTGCATCTTCGTAATTACAGCAGAGGAAATGAAAGCCGCATTTGCAGTTGGTAAATAGGTGGTGTTATTTCCAGCATCCATATGCCATCATCGTGAGACTTATTACTCTTCCAGAGGAGATCTTTGTGCATTAAATGTTCCTGTATCTCTGTCAAAGTAATCAGAACATCTGCAGTGTACATTAGTTGTGTCTACTTCGTATTTATGCATGACATCTTTATAATGTTGCAATAAGTGAAGTGATCACTTTGATTAGAAGGGATATGTCATTGATTTTATGCACTGCTGAGCTGATATTATTCTGTAAAGGGGGTTGATTCTTTCCATTAGTGGAAAAAATAAGTAATGTATGGTTTTGAAAATGTTGGTACATTTGGATGGTTTGATTTCCAAATGGCAAACTGTACGGCTATCAAATACTCTTTAAATTCATTACGTTTTTTCTAGTTTCCACTCACATTAAGCAGTGTTTTTAGAAGAACATTTGGAACTTTTCTCTATGAATGGAGAGATTCACACATTAAGCACATTTATGTGATAATTGTATTTAGGAGATGAATGTTGGGACATTTTGTAAAAATCGAATAAAACATGGTTCTATACTCCGACTTTATTGACAAGCAGACACACCCATCAGCATGTTATGGTATAATTTCGACAAATGGGCAGTAGTCAGTAGGGCATTTGACTGATTTTGCTCTTCTCCGTTGCCGCTCTTAAGAGAGCTACCTATGTCTCTATCACATTTGCAGGCCTCAGATTTTTACCAAGTAGCCATATGGCTACTGGCATTTTTTTCCAGGTAGCCAGTGGTAAAATCAGGAAGTAAAGCCAATATTGTAGGTAGCCCGATGTGTTTGAAATTATCTTCTATCAAATAACCATTATAATATGTACAAGTCATAGCATTAGTCTTGGAATTGTATATTAGTGGAAACTGTACTTGATTTTTGTTATTTGTGACTCTAGAAATGATGCAATTTATGTTACTAGATTATATAGGTATATCCTTGCTTATCCAATGAGCATTGTCAACTAAAATAAAATACTAATTAGATTAATATTTATGTATTTCGGTTCATTGTCAACTTCAGGAGGAATTTCATTTGCAAGTACAATTATAAGCAGATGTGTTTTCCAAGATCAGCTGTTATTTATTTTTGTGCCTACATATGTGTAGCAATAGAATTTAGTCGCCACAAGAAATTTTTCAAGGTAGTCATTTGGCTACCTCTGAATTTTAGACAGTAGACAAATTGAAATTTAAGTCACATTGGCGACCATTTTAGTCACAACTTTGAGGCCTGATTTAGCCATTTGGTTTAGTCAGATTTTTTAGCTGACCTGACTGAAAGTGAGCGCGTGTCAAATGTGACATGTTGTTCATTCTGTTCTTCATCTGTCTGTCATAAACTGACTATTTTTCATTCCTGCAAGCAAATGGTTAAGAGTTAAATGACACATTTCATACAAGAATTCCAATAGAGGCACTGCACATGCTGCATTAATTTGTAACCAGTTTGGGGTGATCAGGTAGCCTAGTGGTTAAAGCGTTCGCTCGTCATGCTGAAGACCCGGGTTTGATTCCCGACATGGGTACAATGTGTGAGGCCCATTTCTGGTGTCCCCGCCATGATATTGCTTGAATATTGCTAAAAGCAGCATAAAACCATAGTCACCCATTATTACTGAGATGAGACTTTTAATGTAGAAGAAATGATGTATAATGAGTGTAAATAGATGAAAATACTCTTCCAAGCTATCAGCGATGCAGATGTCACATGCAATACCTTACCATTGTTCAGGAGAAGATTTATCAGGAAATAGAAATGACACAAGCATGTGTGAAATGTTGCCTGCGTTGGATCGGATACTCTGCAATGTTGAGATGTCTCTCTGCGTTAGACAATGTTGCATGCTGAGGCCTCTTTCATTGTGGCTTTGGTTACAAAAAAACAGTTCATGTTTGTCATAGAGATGTGTCGGAATCTCATAACCTTACATCATTGTGTCATTTGCTGTGTCAGCAGCGAAGGGTGATATGCCTGTTTCATGCATCACTGAGCTTGAATAGTCTCATTCGTTTCTTCCGCATGTTCTACAGGTTCAGGAATTCCATGTGAAGGTTCTGCGAACATTTGCCAAGAAGGTCGGTCAATGGTGAAGAAGTCAGCTGGAATGGTACTGATTGACATGCAGTCATAACTCTCCGTAAAACAAAGCTCATAGAAATGGAAATATATCACTAAGAAAAATATCTGGAATTTCCATCACCCAACAAGAAGTGCTTAGGAATATGTGGTGTTAAGAACAGCGCCTTGAATCCTCTTCAAAACATGAGCGCTAAAGAGAACCCAATTATATGGTTTGGCATGTTCTGTTTTGACTGTGTATTGCTTTTTGGGGCTAATATTATCATAGAAAAAGAATTGTTTTGAAGCCAAGTGCATGGAACTATTTTATGATTCATCTGGAACAATCCCTCAATTGTTAGCGGTTTGACAACGTGAGTCTGTCATTTGTCCGTTTTCTCAAAAAATATTATCTTTATGAATGAGAACCATATAAGAAAACTGTATCATGTTCTGTTGTCTGAAGTGGATGTTTTTTTGGTAAGAGTAAAAAATACACATTTTGACACCTATTGTTCAAATTTCTTTGTTTTTTTCTTAAACCTTGTTTGATGGTTTGTGAAGATGAATACTTTCCTTATCACTTGTGCCCGTTGATGTACATAGGTAATCTAAATTTGCTGATATCAGGTTTATTTTGTGAAAGTGTTTTTTTCAGTGTTGAATACAGTTGGTAACATGGTTGCACAAGGAATTCGAAAAAATACGGGAAAGAGAAAGCTAATACCTTTACATGTTGTAATTTAATACATTGAGATGAAAAATACAAGCTTTCACATTTTGCTTCGGAGAAGGTTTATGTCAGTCTTGTTTTGTTCGGCTTTCAGCAAACACATTGTTACTTGATAGCTACGATTCGGTTGCCTCAGTGAGCTGAAAAGACATAATACATTAGAAAACATTCAGTGGTCAAGTTCAGATATTTATGTGAAATGATGAACACAGCTGACACTTAATGTGACACTCATGTGGAATATTAAAATTTCTTTTTTCTTTGTAATATTCCCCAGGAATAGATGCCTTGTTGATTTTATGTGATGAAATATGATTTTTGACCAACTTAATTTTCTCATGAATTGTCTTTTGTTTGAAATCTGAATGCTGAATTCATTTGATGTCCTAACTAGAAGAAAAGCATCTTCTTTAGCGTCACATGAGAGCTTTCCCTTCTTGTGTGGACAGCTTGGGGACTTGAGGCAATTTCTACATCCTTGATTATCCAGTATACATCTCCATTCTATTTCAATAAATGCCCTAGATCCATTTCCAATTGTAGGTTTGTTTTGAGTTTAGTTTGAATTATGGATGCTGAATTATGGATGCTGAGAAAGGAAATTCAATCAAATCATTCTCCTAAGCTGAAGAAGTTAAGTGCTAGGTTGAGATAGGAGCAGTGTTGTGGTGTACATGTCGCTTCCAACATGAGGAGGAGCGGTGGGGTAGCCTTGTGGTTAAAGCGTTTGCTTTACACACTGACAATCCAGGTTTGATTCCCCACATGGATACAATGTGTGAAGCCCATTTCTGGTGAATTTCTTGCTAAAAGTGGAGTAAAACCATAATCACTCACTCACTCTTAAAGGATGCTACAGGGGCAATGGGTCCAGAGGACTTTTTTGGTTTGTTGTTTAACCCCGCACTCAGCAATATTCCAGCTATATGACGGCGGTCTGTAAATAATCAAGTCTGGACCAGACAATCGTGTGACATCATGAACATCGATCCATGCAATTGGGATATGATGACATGCTTCAACCAAGTCAGCGAGCCTGACCACCCGATCCCGTTAGTCGCCTCTTACGACAAGTATAATCCCCTTTTATGGCAAGTATGGGTTGCTGAAGACCTATTCTACCCCGGATCTTCACGGGTCTCCAGGGGACTTAAGAAATACACTTGCCAGTCATTAGGGACTTGGTTTAATTATCATGTTGACTACGTGAAGATCTGGGTTAGAATTGTTCTACATAAATTCATGCTTGTCGTATGAGGTAACTATTGGGCATCGGGTGGTCAGACTTGCTGACTCAGTTCATGCATATCATCGTTTCCCATCTTCATTGATCGATGCTAATGATGTCAATCACCAGATTGTGTGGTCAAGATTCAGTTGCTTACAGACGGCTGGAATATTGCCTAATGGGGGGTTATCAAAAAAATATATATATTTGATCCTTTTGAGAGTTTTTTCCAATGGAGCTTGTTAACACTGTGCAAGCTCAACAGAAACACAGTTTCATTGAACATCAGACTATTCCATGCTGTCCTGACCATTTTGATTTCATTTCGAATCCAACGTTCCACAGCTGAAGAGAAAGACATTTAGATGATAATTAAATCCTGCTCATGTTTGAACATTATGTACAGTGCGTGATGAAAATACTCTTTCAAGCTTCTTGTGATCGTTATGAATTTCAACTTCATAACATGCCAGTTGAATCACTGATATATGCATTTTCTTACTTTATTTCTCAAAAGTTGCATAAAAGGAACCAAATTATGGATATTCCAAACAGATTTCTTCATGCACATTTCTTTTTTTAAGTAGCATTTTTTTTTTTCTTTTGCATAAAAATAGAAATTCCATCTGGTGTATGTGAAATAGATTAGAACAAAGTCATGCACTTGGCAATATATTCCAGAGTTCTTTGAACCCCCTTGTTGGTTGTGCTTGTGATAGTGTCCAGAGACAGGCTATAGAGTGGAGCATCCCAATGCTAATTGCCTGATGACTGATATCAATATAGCCTTTCAGCTTGAAAAAACTACTGGGTGCTTATGGAAAGTAATGAGTCTGGAATATATATTTTATTAAAAGATGGCTTACAGTTTCAGGAATGTAGGAGAAGTATAATGTGGTGTGTATATTTTGATACAGATGGAGGAGAAATGGGGGAGTTCAATGGCTTTCCACATTTTGCCCATGGGGAACCAAATTCATGCACAGCTTGATGAGTGACCCTGAGATAATTAAGAACTACAATTTTTTGACAATGTAAAATTATCATCTTGTTGCATATAAGGTTTGTTTTGTTTTTTGGCATGTACGCTACACCACACTCAACAATATTCCTGCTTTATGACGGCTGTCTGTAAATAATCGAGCCTGGACCAGATGATCTACTTAATTGGGATACGATGACATGCATCAACCAAGTCAGTGAGCTTGGACATCTGATCGCATAAGTCGCCCTCTTATGGCAAGCGTGGGTTGCTGAAGACCTATTCTACTCCGGATCTTCACGGGGATTCATATAAGCATCGTAAGGCCCAGTCGTCTATGGCAGTACAATGCCCTGTGCAAACAATGGGGAAACTGGGTTAGAAGAGGTCCCCAGCCCCTATGCTGGTCTAAGAGGCATCTGAATGGGACATGTGGTCAAGCTCTGTGACATGTTGATGGCATGTATATCATACCCTGATGGCTTGGATAGTTGCTCACAATATCAATCACTGGTTTGTTCCAGATTGGATTATTTACAGGCAGCTGTCACTTAGGTGAAATATTGCTGAGTGCGGCGATAAAAAACAAACAATTAACCTTGCAGAGTTGCGTCCCTTAGATGTGCCAGGAACCAATGATTATGGCTTCGAATTACTTCGTTTTCCTCCCCGATGAAGCTGTCATGCTGTATATAAGTGAAATATTGTCCAAGGTGGCATGAGACCAAAGTCACTCTCTCACTCACACACTATTAAAGTGGAATGTTCGCATATATGTGGTTTGTAGCACATCAGTGTTAATAAAGTAATTCTGCCGTTATGAAGATTTAGGTGACAAAAGCATGGCCTCTATTTAGCGTACATCTCCGAATAACTGGTGAACATGAACATGTAATTTAGCATGGATGTGTTTATTATGAAACTGTCTGGGACGCTGAGTGAATGACTAGGTTCAAGTCCCAATAGATGTCCCAGCCTTCACAGGCAATGAAAACATGGCTAGGAGGAGATTGCATGGGGAGTAATCATCATCTATGAGTTTCATCGGCCGATCATTGTTATGGCAGCATTATTGCCAGATAAATGGGAGCGTTCTTTGAAGGAAGCACGACACGGCCCTCTACATCCTGTTTTGTAGAGTGTGTAAAAGCATAGGTCCCTGCAGACTGCACATCTCAAGTGAGATTCCTTGGGAAAACATTTCTGCATTTTAATGGCAATTTGGGATAATTTTGTGTTTTAGAAGAAAAGCAAGGAGAAAATGCAATACGGAACTATCAGCCTTGAGCTGAGACATCAAAAGGGTCTTGGATTGAGTTAGATGTAATATTGTCATCTGTTGGCTACTTTGTGCAAAAATACCGACTTTGACAAAACCTGCCCATTTTTCAGAGCCGTTGTTCCCCTGTTCATTTCATGTCTTTGAGAACATATTGGCTGTTGGTAACCCATGGCTAGAGCTGTCTGTCCTGCCAGGCACTTCATTGATAAATGGTGATGGAGACATGTTCCCACATCGAAATGCTGCAGATTGTTGTTTCAAGGACAGTATTGTTTTTTTGTTTTGTGTGGTTGAAATGGATGTACTCAATATTTACCACTGAACATGTACATCGGCTGCATGGAGCTCACAGCTTTTAGGAGATATGTGATATTATGCTTCTGTTGGGAAAACACAATTTGGGTGGTCTGTTAACGTTCCTAGAAGCTGCCGTATCTTTGGATTTCTTTTGTTGAACTTGGAAAACAGTAAACTACAAGAAGAATGTGGTGATCTCCCCTGGCAGGTGCATCCCGCCAGATGGCGCTGAATCATCGTCACCTGTCAGCGCCACCTGATAAACACATTACATACTGCACACTGTAATATTTCTCCGACAGCTAATTGGGCAAGAACAATTAAACCATTAGTTCTGTGATAGACACTGCTTGATAACCTCGGGGTCACCGAGGGTTTGCAGACAGAGGTTCAGGAGGGGAAAGAGAGAGAGAAGGATGAAAGTTTGGAATGATGTCCAAAAGAGATATGGTCTTGTATAATTGTAAATATTGGCTTGACTTGTCCACATAAACAAAAGTGTGTTTAGGTTGAGGGTGGTAAATTGGTGGTGACCAGGTGGTAGGCCCATAAAGGTCCACGACTAACAGTGTCTGAGAGGACTGTCTAGGATCACGTTCCAGAGGTTGTGCTGTATCTAGATCCTAGGCCCTGTTTCACCACAATCTGAGATAATACAGGGTAAAATAAAGTCAATCTGCTTTCACAATCAGTTGATCGAGTTTGTTGGATGGCGATAAGGGTCTTCTCTATTATGGTGGCAGCAAAAATGAAGATGTTTTCTCAACAATTCGGCATACAAAGCATGAATGCATTCCTTGGGAGTTGACCAATAGCTTTGTGCGTGTGCGTGTGTAGGGGGCGATGCTGGAATCTATTTTGGGGCAATATTTTTTCAGTCAGTGCTTTAAAACATACCGG
Organism: Haliotis rufescens; assembly: GCF_023055435.1. NCBI lineage: Eukaryota > Metazoa > Mollusca > Gastropoda > Lepetellida > Haliotidae > Haliotis > Haliotis rufescens. The sequence continues at coordinate 10,746,840 of NW_025963924.1, forward strand.
TAATTCTTTTCTTCTCTAAGAGGAAGAACCAAACAGAATTTTTTGGACACGCAAAAGATTATTTTGCAGAATATCCATTAATTTTTTTTATTACTGATGTAGAACTAGACTAATATTTGTTCACAGGAATAATGTTATCTTGTTTAAAAATATATATCTACAAAATAAAAAATAATATCCAAATGGAGCCCAGAACAATGCATTATTTTGAGGCTGAGGCTGTCTACCTATCTATCTACTCTTGCCAAATCATTGTAGACTTGTTGGATTCTTTTTGTAATATATTCTCTGTGGTCTACAGGACAGACTGTTGTAGCACCTGAGGACAAGTTATATTTCAGAGACTGATAATCTTTCTTCTTTTTCACCCACTGGTCAGCCCCTGAACATGGATACATACACTCTTTATATTCATCATATATCACAGGCAATAGGCAGTAGAATTTAATTATTTGTAAGTGTTAAGCTGGAATATTCATAAGCTCAAGGGAACTTTGATTTTATCACTGTCTGCACTTTTTCATCATTTGTTGTCAGTCGATGTAAAATATTTTCCTTTGATCTCCTGGACTGAAATAGCTGAGACTTCCCACTCATGATGATGCTAATGGTATTTCTTGTGTAATTTATCAATATAAAAAACACACATTCACTAAATAAAAAAATAAAAAATTGAAAAAAGTTTTTAAAAAAGCACAAGGTTTAGAAAGCTGAAACTTCATGGGAATAGTAAAGGTTATCCAGAGTTTAACATCTTTTAAAAGACATTTAACTTGGCTGTTTGTAATAAGTTGCAAAACGTGTATCTCCTCTCACTATAATGGCTAAACTCTGTGTTGAAATGATTATTTTCTCACTCAATAGAACTTGGATAGTTTAAAGACATAAGAGTTGGACATTCATCGTTGTTAGAAGGTTAAAGACTCAGAGAGTTTACGCTATGCTGCAGAGATAAACATCATATTTGTGCCGGCACATGGTCCTGTTCATAGCACACAGGAGACAAATCAGGTGGTTTAGCAACTTTGGTCGCGGAAAGTAGCTGGATGAGTTTCGTCCGACTTGACTCTGGGAGTTTCTAATGGTTCTGTCCTGCCCCACACTGAAGCACACGTTACATGTGGTGTCTCCTCAGGAAAGTGACTTTGTTCGAAATATGCCTCTATTCATCCATCAGTAAATGGGTACCCAGTAGGATCAGATAGTATTGTGACTTGTTAACCTTCTATTGCCACACATGGGTTGTATATTCCCCAGTGAGCTGACAATAAATTGTTGATTGCACACAGTATCCTGCTGGTCATACAGTGTCCTGCTGGTCATACAGTGTCCTCAGTACTGTGTCCTGCTGGTCATACAGTGTCCTCAGTACTGTGTCCTGCTGGTCATACAGTATCCTGCTGGTTATACAGTGTCCTCAGTACTGTGTCCTGCTGGTCATACAGTGTCCTGCTGGTTATACAGTGTCCTGCTGGTTATACAGTGTCCTGCTGGTTATACAGTATCCTGCTGGTCATACAGTGTCCTGCTGGTTATACAGTGTCCTGCTGGTTATACAGTGTCCTGCTGGTTATACAGTGTCCTGCTGGTTATACAGTGTCCTGCTGGTCATACAGTGTCCTGCTGGTTATACAGTGTCCTCAGTACTGTGTCCTGCTGGTCATACAGTGTCCTGCTGGTTATACAGTGTCCTGCTGGTTATACAGTGTCCTGCTGGTCATACAGTGTCCTGCTGGTCATACAGTGTCCTGCTGGTCATACAGTATCCTGCTGGTTATACAGTGTCCTGCTGGTTATACAGTGTCCTGCTGGTCATACAGTGTCCTGCTGGTCATACAGTGTCCTGCTGGTCATCCAGTGTCCTGCTGGTTATACAGTATCCTGCTGGTCATACAGTGTCCTGCTGGTTATACAGTGTCCTGCTGGTCATACAGTATCCTGCTGGTCATACAGTGTCCTGCTGGTCATCCAGTGTCCTGCTGGTTATACAGTATCCTGCTGGTCATACAGTATCCTGCTGGTCATACAGTGTCCTGCTGGTCATACAGTGTCCTCAGTACTGTGTCCTGCTGGTTATACAGTATCCTGCTGGTCATACAGTGTCCTGCTGGTTATACAGTGTCCTGCTGGTCATCCAGTGTCCTGCTGGTTATACAGTATCCTGCTGGTTATACAGTGTCCTGCTGGTCATCCAGTGTCCTGCTGGTTATACAGTATCCTGCTGGTCATACAGTGTCCTGCTGGTTATACAGTGTCCTGCTGGTCATACAGTATCCTGCTGGTCATACAGTATCCTGCTGGTCATACAGTGTCCTGCTGGTCATACAGTGTCCTCAGTACTGTGTCCTGCTGGTTATACAGTATCCTGCTGGTCATACAGTGTCCTGCTGGTTATACAGTGTCCTGCTGGTCATACAGTGTCCTGCTGGTTATACAGTGTCCTGCTGGTTATACAGTGTCCTGCTGGTCATCCAGTGTCCTGCTGGTTATACAGTATCCTGCTGGTCATACAGTGTCCTGCTGGTCATCCAGTGTCCTGCTGGTCATACAGTATCCTGCTGGTCATACAGTATCCTGCTGGTCATACAGTGTCCTGCTGGTCATACAGTGTCCTGCTGGTCATACAGTGTCCTCAGTACTGTGTCCTGCTGGTTATACAGTGTCCTGCTGGTTATACAGTGTCCTGCTGGTCATCCAGTGTCCTGCTGGTTATACAGTATCCTGCTGGTCATACAGTGTCCTGCTGGTCATACAGTGTCCTCAGTACTGTGTCCTGCTGGTCATACAGTATCCTGCTGGTCATACAGTGTCCTGCTGGTTATACAGTATCCTGCTGGTCATCCAGTGTCCTGCTGGTTATACAGTATCCTGCTGGTCATACAGTGTCCTGCTGGTCATACAGTGTCCTGCTGGTCATACAGTGTCCTGCTGGTCATACAGTGTCCTCAGTACTGTGTCCTGCTGGTTATACAGTATCCTGCTGGTCATACAGTGTCCTGCTGGTCATACAGTGTCCTGCTGGTCATACAGTGTCCTGCTGGTCATACAGTGTCCTGCTGGTCATACAGTGTCCTCAGTACTGTGTCCTGCTGGTCATACAGTGTCCTCAGTACTGTGTCCTGCTGGTCATACAGTGTCCTGCTGGTCATACAGTGTCCTCAGTACTGTGTCCTGCTGGTTATACAGTGTCCTGCTGGTTATACAGTGTCCTGCTGGTCATACAGTGTCCTGCTGGTCATACAGTGTCCTCAGTACTGTGTCCTGCTGGTTATACAGTATCCTGCTGGTCATACAGTGTCCTGCTGGTCATACAGTGTCCTGCTGGTCATACAGTGTCCTCAGTACTGTGTCCTGCTGGTCATCCAGTGTCCTGCTGGTTATACAGTATCCTGCTGGTCATACAGTGTCCTGCTGGTCATACAGTGTCCTGCTGGTCATACAGTGTCCTGCTGGTTATACAGTATCCTGCTGGTTATACAGTGTCCTGCTGGTTATACAGTGTCCTCAGTACTGTGTCCTGCTGGTCATACAGTGTCCTGCTGGTCATACAGTGTCCTGCTGGTTATACAGTATCCTGCTGGTTATACAGTGTCCTGCTGGTCATACAGTGTCCTGCTGGTCATACAGTGTCCTGCTGGTCATACAGTGTCCTGCTGGTTATACAGTGTCCTGCTGGTCATACAGTGTCCTCAGTACTGTGTCCTGCTGGTCATACAGTGTCCTGCTGGTCATACAGTGTCCTGCTGGTCATACAGTGTCCTGCTGGTCATACAGTGTCCTGCTGGTCATACAGTGTCCTGCTGGTCATCCAGTGTCCTGCTGGTTATACAGTATCCTGCTGGTCATACAGTGTCCTGCTGGTTATACAGTGTCCTGCTGGTCATACAGTGTCCTGCTGGTCATACAGTGTCCTGCTGGTTATACAGTGTCCTGCTGGTCATACAGTGTCCTGCTGGTTATACAGTGTCCTGCTGGTTATACAGTGTCCTGTTGGTTATACAGTATCCTGCTGGTTATACAGTGTCCTGCTGGTTATACAGTGTCCTGCTGGTCATACAGTGTCCTGCTGGTCATACAGTGTCCTGCTGGTCATCCAGTGTCCTGCTGGTTATACAGTATCCTGCTGGTCATACAGTGTCCTGCTGGTTATACAGTGTCCTGCTGGTCATACAGTATCCTGCTGGTCATACAGTGTCCTGCTGGTCATCCAGTGTCCTGCTGGTTATACAGTATCCTGCTGGTCATACAGTATCCTGCTGGTCATACAGTGTCCTGCTGGTCATACAGTGTCCTGCTGGTTATACAGTGTCCTCCTGGTCATACAGTGTCCTGCTGGTCATACAGTGTCCTGCTGGTTATACAGTGTCCTGCTGGTTATACAGTGTCCTGCTGGTCATACAGTGTCCTGCTGGTCATACAGTGTCCTGCTGGTTATACAGTGTCCTCCTGGTCATACAGTGTCCTGCTGGTTATACAGTGTCCTCCTGGTCATACAGTGTCCTGCTGGTCATACAGTGTCCTGCTGGTTATACAGTGTCCTGCTGGTTATACAGTGTCCTGCTGGTTATACAGTGTCCTCCTGGTCATACAGTGTCCTGCTGGTCATACAGTGTCCTGCTGGTTATACAGTGTCCTGCTGGTTATACAGTGTCCTGCTGGTCATACAGTGTCCTGCTGGTCATACAGTGTCCTGCTGGTTATACAGTATCCTGCTGGTCATACAGTGTCCTGCTGGTTATACAGTGTCCTGCTGGTCATCCAGTGTCCTGCTGGTTATACAGTATCCTGCTGGTCATACAGTGTCCTGCTGGTCATACAGTGTCCTGCTGGTTATACAGTATCCTGCTGGTCATACAGTGTCCTGCTGGTCATACAGTGTCCTGCTGGTTATACAGTATCCTGCTGGTCATACAGTATCCTGCTGGTCATACAGTGTCCTGCTGGTCATACAGTGTCCTCAGTACTGTGTCCTGCTGGTCATACAGTGTCCTGCTGGTCATACAGTGTCCTGCTGGTCATACTGTGTCCTGCTGGTTATACAGTGTCCTGCTGGTTATACAGTGTCCTGCTGGTTATACAGTATCCTGCTGGTTATACAGTGTCCTGCTGGTTATACAGTGTCCTGCTGGTCATACAGTGTCCTGCTGGTCATACAGTGTCCTGCTGGTTATACAGTGTCCTGCTGGTCATACAGTGTCCTGCTGGTCATACAGTGTCCTGCTGGTCATACAGTATCCTGCTGGTTATACAGTGTCCTGCTGGTCATCCAGTGTCCTGCTGGTTATACAGTATCCTGCTGGTTATACAGTGTCCTGCTGGTCATACAGTGTCCTCAGTACAGTGTCCTGCTGGTTATACAGTGTCCTCAGTACTGTGTCCTGCTGGTCATACAGTGTCCTGCTGGTTATACAGTATCCTGCTGGTTATACAGTATCCTGCTGGTCATCCAGTGTCCTGCTGGTTATACAGTGTCCTGCTGGTCATACAGTGTCCTGCTGGCCATACAGTGTCCTGCTGGTTATACAGTGTCCTGCTGGTTATACAGTGTCCTGCTGGTTATACAGTGTCCTGCTGGTCATACAGTGTCCTGCTGGTCATACAGTGTCCTGCTGGTTATACAGTGTCCTGCTGGTCATACAGTGTCCTGCTGGTTATACAGTGTCCTGCTGGTCATACAGTGTCCTGCTGGTCATACAGTGTCCTGCTGGTTATACAGTGTCCTGCTGGTCATACAGTGTCCTGCTGGTCATACAGTGTCCTGCTGGTTATACAGTGTCCTGCTGGTCATACAGTGTCCTGCTGGTCATACAGTGTCCTGCTGGTCATCTAGTGTCCTGCTGGTCATACAGTGTCCTGCTGGTTATACAGTGTCCTGCTGGTCATACAGTGTCCTGCTGGTCATACAGTGTCCTGCTGGTCATACAGTGTCCTGCTGGTTATACAGTGTCCTGCTGGTTATACAGTGTCCTGCTGGTTATACAGTGTCCTGCTGGTCATACAGTGTCCTGCTGGTTATACAGTGTCCTGCTGGTCATACAGTGTCCTCAGTACTGTGTCCTGCTGGTTATACAGTGTCCTGCTGGTCATACAGTGTCCTGCTGGTTATACAGTATCCTGCTGGTTATACAGTGTCCTGCTGGTCATACAGTATCCTGCTGGTTATACAGTGTCCTGCTGGTTATACAGTGTCCTGCTGGTTATACAGTGTCCTGCTTGTCATACAGTGTCCTGCTGGTTATACAGTATCCTGCTGGTTATACAGTGTCCTGCTGGTCATACAGTATCCTGCTGGTTATACAGTGTCCTGCTGGTTATACAGTATCCTGCTGGTTATACAGTGTCCTGCTGGTTATACAGTGTCATGCTGGTTATACAGTGTCCTGCTGGTTATACAGTGTCCTGCTGGTTATACAGTGGCCTGCTGGTTATACAGTAGCCTGCTGGTCATTTTAGATCAAATAAATGAATCATGTTTCTATCCTTTCCTAATTTAAGAAAGTTATTTATGAAATGACAAATAAATTTATTCACCTTGGCATGATTTACATCAAATATTTGAATTAATGTACAAGAGAAAGGTTAAAAGAATTAAATGTGACAACAACTTTTCTAGGCAGTTCCAGATATAAAGCCGTTTTCCTCTAAAAATTATTTTCTATGGTACTTTGTATCAAGAATTGAATGGTAATATCTGCTCAAAGGATGTTCATCAACACTAAATGGCGAGGAAATCCAACTTTTGAATGTTATCATTGTTTTGCAAGTTCGCCCCATAATTATGTATTATGTATGGTGGTGAATGTATGCAATATCTTCCCTTTGTCATCAGTCCTGAACTTTTTCCACAAAACATTTCCCTACCATTTCTTTTTGGGAGATCACTGAGCGGAAGTTTTCTACGAGCCCATCTAACATCTTTTATGACGTTTATTACACATGAGTCATCCCAGTCTTTGCAGGATATAAAAAATATAAATCATTGCTGTACTAAGAAAAATGATTACATTTCCAATCTGCAGACAATGGTAGTTTCCAAATAAGCCATTGAGGACAATTCTTAGAAACATAATATGCATCCGAGCATACATTAATCCTCACTGTATCATAACTTGTCATAACGCTGCTACTCGCCTGACAACTAAATCTTGTCGACTAGCATCATCAAATGGTTTGCCTTCTGGACCATGGTAATTCTATATTTATTTGTCTGTCTTGTGATCGCTGGCATAAAGGTACTGGTGATAAACATCATGGACCGGTTACATGATAGTGTTTCATAATGGCCTCGCTGGAAGATTTCGTCTCGAAACTTAAATACTAACAGAGTATAACCTGTGAGATAATTACATAAATGTAATTGCAAGCATCGCACAGAACCAAAAGAATGATTCGACTCATTGTTGCCTGCAGTTAAGATAATGAGTGGGGGATAATTTTCTTCTGATGAGGCCATTCATATACATAAGATACAGCTATCTGCCTACAGACACTGTATGGAATATTTGTTAGGTAGGGAAGAAGGACATTTTTAAGAAGCTAATCAATTACTCGGAATGGAGAAGGGTGGTTTATTTGTTGCCTATAATGAAGAAGGGCTGGTGTCAGTTCGCCAAAAGTGTCCAGTTCTGTTCCACATGTTTGAGTAGCCAGGGAGAAGTGCTACTGGTGACACATTGCCTGCAGGTGTACTTCCATAGCATGACAAAAGTATTATTGCCGTCAGGTGTACTTCCATAGCATGACAAAAGTATTATTGCCGTCAGGTGTACTTCCATAGCATGACAAAAGTATTAATGCCGTCAGGTGTACTTCCATAGCATGACAAAAGTATTATAGCCTGCAGGTGTACTTCCATAGCATGACAAAAGTATTATTGCCGTCAGGTGACTTCCATAGCATGACAAAAGTATTATAGCCTGCAGGTGTACTTCCATAGCATGACAAAAGTATTATTGCCGTCAGGTGTACTTCCATAGCATGACAAAAGTATTATAGCCTGCAGGTGTACTTCCATAGCATGACAAAAGTATTATTGCCCTCAGGTGTACTTCCATAGCATGACAAAAGTATTATTGCCGTCAGGTGTACTTCCATAGCAAGACAAAAGTATTATTGCCGTCAGGTGTACTTCCATAGCATGACAAAAGTATTATTGCCGTCAGGTGTACTTCCATAGCATGACAAAAGTATTATTGCCCTCAGGTGTACTTCCATAGCAAGACAAAAGTAATATTGCCGTCAGGTGTACTTCCATAGCATGACAAAAGTATTATTGCCGTCAGGTGTACTTCCATAGCATGACAAAAGTATTATTGCCGTCAGGTGTACTTCCATAGCATGGCAAAAGTATTATTGCCCTCAGGTGTACTTCCATAGCATGACAAAAGTATTATTGCCGTCAGGTGTACTTCCATAGCATGACAAAAGTATTATTGCCGTCAGGTGTACTTCCATAGCATGACAAAAGTATTATTGCCGTCAGGTGTACTTCCATAGCATGACAAAAGTATAAGGACAAACTTTAATTAAATATTGTCATTACTCAAGGGATCGTTAAAGTGTTAATTGTAAACTTAAGTTTTGCTTCTTACTTGGGCTGGGACAAGTACAAATTTACCACCCGGATACCCACCCCCCTATTACCCGAAAATGGCGTAATGTATTTAGATACATGTATATAACGATCTGGTCACACTGAAGTTGACTGAAGTTTTATCTTTATTCAAACATATACAAGTCAGAAGGAATGTGTGTATAGTCAGAAAGATATGTGAACATTAGTCACTTATAGTGTAACCATTGAGTTCTAGATAATTTTTGCCATTAAACAATATATCACGTGACCAACCACGGGTCCAGGTAGTCCTGTAGGTACCCGGGTCCATCTGAGTACCCACCCTACCCGAGTTACCAGTCCAAGCCCTACTTCTTATGATGGGCCACTGTTCAATTGCTCTCTTTGGTCCAACTTAATGTGACTATTCATTATTAACATAAAATGTTCCAGTGTGCAGAACCTTTAATTTACAAGTACCTCACAATGACTTGACAAGTTTCCCTGTGTGAAAGCACCCCAGCTAGTTGCTATCTTCTCTTTCAACAGTCACTGAGCAAGTGCTTCTGGGTTGCAATAACTCGGCAAAGTTGCATTCTTTTGCTCCCCCAATAGTCTTCAGCTGCCTATACTTTTAAGAGGAGACTAATGGGATCGGGTGGCCAAGCTCGCTGACTTGGTTGTTGCGTGTCATCGTATCCCAATAGCGTAGATCAATGCTCATGATGTCAACACTGGATTGTCTGGTTCAGACTTGATTATTTACAGACCCCTGTCATAAAGCTTGAATATTGCTGAGTGCAGCATTAAACAACAAACAAAACTTTCTTTCACTGCCAGGGTGCACTGGTTTGGTGTTCCAAACCCAGGTTCATCCCGATTAAATCCTTGATCTGTCAATGCGAGAGCATGTTCATGGGTTCATTAAAGTAATGGGTCTCATTTTGAAAAAATCCTAATGCTTACCGGATGCAGGTGTGTAAGGTTTTCAGCTGCCCAATATTTCAATTCACTTGGCCACTTTTTATGAGTTTTAATTGCGTCAACCACCCAACAATAAGGTTTCGTCATTGCCAACACACACCAGAAGGCTCTCTGGGTCGTGCCTCGCCTGATAGCATCACATGCCACGTTTATCATGGTTCACTGGCCATGAGGTCCAATGTGATTTTATCTTTCATCTTATTTGACACATAATGTCATCATGGGTGAGAGCACAGTGGTGAAGCATCTTGAGGGTTATTGTACTCTGACTGTGCATCTTCAACCCCTGGACTTTCCACCCACATTAACACTGATTAAGGAAATATTCTGTGACAATAAAACCCCAGATCACTCCCACTTGGCTCCCCACTGTGAGTTAGGGGCCGTGGGGTAGCCAAATGGTAGTGCTCCCTCATCACACCAGTGGCCTGGATTTGATTCCTCCATATAGGAACAGATCCGTGAAGATCCGGAGTAGAATAGGTCCTCAGCAACCCATGCTTGTCCAAAGAGGTCACTATGCTAGTTGTAGGAGGCGACTAATGGGTTCGGGTGGTCAGGCTCACTGACTTCGTTGATGCATGTCATCATATCCCAATTGCATGGATTGATGCTCATGATGTCAGTCACTGGATTGCCTGGTCCTGACTCGAATATTTACAGATTCCCATCATATAGCTGGAATATTGCTGAGTGCGACGTTAAACAACAAACAAACAAACAACATGGGTACACTGTGTGAAGTCTATTTCCATTCCATGATTTGGCTGAATATTGCTAAAAGCAGCATACAACCCATCTCACTCACTCACAGAGGGTTGGAGGTGTAACAGGCATCTTGCGATTGTCACTGGTATTTCTCTGTTCAGTGGGGAATTGTTTTTATCCCAAACCCCCACCCCCGGTTGGGTAGCTTAGTGGTTAAAGCGTTCGCTCGTCACGCCGAAGACCCGGGTTTGATTCCTGACATGGGTACAATGTGTGAAGCCCATTGCTGGTGTCCCCCGCCGTGATTTTTGCTGGAATATTGCTAAAAGCGGCATAAAACCATACTCACTCACTCATTGTTTGACTAGGATGAAGATGTGTTTGACGAGGATAAACCTGGGCTATAATTGCCAGGGGTCTACAATAATATATATTGTGTCTTCTTTTTTAGATTTTCAGTTATGGATTTTTCTTTTATCAGTAATACATAATTATGTATTCAGTCAAACTGTGTCTGAATACTTTTCCACGAACAGTTGTTAGTGCTGTTGTTCAATTTATCATCACATTTAAGAACAAGTTTTAAAGGTCTATGTAGAGTTTGCATTGGCCTTGGGTTTCTAGGTGCCTTCTTCTCAAAACGAAGACATCAAAATTTAGGGTCCTCACGATGTTCAACAAAAAGGCTTTAAAATCACAAAAGCTATCTATAGCAAAATGACCACTTCCAGGCTGAAAGCTTGAAATTTGACTATTTCTTGGAAACGATATAAATGGTAGGGTTGATACATTGGGCGTGCTGAGTGCTTGGGAATTCATTGCGATCAGTGTGAAAAATAACACAGATATCAGTCACAGTGGAACAGTTTCAGACTTAGAGTTGACTATTCTGGTCAGTGGAATATTCAGTCTGCAATTGATCAAAACACATTAGTGCTCTACATTTTGGAAAAAGTCATTTGTAAATGAGCCAATGTTGATTCATCAAGTGTAGTTCACAAATATTTATTCCACAAAAGAAATGTTTGTCCTAGATCGAGTCATCTAAAGTGATGGTTCAATTTTACAGGTTATTTGACAAATCCAAATTTTCAAGCAAGAAAAGTTCAAGCAGTTGTTTCGAATATAAATAAATGAGAAACCAAGTCTGTGATTACTTGTCTCTTGCAGGGCTACTCGATACAAACCAATCCTTCAGAACTATAGAAAAAAGGTAGTGTACTCTCTTGCCCTCTACTTGTCAAATGCGAAGACATGCATGCCATACTTTTAAATCAAAGACTCATCTTTGCTGTTCCGTGATTGGCTGCTTGGGATCGTGTTCAGAAGAAATTTGCCGATTGTCAGCTTTCCTCTATTAACTACAGCTTTAATCTACAGTAACTCATGGTGTTTGCCTCAGCTCAAAAGAGGTGGCTTTATTGAATATTTGAAGTTTCTTGACTGGCTGGACTGCTGCGTAAGCGTGTTTTGTCTCACCGGTGTGTGTTTTGTTGCCGAGACTGACAACTTCAGTTTCACTAACGTACTGTTTGCCTGGAAACACAATTAGAATGATTGACAAAAGATATAACAGCATTGCGTTTGAATAGTTCCATGACACAGGTTGTTTTAGACAAGACTCTGATAAGCCGAACAGAAAATGGTGTGGTTCTGGTCACCTGACCTGACCGGAGTTATTTTCAGTACTCAACTGTTCATGACACAACAAAGAGCACACATGACAATGTATACTGCTAACATTTCAGTAGTTTTCCAACATATTTGCAGTGGTTTTGTGAAAATGATAGAAAAATTCATACCTAATAAGGCTATGTCTCTCATAGACTAACATTTAGTCTATGAAATCTTATATTACACAATATCCTTCTTGATTCTAAAAATAAATTAAAAAATTCTCAATGCTGTGGAATAGAGCTAGCTTGAACTGGCTTGACTTGCTTTTGAATGCGTTTCTAGATTGTTTTTTTCCCCAGAAAATAAATATATTATTCCACGGTCATGGTGCAGGACTATGTCTCTCTGTATGGGTGGTGTTGTGTTAGTGTGTGGAATGCAGCCATGGGTAGAATAGATCCCCTCTCTGTCACTTGCTATTGTAGGTAGCATAGCATTGGAAGTATGTGGCTTAAAACTCAGAGGCACTTGCATGAGACCTATGACAAAACTACCCTTTGTATCCTCAGGACAATAGTTGGGTTTTAGAGGTTTGACAAAATACAGTGGTACACACCATTTAATCCTGCTAGGTCATAGCTAGTGGTTTATATTACATAATAAGTCCTTCCTGATTTTCACCGCCTCCATGGTCTAGTGGTAGAGTGTCCGCCGGGAGTGCGGAAGGTCCGGGGTTCGATCCCCGGCCGCGTCATACCAAGAGACGTTAAAAGATGGTACTTCTTGTTACCCTGTCTGGCACTCGGCATTAAGGGGCTAAAACAAGGACTGGTCGGCTCGGAGTCAGTATACTGTGTCTGAGTGGGGTATTCATGTTAAACTGCGGCATGGTATCTCAGTGGGCTAGCACTATAAATCGACATCAGTCTGACTAGTACAAGCAGCCACACAAACACACACATGCATGCACATCGCTATATAAGTGCAATAATCTTGGACGCGACGTTAAACTCAATTTCACCTCACCTCACCTTCCTGATTTGCATGTCTTGTGGGCATAGCTAGCAGACTGGTGGTATGGCTAGTAGACTAGTGGTATGGCTAGCAGACTAGTGGACATGGCTAGTAGACTAGTGGTATGGCTAGCAGGCTAGTGGTATGGCTAGCAGACTAGTGGTATGGCTAGCAGACTAGTGGACATGGCTAGTAGACTAGTGGTATGGCTAGCAGGCTAGTGGTATGGCTAGTAGACTAGTGGTATGGCTAGCAGGCTAGTGGACGTGGCTAGTAGACTAGTGGTATGGCTAGTAGACTAGTGGTATGGCTAGTAGGCTAGTGGTATGGCTAGTAGACTAGTGGTATGGCTAGCAGACTAGTGGTATGGCTAGTAGACTAGTGGTATGGCTAGTAGACTAGTGGTGGCATGGCTAGCAGGCTAGTGGCATGGCTAGCAGACTAGTGGCATGGCTAGCAGACTAGTGGTATGGCTAGCAGACTAGTGGGCATGGCTAGCAGACTAGTGGGCATGGCAAGTAAACTAGTTACATGGCTAGTGAACAAGTCGGCATGGCTAGCAGACTAGTGGCATGGCTAGCAGACTAGTGGGCATGGCTAGCAGACTAGTGGGCATGGCAAGTGAACTAGTTGCATGGCTAGTGGACAAGTGGGCATGGCTAGCAGACTAGTGGTATGGCTAGCAGACTAGTGGGCATGGCAAGTGAACTAGTTGCATGGCTAGTGGACAAGTGGGCATGGCTAGCAGACTAGAAGGACATCAATATCCAATGCTTGACATTAACAAGGACTGGGCTCTTGCAGTGTGTGACCGGGCTATTGCAGTGTGTGACCGGGCTCTTGCAGTGTGTGACTGGGCTCTTGCAGTGTGTGACCGGGCTCTTGCAGTGTGTGACTGGGCTCTTGCAGTGTGTGACCGGGCTCTTGCAGTGTGTGACTGGGCTCTTGCAGTGTGTGACCGGGCTCTTGCAGTGTGTGACTGGGCTCTTGCAGTGTCTGACCGGGCTCTTGCAGTGTGTGACTGGGCTATTGCAGTGTGTGACTGGGCTCTTGCAGTGTGTGACTGGGCTCTTGCAGTGTGTGACCAGGCTCTTGCAGTGTGTGACTGGGCTCTTGCAGTGTGTGACCGGGCTCTTGCAGTGTGTGACCAGGCTCTTGCAGTGTGTGACCGGGCTCTTGCAGTGTGTGACCGGGCTCTTGCAGTGTGTGACTGGGCTCTTGCAGTGTGTGACCGGGCTCTTGCAGTGTGTGACTGGGCTCTTGCAGTGTGTGACCGGGCTCTTGCAGTGTGTGACCGGGATGATAGTGTGTCGTCACAACCCATGGGTGTGGACCCTTTTACATGGATTCTTACAGATGCCAATTACTGAAAAAATGTAATCAAGTGAAATAAATTGCCTATAAACATAACGTTCATGCTTGTAGCACGAGGCAACTATTTCCACTTGTGACCAGTCAGCCAAATTGGCCAAATGTGGAAGTAATTAATGGATGACCAGCAGTGGAGACAAGTCTATGTCAACAGCTAAGCTGTAACCTGATACTGTCAGCATGTCCTTGTAACCATGGCAATATAGAATGATCTTCTTTCCATCATCCTCAGGAAGAAACTGCAAACTACATCAAACAATTTAAACAAAGTTACCTTTTTGAAGTTTTCTTCAGACATCTACAGACCAATTTCGTCTGACCAGTGATACAGTTAAGGCAGGCGTTGTGGTATTTGCTTTAAATGGTTCAAGACAAGTTTTGCCAGGCCTAACAACATTACCTTTTAAACCGAGGTTGAGCAGGAAGAGTTACCTGCTCTTGAAGTGCTCTTTGGAAGGATATGATTGGATCTGTCTGACCAGTATAGTGACCATGGCCAGCTGAGCTGAATCTTGCAGCCAGAGAAATGTCTTATTAGAGCACAAATAAATGGCTTTTCTTTCAGAAGCAAGAGGCCCATCATAGACAAATTACATGCTACGGTGGGTCTCTTCGTCTCATTGATCACACAATTTGCTGCACACAGAAAGGGCACTTGTTCACAGATCTCACCAGATGGGAGGTCCACGTTGGGTGAGGGATATACTGGAGAAAAGGAGACCGAAGTCTTGCCTCTGTGAGGGATGGAAGTAGAGTGCAGGTCTTGTTCCAAGATGGTGTTTGTGTGATTTTTATCGGGGTTATTTTTTAAATTTATCTGTGGTTGTATTCATGGGTTTATGGAAGAAATTAACAGTGTTAAGAATAGTCACGATTTCTGTGAAGCAGAAATGGTTTATCATTAACGCTACTTTTTGGTAAGCCTAGTGGTTATCAAGTTCGCTTGTCATAATGAAGGCTGGGGTCGATTTCCCACATGAGTGCAATGTGTGAAGTACATTTCTGGTGTCCCCTCCCGTCATATTGCTGGTGTAAATGAGTGGTAATACCCAGCTCACTCACTCACTC
Source organism: Haliotis rufescens (assembly GCF_023055435.1). Classification (NCBI taxonomy): domain Eukaryota; kingdom Metazoa; phylum Mollusca; class Gastropoda; order Lepetellida; family Haliotidae; genus Haliotis; species Haliotis rufescens. The sequence continues at coordinate 10,762,156 of NW_025963924.1, forward strand.
ACTCACTCACTCACTCACTCACTCACTCACTCACTCACTCACTCACTCACTCACTCACTCACTCACTCACTCACTCACTCACTCGACTCGTGAAGATCCGGGGTAGAATAGGTCTTTAGCAACCCGTGCTTGTCGTAAAAGGCGACTATGCTTGTCATAAGAGGCGACTAACAGGATCGAGTGGTCAGGCTCGCTAACTTGGTTGATGCATGTCACCATATCCCAAATACGTGGATTGATGCTCATGGTATCAGTCACTGGATTGTCTGATCCAGACTTGATTATTTACAGACCACCATCATATAGCTGGAATATTGCTGAGTGCGGCGTTAAACAACAAATAACCTAACCTAACATTATCCTCATCACCAAAATAAGTCTCCAAACTCCCCAAGAAAGTTTGACTTATTATGACTCTCTCTCTCTCTCTCACTCTCACTCACTCACTCACTCACTCACTCACGCACTCACGCACTCATGCACTCACTCACTCACTCTACAGTCAATCTTCAGTTCCTATCTGTGTTTATATTACTTCCTGACCACAGAACACCCAAGACACTGGGTACAATATATCAACACTCCTAATCAATTATTGAATTATCCACAGTTCCTGTAGTGAATGTTTTCATTTTGTGATGACCGCCATTATGAAGCTGATTAAGAACTTATTGATTTCTGTATACTTTAATCAGTTGGTTGAAATCCTTCTCGAGTCCACCAATTCATCAGTTGTATTGCATTATCTGCACCTCATTTGCCCCGAGCTTCTTTGTGTCCAGACCACTGGTGTTTTCAAGGTGAGGTAGAGAGTGATGCATCTCTGACTTCCTTCTGAAGCACTTTGTGCTGATGTATTGTAGTTCAACTATGTACCCATGGCAACATATAGCAATTACAGGAACCTATAATATTTCAAATGGCAATTATTCCATGCACAAGAGTTTGGTATTGATTTGTGAGTTTCAGGTCTATTTTGCATTGTGATTTACCTACGTTGATGGCAACAGTGATTAATGTCGTTACAACTGTACTGTCTCGCAAGTGTGATTAATTCTGAACGTTACAAGGACGACCTGTGACTTCAGGTATTTGTTGCATCTATAAATGTTTGGTTTAATGACATTTGGGGTGATGGAAAAAGTGGGAATAGCATGTGGTCAAATGTGCTGATCGTTTTTCAACAATATTTACTTCACAGAAAACCAATCCAGGAGATGTTGATCATGGGTTCGAATCCCAGATGCACCAGATTATGATCTACTTCCACACGTATTCGTGGGTTTCTCCATAGTGGTAAACGGTGAAGACCTGTATTCCTCCCACATCAAACTGACACGCTGTGATACTATTCAAAGCGGCATTAAACCTAACTCACTCACTCACTTTGATCCCCAGCACAATACCTGTGCTCATGGGTTTCAGACTGCCTGTGTTTTCTAGTGGTAGAGCATCTGCCTGGAGAGTGGAATGTCAGTGGTTTGATCCCTGGCCATGTTTACCAAGAGATATTTAAAAGATCATACTTGTTGTTTCCCTGTCTGTGGCCAGGCATTAAGGGGATAAAACAAGGACTGGCCGGCTCGGAGACAGTATACTGTGTCTGAGTGGGGTATTCATTTCAAACTCCAGCATGGTATCTCAGTAGACTAGCACTATAAATCCAGCATTAGTTCGGATTTGTACAAGCAAACATGCACAGACATCGCTATATAAGTGCTATAATCTTGAATACAATGTTAAACCCCCTTTAATATCATCCCACCTCATCGGTTTCCCCAAAGTTTTAAATGTCTAATACAGTCTTAATGTCTTACACATTAATTAAGATATACATCAGTCGTCAAATCATCTGTTTCAATCTAGGTGTTTGTTGTGATTTGAAACCTCTGATTGACCAATCAGAATCAAGTATTTACTATATTCATGGAAGAATGCCACCTCAAGCTGACTAGCAGCAAGTTGACTGAAAAGCTGTCCAAAGTTTTCTGCTTAACCAGGTGACTCACAATACTGACATAGTCACAGCTTTCATGACTCTTAAACATTTTAGTGTTTGTATTTTCTTTGCCAAGCTGTTGTTTTATGGTTTACATTGTACTGTTATAATGAGTTCTTTGTGGTGCCATGTTTGACATCAGTTCATTGGATTTTATTAGTAGAAAGTGTTGACGATGAAAACACCATTATGACCAAATAATGCAATTAATGCCATGTAATGATTGGCTATTATGTATACAAATACGTCATTTCCGTTTTGTCAGTTTATCAATATGATTTCTGCCCAAATATAGCCTGACCAATCATGAACATTACTTAGGCGACAGTTCTTTCTATGGAGGACAGTCAAGTTATGAAATGTGTTTATGTTGCTGAAAGAGATTATTTAATAAGTAATTATGCTCCATCAGTGTTATCTAATGTGTGTTTATTTCACAGTTTGCCAAACAATTTTACGTGACCGTTTGTTGGCGTTTCCTGGTAACCGGACAAGTTCGATTATATGGAGTTGTGGATCCATTATTGTCAAGGTTGCTTCCGACAAATTGTGAAGGAACCATTGACTTATTGATTAGTTGAGTATCCTGTCTAAATCTGGCTAATATTTCAATTTAAGTGACAAAATGGATAAACACTTTTCATAAACTAGAACTGGAAGGAATTTCAGGGCTTCGGAGATTCCAGATAATCCTTGACTGTTGTAAGAGGCCATTACGAGGTGAAGTGAAATTGGGTTTAACGTCTTGTCCAAGATTATTGCACTTTTATAGCAATGTGCATGTGTGTGTGGGTGTGTGTGGCTGCTTGTACTTGTCTGGACTGATCCCGATTTTTTAGTGCTAGGACACTGAGATACCATGCCGCAGTTTAACAAGAATACCCCACTCAGACACAGTATTCTTACTCCGACCTGACCAGTCTTTGATTTAGCCCCTTAATGCCGAGCGCCAGACTGGGTAACAAGTACCATCGATTGACGTCTTTTGGTATGACGCGGCTGGGGATCGAACCCCGGACCTGCTCTCCAGGCGGATGCTCTACCTCTAGACCACGGAGGTGGTCAGGCCATTTCGATGGGGAGGGGATGGTCCAAATGGTTGGTGAATGTGTCTGATGCTTGAATTGATGACCATCAGGGGTCAATTCACTGTGCAGAGTTGTATCCCCTTGGCATGCCAGCATCCTGTGTCATCAGAACCACTTCCTAGACATACTATTCAATAAGACAAGACAGATAAGTTAGTTGTGGGAGATGGGTTCTTGTTACCTTAGGCCAGGTTCTATCTGAAAGCTATAACTGAAACTACTAATATTTTGTATCTGCTTTTTTTCCTGGATCCTAATATATATTACCTGCTCTTCTATAACTATATGAAAATTTGTATAAGTGTTACACCATGATTACTTATAAAAGCACTCGTTTTTTATCTCATTATTTTATGAATACTTAGTATAGATGTTACATCATGATAACTTCTCTGTTCATGTTGGTCAATGGAACATTATAATTCTTAGGCAGCGATTTGTGTGCTTCGTCGGTATCCAAATGACCGCCACAATGCGTGGTCCAGTAGAAGGGCATTCGCCTGGAGAGCGGAAGGTCTGGGTTCGATCACCGGCTGCTTTAGACATTAAAAGGTGGTACTTGTTGTTACCTTGGCTGGCACTCGGCATTAAGGGGCTAAAACAAGGACTGGTCGGCTCAGAGTCAGTATACTGTGTCTGAGTGGGGTATTCATGTTAAACTGCGGCATGGTATCTCAGTGGGCTTGCTCTATAAAATCGGTACTAGTCCGGACTAGTACAAGCAGCCACATACACACGTGTGCTAGGTAAGTGCAATAATCTTGGACATGATGTTAAAGCCCAATTCACCTCACCATCTCACCTGTAACCAAATCATCTTTTATAGGCGTCAGAACATGAGGTATTCAAAAGCAGATATACAGACGCCTTGCCTTGTTATGTTTTCGGAAGTGTATTTCCTGTTTGTGTGTTGAAGTATAGTGTGTGTTAGTGTGAAGTGAATCTTTAATTTATACAGCTGTGCTCTTAGGAGTACGACTCTTTACCAAGTCAATTATTGACAACAAAAGTTTGTGACAATAATGAAGAAACATTAATTAAAGATTATATTTTTGTTTTAAAGTTGGTATATAAAGATATTCATTGAAATATAAAACATTGAAAGCTGTAGAAACAATGTATGTTACAAAGTCTAAATCATTTGTTTCTGGTTGTCGAGCAGCCCAGTGGTTAAAGCGTTCGCTTGTCACGCCAATGGCCTGGGTTAGACTAAGTTTATTTCTGTTGAAGTTAACTTGAAATGATTTTAAAGTTGGGTTTTCGGAGAAACAGTATTAAGCATAACTTCGGAAATCTTCATATGTTTTTCACATTCCAGAACTGTAAATGTTCCATTGAGCGCAATGCTGATGATTACTGAGAGGCATGTCATCAAGGTGCTGCAATTCTCTATGTAGAGTTGCAACCCGATTGCATTCCAGGAACATGGTCCAGGAACATGGTCGTGGGTTCAAATCCTAGATTTGCTCTAATTATGTTTTTTAGATTTGTCAGCACTTTTTTACCCATACTTGTGTGTTTCACTGAAGTGTCAAATGTGTCAAACCTCACTCACTCACTCACTCACTCACTCACTCACTCACTCACTCACTCACTCACTCACAAACTCACAAACTCACTCACTCACAAACTCACTCTGGCCATGATCACTCTACTGACCATGCAAGCTATGCAAGCTGCAATGACATTGCCCATAATTATTGTTCTGATTATCCAATCAACCCTACTTTAAGGTGTCAACACAAAGGGTTTTATTCATAGTCTTAGAGGGGCGGTCGGGTAGCCTAGTGGTTAAAGCGTTCGCTCGTCACGCCGAAGACCCGGGTTCGATTCCTGACATGGGTACAATGTGTGAAGCCCATTTCTGGTGTCCCCCGCCGTGATATTGCTGGAATATTGCTTAAAGCGGCGTAAAACCATACTCACTCACTCACTCATAGTCTTGGAGTCAGTGTTAGTAACAATCCAAAGAGCAAACATGATATATACCAAACACTCACAGTTCACAATGTGGTTGCAACATAATTTAGAAAATAAAAATTGAATAACCCAACATACCATCCTAATTTTGTAATTAAATGTTATCAGAACCGTGACGAAAACATTTGTGTAGGCCCAGCACTTTATATTGCAATGTGGTTGAACATTTATTTATTTATTGCTGTTTAACACAGAAGAATACGAATCAATCCAAAAATGTTGTGTTTTAGATCCAGAATTTGCCATCCATGTAGAGTCACTGGGATATGACCACCTGTGAGGCCTGCCTTGAAGCCTTTAATATTCATTGTTTCACCCACTAATGCTAAAGTGTGACACAGGTTCCTGACCCGTGAAGATTCGGGGTAGAAGAGGTCTGCAGCAACCCATGCTTGCCGTAAAAGGCGACTATGCTTGTCGTGAAAGGCGACTAACGGGATTGGGTGGTCAGGCTTGCTGACTTGGTTGATGCATGTCATCGATCCCAGTTGCGTGGATCGATGCCCATGATGTCAATCACTGGATTGTCTGGTCCTGACTTGATTATTTACAGACCGCGATTATATAGCTGCAATATTGCTGAGTGCGGCATTAAACAACAAACAAACAAACAAATCACAGGTTCCAATCTGTGACACATAGACCAGAGAGACAATAGACAATACCTAATTGTATTCGTAATTGTATCAATTTCAAGTTTCTGAGTTTTGGATTACTTCATTAAGTTTTAATGATTTTGAAGTCTTGATAATTTTAAAATTGTAAAATCAAATGAGAAAATTTGTTATTTTCTGTTTTTGATCATGGTTAAAAATTTGCATCTTGACTGCTGTGAGAGGTAATAGAATCTCTTCCACAATTTATGGCAATTCATATTAGCAGTTTAAATTTGTTAATCCGATTCTCCTATTCCTTTCTTAGCATCCCATTGAGCGAGTCGAATGTTGATGGCCTATCAAAGAATGATGAGATTTTGTCATCAGTGACGCCAACGTCATCTGCCACATTCATTCTAGTGTTAAAATAAGAATTTGCATGAAATTGATCCCGCTTCTGAGGAGAAGCGTACAAGGCAGCCATTAATTAATGGTATCAGATTGGTGTGTGATAGGTGTCATGGATGATCGCCTGCATTGCCTCGCTTTGGTAATTCCACAACTGGTAATAGGCTGCCATATTTGGTGATGGCTCTCAGGTCTTGCATGTCCACCAAGAACTCATTTGTCAGAACCTGTGTTGGAGGGGACCCTGAAGAATGACCATGACTCACTGTGACCTGTTCTCATCCAGGTATATGATACCATCTCTCCTAACGCTGTAATCTGATCTGATGAGCACTCCCCTGCAACACTTTGTATTGCTGCAACACTTCCCGGCACTTTGCCGTGCATTTAAATGCTTGACAAAATGTGCAGTTGGATTATGGATGTGCAGTCTGGATCCTGTTAGGGATGTCCCAGGGTTCTGATGCAAGTGTGATTGTATAGAATATCAGCAGGAATAAAATGAGTCATGACATTGTGACACAACCAAAACATCTCTCTGACGCAACCAAAACATCTCTGTGACACTACCATAACATCTCTGTGGATATATCATTGAGGTCAGTAAGGAGAGAAGGTATATGACTTGGTCCAGACATTCACTGGAGGATAGGTCAGTAAGGAGAGAAGGTATATGACTTTGTCAAGACATTCACTGGAGGATAGGTCAGTTCACTGAGGTCAGTAAGGAGAGAAGTTATATGACTTGGCCTAGACAGACACTGGAGGATAGGTCAGTAAGGAGAGAAGGTATATGACTTGGTCCAGACACTGGAAGATAGGTCAGTAAGGAGAGATGGTATTTGACTTGGTCCAGACATTCACTGGAGGACAGGTCAGTAAGGAGAGAAGGTATATGACTTGGTCCAGACACTGGAAGATAGGTCAGTAAGGAGAGATGGTATTTGACTTGGTCCAGACATTCACTGGAGGACAGTTCAGTAAGGAGAGAAGGTATATGACTTGGTCCAGACACTGGAAGATAGGTCAGTAAGGAGAGATGGTATTTGACTTGGTCCAGACATTAACTGGAGGACAGGTCAGTAAGGACAGAAGGTATATGACTTGGTCCAGACACTGGAAGATAGGTCAGTAAGGAGAGATGGTATCTGACTTGGTCCAGACATTCAATGGAGGACAGGTCAGTTAGGACAGAAGGTATAGGACTTGGTCCAGACACTGGAAGATAGGTCAGTAAGGAGAGAAGGTATATGACTTTGTCAAGACATTCACTGGAGGATAGGTCAACAAGGAGAGAAGGTATATGACTTGGTCCAGACAGACACTGGAGGATAGGTCAGTTCACTGAGGTCAGTAAGAACAGAATGTATATGACTTGGTCCAGACATACACTATATGGTGAGGCCGCAATGAGGGAAGGCAGGGGAATTATGGCCCTACTGAGAGTCCTTACATTGGAACATTAATCTGCAAGATTGTTCGTCCGGCAGCGGCGTTGGTGTCACACATCAGAAAATGAATGGAAGATGTGAAGATGTTGGCTCCCTTGACACAGGATCTTTGCTCAGTCATTTCCCGGAGTTCAACAGTTCTGAAGGTTTTTATGATTGAAGACTTCATAAAACATAAACACTGAAAGAGGTAGCACATTTATTGCTGGCTTACAATTGCTCAGGGACAAATGGAAATGGGCTACTTTGTAACAGCCTTCTTGGTTGTCAGTAAATGGAATATATTGGATGGTTTTGCTTTGATAGATGACTTGGATTCTGTTGTATTTAAAATCTCTGTGCTATTTCTGATTAAAATGAGATTCAGATATTGAAGACTATTTTATATTTTACTGTAAAAAAAAACTTTTAAAGAAAGTTATTAGAATTATTATAATTTTCTCATATGCCAAGTCTTAGAACAGAAGCATGATGTCCTCTTGAGTTTACTTCAGTGTGGTGGTGTTGGTGTTTAACTACAGGTCCTTGCTTTAACCCCTTAATGCCATGTGCAAGGTTACAAATAGTACCATCTTTTAACGTCTTTGGAATGATCTGCTTGTGGGTGATCAAACAACCAACCTTGAGATCTGCGGTCAGATGCTCTATCCACTAGACCACAGAGGTAGGGAGGTCACATAAAGATGACAATGTGTTTTGTTGAAAAGCTTTAACGACACATAGCTTTTTTACTGAGGAGTTTTTTGATTGTCTTTATTAATTGGTTTGTACATTTTGTATTAGCCTGTGCTCTGACAAGTTGACTTCTTTTATGGTGGTAAAAGTGGCAAAAACATCAACTTTTTCAGTCAAACAGTAACAGGTGAATATACATTTTTTGAACAGAATTTCTCAAATACCTGACCTCTCAACCAGTGCTGTTCAACTTATAAAAAGTCCCAACTTTTATATTTTGGAGATTGGAGACTTATTTCGGTCATGATGATTATGAAAAAATGCAGATGAAAAAAATCCTTCCTTCATTCTGAATCCCCTTATTTGTCCATGCAAGCTTCACACTGTTTGCAGGAGCTAAAGAAGAACCTTTCAGTGTAATACTTGCCCTTTTTATTATATCATCTTTATAGTGTCAGGAAAAAAAGTTAAAAAGAGACAAATATTTTTATAAAAGTGTTTTAATCATACCATAACAGGACCTATACAAGAATAAAATTGGTTGAAAGATGCAAGATATTTTGCATTTTGTTCTGCATTGTACATTAGAGGATCGATTTAATTAAGTATAATTACCTCGAAGGGAATCCTTTCATTCTATAAGCATTTTTTCGTCTGGATTGTGTCCCTTGAGGGACTTGAAGGATGGACTAAGACAGCATGGTGCTGCCACCTAGGGCCAGTAAAGGGAGATAAATGAGGAAGTACTGTACCTACTGTATCCACAAGAATAAAATCAATCACAAAACAAACGGAGGGGAATTAAGTTAATTGTCAGAATGACCACTCAATGAGGAAACGTCAGAGGTCAGGGGATTGAAACTGACCAATCAGAATCCCAACAGACACTGATGGACTGGTCTGAATAGCAGCCTCTGACCTCCCACCCAAGATGTCAGAACTTTCTCTTTATGGTCAAGATGCTGCAATTATGTTCCAACTGGGCTATCCCAACTGGGCCATCCGTCAAAGTCAGACTGCCGTTATGTAGGGAGGTATGTAGCCTCTATTCCGACAGGCTCTAGTGGGTGTTTGGCAGCAGCTCCGGAAGAGGGTACCATGCAGCAGGATGATAAATGTTATCTTGTCATGGGACGTGTTCCAGATTGATGAACATAGTTATGATGGCTTGGAGTGAAATGAAACTAATTTCAATTTGATTTGGATCTTAATGTCATTCCAGCCTTGATTACTTGTTGATCATTTTGTGACACCCACAACAGAATGGTATAATTGATGAGCAACAGGGGGAGCTTTGTCCACCATTGTCCAGCAAATTGCCGTTTGATGACCTCAATGAAGTGTCGTTCAGAGGTCAACTGACTTCAGCCTCTTTGTAACAGGACACACCAACTTGGGTTTCTTGGAGTCCAGGACTCCATTAGGCTGTCAGTCAAATTTATAGCACAATTCATGTCACAGAATGTGATATTCCGCCACATACCATGTTGAAGGTCGTGGAATACCATGTTGAAGGTCGGTCTTTCTTGTAGCAGGGTTTTGTTTGTATTGCTTGTGTGTAGTCAGGATCTGGTTTCAACAATGTGGTGGCATAAATGCATAGGTATCCTGTTGTATCTGAGTACTTTGTCTCCCTGTCAGAGTGAACTTTCTCTGTCTCTGGGTTATTGTAGAGCTGTGTATGCATAATGTATCTGGTGTCCTCAGTGTGGCCGAACAGGATGATGCTTGTATCCTTGCCCAACCTTGCAACTTGAACTCTTCATATACAGCGATTAACGTTGAGATATAGCGTCCAATCATAGGTTTTCGGACATCCTACATTTTCAGATGGTCATATTTATTGCAATTACTTGCGCTTTAGGGGTGGTGGGTGGGATGGATTAGTATGCCACAGACATTGTAAATACTACAAGAATCAAGAATCAAGAATTTTTATTGTAAAGAACACCCTCGTAGGGCAGGGTACAAACAATCTACACATGGGAATAAATATGCATAAATGATACGCTTTACAGTTGTGATTAGAGAGAAAACTACTATTGTTTTTTAAGCATAGCGAAACCCATAACACAGGGATATTTGTGAGTTCTCAAGACTCTGGGATAACGTTTTGGGGTATCTCAACCATTAAAATGGTGGTCCTCCCATGATCCCAAAACTTAATGATTCAATGAAGAGAATCGGTCATTGACTTTTCCGACATTGATTGTATTTCTTATCAGAAGAGAAATATGAGATAAATCTCATGCAGATGCTTCAATTTAATCAATCAAATCAATGTCCATACTCTTTTACATCAAATTGGATGTGCGGTCGTTATCTCCATCTATTCTTAGTTTTTATGCATATAGGATGCAATATTTTGCTTGTCAAAACCCTGATATAGAATATATGATTGTATTGTTGGTGAAATGAAAATCAGTTTGTTTTTATTTTCCATCTGTCCTGTTATCCCAATGTCAGAGGGGTACACAAAGCACATGACTACCAGTTGTCGGACTTTCATTTTTGTGGAAGCCTCGGTGGCTGAGTGGGTAAGATCGATGACTTTGTGTGCTGGCGATTAGGTGCCTCACTGAGAGCAGAGTAAAACTCTTGCTCGCTCACTCACTCATTCACTCACCATGTTAGACCGATATCCGGTGATGTGAGTGATTTCCTGTTAAAAACAGTATTTAAGCACACAAACATTAATATTGGCATTTCCATGGAAACAAGATAAAATGACTGGAAATGTGACATTTCCAGTTTACTATTGTTCAGTATACCATGATGTTTAGAGCACTGTAGAGCTGTTACAGTTCTTGGTTTTGTTTCAGCATGAAACATGATGTTATAGACAAGACTGGTTTGAAAGGAGTACAGACACTCTCTCACTCACTCACTCACTCACTCACTCACTCACTCACTCACTCACTCACTCACTCGCTCGCTACACTTGATGGCCCAGGTGGCAAAGGAGCTACACTTGATGGCCCAGTTGTCTAAGGTGCTTCCCCCACTCACTCTCTCATTCACTCTCTCTCTCTCACTCACTCACTCACTCACTCACTCACTCACTCACTCACTCACATTTCAACGACATTCACACACTCAAACAAAACCAATTAATGTTTTGTTCCACAAGGAAGGGAACATTTAGTCAGTGTTGATGGGAGGCCTGCCAATTGTGAAGCTTAAAAAGTCAATGTGATGCTGGAAATGGCAGAAATAGGCTGTGAAAACACCTGTTGTTTAAAAAACAAACTGCTATGTTTTCACTACCAAGGGTAGTATTTTATTTGTGTCTTACATTTGTAAAATATATTCTAACACTTTGGTTTAACTTATCTGTATAACAAAATAATATTGTCCTACTTCATCTGCATGAGCTGTCTTCATATCGCTAAAAGCTGTTTATGACAACTCATGCACTCATTCATCTGTAGTCCCAGAGATTGTAATGTTACAGAAGTTAAGATTTAAGACGACATCAGCCACAGCTCAGCAATTCAGCGATGATAATATAGAAACTTGGTTTCGCTTGGCTCAGTTTGGATAGAACTGTAATGTTCCAGAAGATATATTTTCTGCATGGTATTTGGTATTATGTTTGAAATTGGATTAATTGACAATTACACGTTTCAAATTGTGTGAAGCACGAAGGCTTTTGAATATTCTCGCCCATTAATCATCCATCCTGGTGATGATCTGAGCCTGATTTTCTGTCTGATAGCGGCTTTTTGTTGGGAGACGGGGTGGTCTATTGTGCATGGACCATGTAGGGGACTCAGCACAGCAGTCCACACAGTCTGTTAGCTGCAGCTTCTTTGAGGGACTCATATGAAAATCACTGCAATTACTCTTTCATGGACAGTTCACATCCAGACAAGCACTGCTATGGATTCCTAGGGAAAATCATCCGGTCGTGGCCGACATTTTCTTATTTAATTTCCCCGTGAATTAATTGCATAAAGTCTTTTTGTGGTCGATTCTGTGGTGTGTTATAAGGCAGATTTGTGCATGGACTGGATGTCAATTGAACCAGGATGACCAATTGCTTCACAGACAAGTCTGGAGTTTCAAGCAGGCTGTCACATGACCTACTGTCATGAATGGGGCACCTGTTTTTTGTGGAAGGACAAAAGGTTGCATTGGACTGTCACTTGTAATTGATAGTCGTGTTTGGTCATTTCAAGGTTAGGTATTGTCCAATGTAGCATGGGTAATTAATGGGACAGTTAATAATTGTGGCTTTTAAAAAAAAAAAATTGTATTAATTTGTTAATGAGGATATTATGAAAATAACAGTTAGTTTTGATGTATAATGTTTTCATTTGATATGTTGGATCAGACCATGTAGGACTTCTTTAACCAAATATTTACTGATCAAACTAGTATAATTATTGTTTTGCATCCTACCACTTAAAACCAACAGGACCCCCTGTCTAGTGAGTTGAGCGGAAGGTCGGTGGTTGATTCTCTTACTCAAAATCTTACTCATGGTTGCCGTGGTAATAAATACTATATGAATAAAGTGGTGAGATTCACTAGTATACAGTTGCACATATGGAAAGAAATTCACAAAATAATCACATGACACGGATTGTTCTACATGTTTCAGCTTTGTCTTCAGGGAGAAGTGATTACAGTTACTGGAGGGTGGGGGTGGGTAGGAGGTGCTGGACAATCTGAAGGCCAACTTTGAGAGGGGAGTGTGTGTGCTGTATACAGGAGGGACAATCTGAAGGCCAACTTTGAGAGGGGGGTGTGTGCTGTATACAGGAGGGACCATATGAAGGCCAACTTTGAGAGGGGAGTGTGTGTGCTGTATACAGGAGGGACAATCTGAAGGCCAACTTTGAGAGGGGAGTGTATGTGCTGTATACAGGAGGGACCATATGAAGGCCAACTTTGAGAGGGGAGTGTGTGTGCTGTATACAGGAGGGACAATCTGAAGGCCAACTTTGAGAGGGGAGTGCATGCTGTATACAGGAGGGACAATCTGAAGGCCAACTTTGAGAGGGGAGTGTGTGTGCTGTATACAGGAGGGACAATCTGAAGGCCAACTTTGAGAGGGGAGTGTGTGTACTGTATACAGGAGCGACAATTTGAAGGCCAACTTTGACCATGGCTCATTTTGCCACATCTTCATGTAAACATCCATGACCATTTCGTTAAATAGAAATTTGAAATCATTCACTTCTGTCACTTTTAACTTTCATTACAACTGTCTGACCCAATCAGAACGAGACAGTATTTAGGATAAAGAATTGGGAAATTTCAATTCGAGTTCACATGTGCAATGGAGAATGTGAAGAGGCCCATTTCTTCTATCATGGCCAAATGAACTTGGACTTGTCAAGTCTGAAGCTACCCATGATAGAGGTTGACTCATGAACGTCAATTTGGAAATTAAACTCAAGGACTTGTTATCAATCAACATAATTCAAATTGCTGCAACTGGAACTTAAGATGTTTGGGCAACAATTGCACTGAATCACTGAATTAATTCACCATTGCAAAATGTCACCGTAATCATCTAATTTCTTTCTCTCTGGCCATTCTCTGATGGACTTCTTTTTTGGTATCAATTGTTGTTTAATGACCTGTTGTGCTGTGATCTTTCAATGTCCATCTCCCAACAGGGGATCGTGGATACCCCTTGTCTCTGACGCCTCTCACCTCGCACAGATATCTCAGCGACGATGATCCTGTAGTGCCCCCAGTCGTTCTTGTAATACATTACATGGCATCACTCAGACAACACCAGGGAGAATCAGTCTATCTAGAAAAATTGTTGTGGGGCCCCGCAATTGACCTTACTGCGAGCAGGACTCCAGTGGGAGTGAGTTGTCTCCACTTGATGACTAGCGACTCCACCAGGGGCAAGAACTAAGGATCTGTTAAGGTCAGATGTCCTTTGGGAGGAATCAGATCAGTCAGATCGTCATGGTGATCAAGTTTCAATATCAATCTACTAAACATCATATGCGTTTAAAAAAGTACTGGAGGTTTTTATCATTCTATTCTTTCTTTTGATTTGTCAAGAGGTTTAGACCTCAAGATTGTCTGTACAAGTAGCCCAGGAGTCAGACTTTACCTAACACAAGGACGGATCAATTTTGTCCTTGTTTGAAAGATTTTCAGGATTGTATACCAAGGAGGAAGAGAACATTACAGGTTTAAAATGCCTTTATTTTTTGGAGATAACATGTATTCTTCAAGAAATTCTTGAATCCAAATTTCATGAGTTGCTCAAACAATGATTTGTGGTGTGCAAGTAACAATGATTGTGTGCGCAAATCCCGGTTTGTTCTGATTATGTTTCTAGGTTTGTCTGAACCATACCCACCAAAGTGAACAATATGTAAGACCACCATCACGTCTTGCCTTCCTCCGACATCCATCTGACAGCGGACCTAAAATAACTAACTCACTCACAGATTCTTGGTTCTTATTTTTGCTGAAAACAAATGATATCATGGTTCCATTCTGTAGTTTACAAGGTGAATATCTATCACAATGCAACAAGACAATTGTCTTTAGATATAGTAATCCCTGTCAAATACGATAGATGATCACAGACAGTGATCCCTGTCAAATACAAGAGATGGTCACAGACAGTGATCCCTGTCAAATGCTAGAGATTGTCACAGACAGTGATCCCTGTCAAATACAAGAGATGGTCACAGACAGTGATCCTGTCAAATACAAGAGATGGTCACAGACAGTGATCCCTGTCAAAAGGTAGAGATGGTCACAGACAGTGATCCCTGTCAAATGCTAGAGATGGTCACAGACAGTGATCCCTGTCAAATGCTAGAGATGGTCACAGACAGTGATCCCTGTCAAAAGGTAGAGATGGTCACAGACACTGATCCTGTCAAATACAAGAGATGGTCACAGACAGTGATCCCTGTCAAATGTTAGAGATTGTCATAGACAGTGATCCCTGTCAAATACCAGGAATGTCACAGTGATCCCTGTCAAATACCAGAGATTGTCACAGACAGTGATCCCTGTCAAATACCAGAGATTGTCACAGACAGTGATCCCTGTCAAATACTATAGATTGTCACAGACAGTGATCCCTGTCAAATACTATAGATTGTCACAGACAGTGATCCCTTTCAAACGCTAAAGATTGTCACAGACAGTGATAGATCATCTGCCTGGAGAGGGGAAGGTCCGGAGTTCAATCCCTGGCTGCGTCATACCAAAAGACGTTAAAAGATGGTACTTGTTGTTACCCTGTCTGGCGCTCGGCATTAAGAGGATTAAACAAGGAATGGTCGGCTTGGAGTCAGTATACTGTATCTGAGTGGGATATTCATGTTAAACTGCGGCATGGTATCTCAGTGAGCTAGCACTATAAATCAGAATCAGTCCGGACTAGTACAAGCAGCCACACAAACACACACACGTACTTGCACGTCGCTATATAAGTGCAATAATCTTGGACGCGACGTTAAACCCCATTTCACCTCACAGACAGTGATCCCTGTCAAATACTTCAGATTGTCACAGACAGTGATCACTGTCAGATGCTAGATATTGTCACGGACAGTGACCCCTGTCAAATACCAAGAGATTGTCACAGACAGTGATCCCTGTCAAATACCAGAGATTGTCACAGACAGTGATCCCTGTCAAATACCAGAGATTGTCACAGACAGTGATCCCTGTCAAATGGTAGAGATGGTCACAGACAGTGATCCCTGTCAAAAACAAGAGATTGTCACAGACAGTGATCCCTGTCAATTGTCAGAGATTATCACAGACAGTCATTCCTGTCAAATACCAGAGATTGTCACAGACAGTGATCTCTGTCAAATACCAGAGATTGTCACAGACAGTGATCCCTGTCAAATACCAGAGATTGTCACAGACAGTGATCCCTTTCAAATACCAAGAGATTGTCACAGACAGTGATCCCTGTCAAATACCAGAGATTGTCACAGACAGTGATCCCTGTCAAATACCAGAGATTGTCACAGACTGTGGTCCCTGTCAAATACCAGAGATTGTCACAGACAGTGATCCCTTTCAAATACCAGAGATTGTCACAGACAGTGATCCCTGTCAAATACCAGAGATTGTCACAGACAGTGGTCCCTGTCAAATACCAGAGATTGTCACAGACAGTGATCCCTGTCAAATGCTTGAGATTGTCACAGACAGTGATCCTGTCAATTGTCAGAAGTTGTCACAGACAGTCATCCCTTTCAAATACCAGAGATTGTCATAGACAGTGATCCCTGTCAAATACCAGAGATTGTCACAGACAGTGATCCCTGTCAAATACCAGAGATTGTCACAGACAGTGATCCCTGTCAAATACCAGAGATTGTCACAGACAGTGATCCCTGTCAAATACCAGAGATTGTCACAGACAGTGATCCCTGTCAAATACCAGAGATTGTCACAGACAGTGATCCCTGTCAAATGCTAGAGATTGTCACAGACAGTGATCCTGTCAGATGCTAGAGATTGTCACAGACAGTGATCCTGTCAGATGCTAGAGATTGTCACAGACAGTGATCCTGTCAGATTCTAGAGAATGTCACAGTGATCCTTGCCAAATGCTAGAGAATGTCACAGACAATGATCCCTGTCAAATACCAGAGATTGTCACAGACAGTGATTCCTGTCAAATACAAGAGATGGTCACAGACAGTGATCCTGTCAAATACAAGAGATGGTCACAGACAGTGATCCCTGTCAAAAGGTAGAGATGGTCACAGACAGTGATCCCTGTCAAATGCTAGAGATGGTCACAGACAGTGATCCCTGTCAAAAACAAGAGATTGTCACAGACAGTGATCCCTGTCAATTGTCAGAGATTATCACAGACAGTCATTCCTGTCAAATACCAGAGATTGTCACAGACAGTGATCTCTGTCAAATACCAGAGATTGTCACAGACAGTGATCCCTGTCAAATACCAGAGATTGTCACAGACAGTGATCCCTTTCAAATACCAAGAGATTGTCACAGACAGTGATCCCTGTCAAATACCAGAGATTGTCACAGACAGTGATCCCTGTCAAATACCAGAGATTGTCACAGACTGTGGTCCCTGTCAAATACCAGAGATTGTCACAGACAGTGATCCCTTTCAAATACCAGAGATTGTCACAGACAGTGATCCCTGTCAAATACCAGAGATTGTCACAGACAGTGGTCCCTGTCAAATACCAGAGATTGTCACAGACAGTGATCCCTGTCAAATGCTTGAGATTGTCACAGACAGTGATCCTGTCAATTGTCAGAAGTTGTCACAGACAGTCATCCCTTTCAAATACCAGAGATTGTCATAGACAGTGATCCCTGTCAAATACCAGAGATTGTCACAGACAGTGATCCCTGTCAAATACCAGAGATTGTCACAGACAGTGATCCCTGTCAAATACCAGAGATTGTCACAGACAGTGATCCCTGTCAAATACCAGAGATTGTCACAGACAGTGATCCCTGTCAAATACCAGAGATTGTCACAGACAGTGATCCCTGTCAAATGCTAGAGATTGTCACAGACAGTGATCCTGTCAGATGCTAGAGATTGTCACAGACAGTGATCCTGTCAGATGCTAGAGATTGTCACAGACAGTGATCCTGTCAGATTCTAGAGAATGTCACAGTGATCCTTGCCAAATGCTAGAGAATGTCACAGACAATGATCCCTGTCAAATACCAGAGATTGTCACAGACAGTGATTCCTGTCAAATGCTTGAAATTGTCACAGACAGTGATCCTGTCAAATACTAGAGATTGCCACAGACAGTGATCCCTGTCAAATACCAGAGATTGTCACAGACAGTGATCCCTGTCAAATACCAGAGATTGTCACAGACAGTGATCCCTGTCAAATGCTAGAGATTGTCACAGACAGTGATCCTGTCAGATGCTAGAGATTGTCACAGACAGTGATCCTGTCAGATGCTAGAGATTGTCACAGACAGTGATCCTGTCAGATTCTAGAGAATGTCACAGTGATCCTTGCCAAATGCTAGAGAATGTCACAGACAATGATCCCTGTCAAATACCAGAGATTGTCACAGACAGTGATTCCTGTCAAATGCTTGAAATTGTCACAGACAGTGATCCTGTCAAATACTAGAGATTGCCACAGACAGTGACCCCTGTCAAATGCTAGAGATTGTCACAGACAGTGATCCCTGTCAAACGCTAGAGATTGTCACAGACAGTGATCCCTGTCAAATGCTAGAGATTGTCACAGACAGTGATCCCTGTCAAACGCTAGAGATTGTCACAGACAGTGATCCTGTCAAATACTAGAGATTGCCACAGACAGTGATCCCTGTCAAATGCTAGAGATTGTCACAGACAGTGATCCCTGTCAAATGCTAGAGACAGTGACCATCCTAGTTTGGAGCTTCTTATTGATCCTCATGTAAAACAATGCCAGGAACGAGGACTCAATCAGCAGGAACTCACTGACCAGTTCAAATGTTGTACATAATGGAGTCCTATAATTACAGAAAAGAAGGAACCCTTTGAAGGAAAGCTATATTGGTTTACAACAAGAGGTATTTCTTTCCTGGCAATTATGTCCACTTCTTTGTGCCCCAGCTGTGACTAAACTGTGGGAGTCAACTGGCACCATGTGAGGCGGGTTCTTGTGACTAAAGTCACCTTAAGAGTGTTAATATGTAATGAACTTGGACAATGTTTTTGTAATCCCTTGACTCTGAAGTAATCAAGCCAATTTCTTACATCAACCACCACAGACCAAGGCACCACTTGGAGATACTCAATTTTCAGAGCCTGTCAGGATAGCTATTACTTGCACCTCCATCATCCCGTGAATACAACTGAAGAGTGAAGAGTAGAAAAATGAGTTTACCCGAAAAGAGAAACCGTTGTAATTAGTACAGCTTTGGTGCTAGTTTCCTGAAGCTGGTCTTGTGTTCTGTGTTGTGTGGCTTTTATCCTGCTGATAGGTTTGGTATTGATGAAGTAGGGCTGGAATCACCTTGTCATTTCTTCAATCTCTTTTTCCAAAACATTTCCCTCGTTTGTGTCTCCCTTCCCCTCAGTTGCTGCAGTGGTGGTGTTGAGTTTCTTGGTGTTGTGCATGCCTGTAGCAGGGGACAAGGCAACATCTGACAAACTTGCACCATACTTCTCATCTTGTTCCTGAGAGTGTTCATCCAATTACCGATGATCTCTTGGCTCAGCAGATCAGTAGGGTGGACAGTCCTCAAGGGGTTTGACCTCGCCAGGGGCTCCCTTGGGATCTGGCAGCCATCTTGATGGGCAGGGAAGCTGAGAGGAAGAGCACGACTTTAGAAGGGAGATGGGATCGCGAGGACACCCTAACTTGATACAAGGAGGTTGCTTAATGCCAGGGGCATGGAAATTGTGCAGGTTGATAAAGTGAGATACAAGACCCTAATTTGATAAGTTTCGGCTGTGTCATGTAATGAAGTTTTATAGTCAGCTTGTTAACCAGAAATTGAAGCAGCTTGTCCTGTAATGAGTTGATCCAAACACTGGACAGTCACTGAATGGGCCACATGGTTTGTCATTGCCAGTATTACGACACATCCTTAGCATGTCTTTGTTCTCAAGATCTGGTTTGCTCCTGTGGAGATATGCGAGGATGACCTGTTGGAGAAAGAGGTCTTTCAGGTCAGATGGGTTTTTTTGGTTCTGGTTGCATTGAGGAGGGATGAGAACTATTTGCTGTGGCTGCAACAATTTTGAAATCAACGATAACCTCTACTCTTCTAATAAGCTTGAGGGAAGGCCAAAGAGAATTGCCAGTTTCATGGTTGACAATTAGTCATAGCTTTCTGGAGGTACAAGGTTGAAAGCTTTCCTGTAGGATAACCAGATTTAATATCTGCTGTTTAAAATTTCATTTGTTTTCATGCCATTTTGAGGATGCATACAATTCAGTGGATCCTTACGTCAATCATTGTATGCAAAAATTAAGTTTCAAATGTGAATCTATTTTTCTGACTATTGAAACTTGTTGTCAAAAACATATTAATTAAGTTTATATAAGTTTATCCTTCTAAAATATCAAGGATAATCATTTTAGAGTGGAGAAAAACAATTACAATCTAGTTCATGGAAAGGGCATATTTTGAATAAGAATGAAAATCTTTGTGTGACATGACATTTTAGATAATGTGTCACAGCAATGAGTACGGTGTTAAATGTCAGACACAATGAAAAAGATATAAAGAAGAGGATTTTGTGATATTGTGTTCATGTTGATACCTTTCATCCATAGACGTTAAAGAAAACATAGTTAACATTTCAAATGTAGAAACTGTTTTAGATCTTTTTAATTAGGTTTCTTAAGAGTCATGTGTTTAATGTCTACCTTCAACTGCTAAACTTTCGAAATAAATATTCTAAGCAGTAAGAGCTATATAAAATTAAAATTTAAAAAAGAGGTGAAAATTAATATTCTAAGCAGTCAAAAAACTATAAAAAAAGAGGTGAAAATTGATTTTTTTTCTTAATCAATTTGACTCTCTTTTGAGAAACAAGGAGGAATTTAAATGATTCAATTTTATTTCAATCACTCAGATTTCAGATTTTCCCATTCTTTCACAAATTTATTAGATTTAAATCAGACAATCCGTCTTGTAAATTGTCCACTTCATTCTTTAATGATGTCAACGAAACACTTATTTAGATGATAACTTTGTTTTATCAACCCAGCTATCGCTTGCTTGAAGTTCATCAGCTTCTGTTGGGGAGAAAATCTTGAGCTCTCTTGAGATGTGTTCTAGCTGTCCCTAATTTGCATATAGATTCACATGCATACATTAAGAGAGACAAACAAGGTTCCAGGCATTTGGCAGTTTAATTAGTGTCATGACAGCTGATACTTAATACCATAACAATGTTATAACAATACTGTGAAAGTAGTTCAAGCAGCTGTCTGGGTAGTTACTTGTCATGCCCAATATTCAATGAATGTCAGTTTAATTTTATGAAATAGAAATTGGTTGACAAAGAAGGTTCTTTTTCTCATGTGTTGGGTAGCCATTTGGTTAAAGTGTTTTCTTTATATTGCAGGAGTAATGCTGACTTCGGCATTAAAAACACACACACACACTCCGTAATACTGAATCCCCTAGAGGAGGCTGTGCACTATACTCACGAAAATACAGTTCATTTGGTAATTAGGGACCTAAAACAATCTTAAGCAAACCAGTTGTACCCATTGAGAAATCTGAAGTTCATTGGTATGACAGTGATGGGTGCTGACGGCACAAGGCCAGAAGATTTGTGAAAACAATCAATTTACCAAGAGATTAATCGGGAGAGCACGGATTGCCAAGTTGTCCAAGATGCTACAATTCACTGTGCAGAGTTGCTTCCCATAGATGTGCCAGGAAAATATGATCCTGGTTTGAATCCCATACTGGCCTTGATTTTGTTTCTAGGTTCAATGGCACGATACCCGCGCTCATTGGTTTCATCTAATTAATAAAACTTTAATACCTGCATTATGTATCTTGAAAGTATATTACATTTCAGAATTAGGTGCTTTTGTTCATTTTTCTTCCAAATCTGTTGAAAATATAAGCGACAAAACCCTTTCTATATTCTTAAGAAATCTCCACTAAAAGTAGAGTAGATTGTAGAATTCTGACTTAGGTAGGTACCTTAGGATAGGTATATGATACACTTGAGATAGGAAATTTCATATTTATGAAAAGGTTATTAAAATTGATATGATTGTTATCAGACCTTTCCAAGTGAGTGATAAATGCCGCTTTTGCTTTCTTTTATGTGCATGTATTGAAATTATAGGAGGTCTAAAATGCAGATTTCATCACACACTAACTGAGCATATCTCTGACCCAAGATACACTTTTACCATATGTTTCAACTGGGTGTACCTATCCTTCTCCTACAAATTAGATTCGTTCATGTTCAAATATGAGAAAAAATAAGTACTGAATTTAAAAAAACCAAAAACAGCCATTTTTATTAATGGAACAATTCCCAAACCATGCCATCACAAATCATTATGAAGTTGTGGTGACAAAACCAGAAAGCACACATCATCATTTTATGAACCTTTTAACTGCTGCATGAAAGTAGATATCCTCATCATCTCTGTATTTTTCATCCTCTGTCACTTTCTTTACAATGAAAACCCCATAAACTTTGAAAAATAAAAATAAAAACGTGTCGTTATCAGCATCCAAATTGATATGTGATAGATATCGCGAGCTGTGGTTGATTTCACCAGTCATCATTTTATAAAATACGGGGCAGTTGCATGTTAACAGTGTGGATAATTGATTAAGCATTATGTAGAAGGGACCGTCAGGAGTTTGAAAACACAAAAAACTGAGCATTATGCAAGCAGCAAATTAATAATTAAGATCATGACCCTGGTCAAATAATTTCAAAATCTCCAATTTCACATCTTGTTCATGTTAATGAGCTTACAGTTGTGGGTCATTGTGACCTGTTGTGGCTTATGCTCTCACGTCCAGCTGTTTCTGTTATTTGTCTTTGGATAGAGAACAGGGGTGAGACAGGGTGAATCACTCCTACCCACTCTGTTCATTTCAAGCCTCGTCGGCATACCCCAGCATCCGCCTTGGCTCCTGCGGCTGCAGAAAACTAATTGCTCAATTTCATTCTATTCATTTTTAATTTATCTGTGAAATTATTTCTCATGTTCTTTTACGTTTTGATAATATATGTTAAATGATTCAAACGGAGAGGAGATTGCGTTGTCTAATTTGTAGACAGGTTTTCTGTGTGTGCTTTGTTATGATTACTCTGAATCAGTGAACATACATGAGGGAGCTAATGTTTCATGAAATTCTGTAATAGATCATAATATGATAGGAATTCCCAACATATTTCTCCATTTGAAAAGTTAATGATGTTATGTTTTGTTTCATTGATGATTTATTCTTTTGAATTTGTTCTCTATACAATTTACACAATTATATCTAGTTATATTAGTTTGTTTTACCTTTTTGTCAACAGTAAGGATTCTTTGTAAGGGAAACTTGTCAACTAAATGTATTGCTATTTTTTTTTAAAAATTTAAAACATTTTTATTTCAATTCAGTAGACATAAATATAACATTGATACATGAGGTACTTGAAGCAATTCATGGTATCTTAAAACATGATCAGATATAATTTATTGATATTTGGTCCAACTTATTTTCTAAAAAATAAACTCTGAAATCTACCAAATAAATTGATTAACATCCAGATATCATTGTTCTGCTGTGCCTTTTTTAGCTTTGGCATCCCTTTTATTTGATAGTGACTCCATGTGGTGAGGAGCTCTCAAGACCATGAGGATACACAGCTTCATATTTCACGAATACATTCACTTTTTCAGCTGTATTTTTCCTTTCGTTTTCCTTTGTCTTTTGTTTTATTCCTGAAACTAGAATGATAATTGCTCCCAATTCCGTGACAGATTTGACACTTTAAAAATTGGGTGTCAATCACACTCTAGAATCAATTTTCATATGGCCCAAAGAAAAGTTTTCAATTTGAAAATATTCAGTTGAGCGAACCAGACAGGATTAACAAACATGAGCTTTTCACCTGCAAAACTTTGTGGTGGAGTTCTTTGTTTGGAGGCTGCATATTACCTTTTTTCCTGTGGTCGGAGTTCAGATTTTGTTCGGCCATGCGTGAACCTCAGGCTGCCCAAGAACTATGAGTCATGCATCGTGATTAGTAAAACACAGGCACACTCCAAGCTTTGTAATTGTTACATTAAGATATTTGCTTGAGCAGGCAGGTGCTAATTATTTGAGCGTCAACTTCTATGGTCCTTATGGACTGCAACGTTGTGCATGAAAGTAACGATGTGATGTTACGTGATCACATCGATCAGAATGCCGTAAAAGCTCTCAGTGGCTATTTGATGTTTAGTGTTTCTATGTTTTTTACAGTATGTTGAATTGAATGTATAATCATGTTTGTCATTTATAGGGACTGTAGAAAAAAGTCGAGTCATAACTTGCAAATTATCGAAAGTGATACATGAATGTATTCGTAAGATCAATGGTTAGGTTTGTGGTTAGGTTTTTGTTTGTTATGGTACTCTGCAATCAGCCGATGTATGGCTGACCAGTGTAATAATACTTTATTACAACTGATGACATGTTTTTTTTCATGTGCATTATGTGGAAAATACAAGCGGGGAGGAGGGATTGATTGAATGTTGTTTTATGCCACAGCTGGCAATGTTAAAGCATACAACAAAACAATCAACTTGTGGATATAGGATCTACCACTTGGTAGGAGACAGCCGGCAATGTTAAAGCATACAACAAAACAATCAACTTGTGGATATAGGATCTACCACTTGGTAGGAGACAGCCGGCAATGTTAAAGCATACAACAAAACAATCAACTTGTGGATATAGGATCTACCACTTGGTAGGAGACAGCTGGCAATGTTAAAGCATACAACAAAACAATCAACTTGTGGATATAGGATCTACCACTTGGTAGGAGACAGCCGGCAATGTTAAAGCATACAACAAAACAATCAACTTGTGGATATAGGATCTACCACTTGGTAGGAGACAGCCGGCAATGTTAAAGCATACAACAAAACAATCAACTTGTGGATATAGGATCTACCACTTGGTAGGAGACAGCTGGCAATGTTAAAGCATACAACAAAACAATCAACTTGTGGATATAGGATCTACCACTTGGTCGGAGACAGCCAGGGAATTTATTGTGAAAAATCATTTCTTCCAGAATATAGTTGAATTATTCGGGACATGGATTTTATAAGAAAACATAATTGTTCGTTGGACATGTGTTATGAAAATAATGAAATTGTTGACCCTTCCTTTCAGGGAATAAAATATTTTATCTACATAAGAGTGAGTGAGTGAGTTAATATTTAAAGTCACATCGGCACTATTTCAGCCATATCGTGACTTATCTACATAAGAAAGATTAAGAGCTTGCAACAAGTCGAAAGGCCCTCCTTTCCCATGTTTTTTGGTACCAGTATGTTGATGAAGGCTGAAAATGTAAGGCCAAAATAAATAAATTTACAGGTCTTCATCCGATTTTAAAAGGGCGGTCGGGTAGCTTAGTGGTTAAAGCTTTTGCTCGTCTAGCCGAAGACCGGGGTTTGATTCCCGACATGGGTACAATGTGTGAAGCCCATTTCTGGTGTCCCCTGTCTTGATATTGCTTGAATATTGCTAAAAGCGGCGTAAAACCATACTCACTCACTCCAATTTTAAAAAATGTGAACGAGGTGGCATTTTATTGTTTGCTTTATTCTTTTTACACAAACTATTCAAGGCATCTGAGCACATTAACTGCTGCTGGATGTGTTTCTTATGAAGCCTTGGACCTAAGTAATTAGGTTATTCAGGTCCGTGATGAATAATGTATAATTGGACTTGGTATGTGGGTATTACACCAAGTAAAGAAAGACACATGGCGATTTCTGTAGGCAGTCTTCTTTGTCTTTCTTCAATTGTGGGAACTTTATGGACAGTATAATAATGGGTGACATGGCATTTGGTAGTGAGGTGGCGGAGATGAATATCTAATACTGTAAATCTAGAAATTAATGTGAGCGTGAATTAAATGCGAAAAATGCGAGTGGTCTTTGCTCGCATTATTAAACATCGCATTTATATCAACAATGAGACATTTTGGATAGCAGAAATACCAACTTAAACATACGCTGAAAACCAACAACTATGTATTCCACATCACTGTTTATTGAGCAGCACTTGTAACAAGTATATAAACAATGTCATTCAAACACTAATTTCATCCTGTGGATTGTCACTGCTGACTCCAGACAGACGCCACCCATGCAACATGGTGTCTTTGTTCTTTGCAACTGTGTCAAAGGCTGACACAAGCCAGCGAGCATGTATTGTTTTAGCTGAAGTACTCTACTCAGCGCTAATAAGCGGTGCTATGTGGTGTTTGTTTGGATAAATATAAGGTGAGGATTCTCCTGTAAACCTGACAGAGGACATTTTTTTAGATATAAATCCACCAATGCTTGAGAGGAAAGGGGTGTTGCATTCATATTTTTGGCTGGGCCCAGCGGTCACATTCTTTTGGAAACGCATTAATTTCACGATTTATAGTAATTAATATCATTTTGCCATGTTTTTTAATGTTATGTTAGCAGGAATGTGTCAATGAGTGAGTCATGAAGCTAGTGAGTATTGTCTATATGCCTTCGACATAATGCCTTACACAAAATGATCACAGTGCAAATTTTTGAAGTCTCTGAAAAGGCCATTGAAGGACTTGTTTCCTTACTGTTTACTGACCAGGGTCAAAGAGTTTCCAATTTGGTGGCAAATTGTTTTCTCCAATACAGAATAAGGCGCATGTAACTGATCATCAAGAGAAAAAACGGTGAAATTTGGGCCCTTCAGCAACAATGAATACGAGATGTTTCTTTGTTTGGCTTCAGCTTTCATCTCCTGTGGGACTATTATATTAGGGTTAAATGGCCCTGAATCAAATAGCGTTCACATGGCTAGATTTATGATACAAGAATTTCCACACAAAATTATACCCAGTTCAATAATAATCAAGGGGCAACAGAAAATTGCTCAAAAGTCTGTCAGGGATGACCCTGGGGAGAAATGGCTGGTGCACTTTGCCAACAATGGGTCCAATAACAAGAAAAAACACACAAATTTATTATATGTTCAAGTTTTTAAGAGTAATGCCAACAACAATAATGATAGGGGATGTTTATAGGCGGAGGCCATAGAGTTATAGGGCTAGGATCACCTCGCGAAGAAGCAGGAGGGATTCCTGAAGAGGTTCTGGGGCCTCTCACAGCATTGATGAGTAATTAAAACACAGGGGTAGGAGTAATTACGTCTGTTATGCTGCTGTGCCAAAGACGTCTGCCATTGTTTTTTCAACATGATGTTTGGTTGTCTTTGGGTCGCTAAGTGCATCCTCCATGGCTTGTCCACACGCTGAAGTGGACAGGGACTTGCAGCTCTCGACTCCCAGATCAAAAGTAAACACAGAACAGTTTACGTGTTTGTTGACATAATTCAGTCAATTTGCCACAAGTATAATGATAGAGCCTTTGACGGAGTGGAGATCTGGAGAATCAATCGTTTTCCTGTCCACAAAGACATGTCCTGACTTCGACTTGCATGCTCTGGCCATTTGTCGGCTTCTTTGTCCATGGTTGCTGCGCCATTATTTGCTATTGTCCATCTTAAGTGACCATTGTCCACGGCGTTGACCAGTGAATGTCATTACATTCAATAATTGATGCATACTGCGTCTTAAAAGAGACCTGACTCCACTTCTGATGAAAGCATCTGTGCAGGTCATCTTAGGGTTCAATAAAATTTGCATGTTGTATTTGAAATCTTTATTAGTTTCAGGGGGTAGGAGAAAATAGTTGCAAAAGAACAATCTCCATTGATTGATTGATTAGCCCCATATATCATTAACTGGACAATAAAATATGGGATATGGATTGATCAATGAGAACATGCTTGTTTTTCCATCTGAGCTGTGTTTTCATTGCAAATTAATTTTGTGGCATAGTATAGATGTATGGTGTCGAGGGATTTTTTGTGAAAATGTTTTTTATGTTGCTTGCAGCAATATCATGGCAAGGGACATCAGAAATGGGATTCACATGTTGTCCCCATGAAGGAAATCAAACCCAGACCTTAAATTAGTAAGAAGAGCAACCACTTTAACCTCTAGGCTACCCACAACCATACATGCAACTTGTAAGAGTCATTTTTAATTTGGAATGGGTCGTCACAATGGTTGCTTTGAGACAGACTCATCACAATTCCAATTTTATTCAAAGTATGTTTAAGGTGAAATGGGGTTTAACGTCGCGTCCAAGATTATTGCACTTATTCAGTGACGTGCATGCACGTAGGTGTGTTTGTGTGGCAGCTTGTGTTAGTCCGGACTGATGCAGATTTATAGTGCTAGCTAAATGAGATACCATGCCGCAGTTTAACATGAATACCCTACTCAGACACAGTATACTGACTCCAAACTGACCAGTCCTTGTTTTAGCCCCTTAATGCCGAGTGCCAGACAGGGTAACAACAAGTACCATCTTGTTCCCGTCTTTTGGTATGACGTGGCCGGGGATCGAACCCCGGGCCTTCCGCTCTCAGGGCAGACACTCTACCACTAGACCATGGAGGCGATCAAGTATGTTTAAGAAAATCATTGGCATTTCTTCCTTGTAATCATATAAATCTATAAGAAATATGTACAAACTGAAAAACATGGGTTTTTCATCTAAGACTCTTTCTTCATCATCATATTTTCTTTTTATAGAAATGATTGCGAGAGAAGTTGAAGGTTGACTTTGTCCTGAGAAAATAAAAATAAATGTTACTTTCTTTACTAACATTATTATAAAGAGGAGACTAGTTTTTGAAGTACGTAAATGTATTTATTTCCTTCCTTTAAGCATTACCTTGTTGACTTCAAAGAACCAATCAGCTGTGAAAAAATGTCAAAACTATTCCAGGGCACATTTGAGGAAATGTTGCCAATTTGAGGAGCAACTTGAAATGTTAGACACAACTTGATCCCATTTCAAAATAGCCCAATTTGTTGTGTTGATTCTAAAGCAAGATCTGTAGTAATGGCAGCCATGTTTTGCTACAAATTGCTATAGCATTTCTGTATCTTCAAACCAATTTGCTGGAATACGCCTTACAAAGAACATACTTCAATGAAATGTATGATACCAGAAGAAGCCAGGACTATAGCTTCTCATACAGCTCCTAACACAGAACAAATTCACAGCACATGCTGGCTTGTCTGTCTTGGTATTACGTGAACATGGTTATGTACTGGGGAATTGTTTGAATACTTGAGGTTTTATGTCCCTTGACAGTCAATGTGGATCGTATTTACTGGCTCCCAAGCCTATCGAGATTCTACAAGTACGTACAGGTTTATGGAGGTGATAGAGTTTGCTTCAATTTAGGAATGTATGTTGGACGTGTTGGTGGCTCCCTGCCAGACACTGTCATGTCAGTGAGTCAGGACAAGAACATGCTTGTTCACATGATACCAATTATACCTGTCCATATTGCTAACATAAACATGAGCTGCCATGTTCCAAAAGCATGACCATGACCATGACCAAATGTGTAATGGGGAACGTTCTTGTAGCGCTTTTTGTGTGTGACAGTGATACAAGTCTGGCTCTGGGTGTTCTGGTTTTAAGTTTTTTGATGATTTCAATTTCACTTGTTCGAATTTTGCAGACTTTCATTAGTGTAACACTTTTATGTTTTAATTGGAAAGTTGCGGAGATGTGGGTTGCCAGTTCTGTTACAGGACTGCAATCTCGGGGTGTGAGGTTGGTTCTGTTATAAGTGCTTGTACATGTGTTTTTGATATCCCGTACACTTTTCTATAAGGACATCGCCATGCTAAATCTGAAATGAAGTTGGTGCTTTCAAATTGTAGCAGCAAGCTAACAACTGGCTCTAGCCAATGTATAATGTATTGTGTAAGAATGCAGCCAGGCAACACTGATGGTTTAACTTGTTCATCTTCAACATATATACTACTCAACATCTGCTAAGGACCATAGCGGTGACTAAAGATGACTGTTTTGGTTCTTATTAAATGTTGAGTTTAAAATGTAGTCACTGCCAAAAAAACCCGCGAACTTTATATATTAACCAACATGTATGGTATTCACATTTCTTTTGTCTGAGTGTATATATTCATTGAAAGAAATAATATCAAATTTAAAATTTGAGGTTCGTTGATAACATGATTAAGCTGAGGTCATATGGCGATGGATTAAGCTGAGGTCATATGGCGATGGATTAAACTACATTGCTACAGTAGTGCTTTGCTGTGGAATGTTGGACATTCTCAAAACAAACAACCCACAAATAATGTGTTGATTCTCAACACGGAAACAAGAAGGAAATGTAGAGGTAAAAACACTTAGACATGGTCCTGACCCCACATTTTTGTTATGATGATAACCTTATTGAAATATGACTTATTTGATGTTAGGCCTACTGACCTGGCAACCATTGAGAGGCCTGGTCTGTTAACGTTACATCCAAGGTAGATTTGTCCCAGGACACAAGTGGCCTATTGTTTGTGGTCCACCAGGCTGGGAACACATGTTAACTTGAGGACCCCCACTTGGAGCAGGATGTACCACTACACCATGAGCAGGACAAATACTATAAAAAGAGTTCAGTTTTAGGCTGTTTTAAAGATTATTTAAGTTATATCACAGCGTGTCCGCTTGATGGAGGAAAGACAAGTGATGCAGGTCTTTGGCATGTACCACTGGTGACCTTGAACCACAATCAGGGCAAATCTTGGATTCAAACTCATCATCAAGGGTTTCTGGCATGCTTTAGGGATGCAAAGAGGACCAGTGAATTCTGGTACTTTTGACAATTAGTTTGACTACTATTTGAGATATTAACATTTTGTACAGCCTCTTTAAGGATGTAGGGGGCACGGGTGGCCCAGTCGTCTAAGGCGCCGTGATTCGCTGTGCAGAGTTGCGTCCCTTAGGCACGCCAGAAACCTATGATTGTGGGTTCGAATCCCAGTTCGCCCCGATTATGTTTCTAGGTTTGTCAGCACCATACCCGTGCTCGTGGGTTTCACCAAAGTGGTAAACGTCTGAGACCTGCATCACTTTGGGCTTTCCTCCCACATTAAGCTGACACGACGTGATATGACTGGAATACTGTTAAAAGCGGCATTAAACCCAACTTACTCACTCACTCACTCACTTTAAGGATGTTGATGAAGTTTGGTATTTCCCACATATTCTCACAACCCTCAGGACGATTATCTGTGCCTTTTCTCCGAATACTGATTGCCACTTTTGGATGCGTTCATTTGGCGATCGCATTTATCTGCATGAGTAGCTTCATCTATGAGGAACAAATTACCAGCCACTTCGCTCTAAAAAATAATGTCGTCCAATACATGACATCATCAAGCTGTGAGCGCATATTTCCAGAAATGACGTCATGATAGAACCTTGCATCATTCTTCATTGTTCTATGTGATTTATTGTGTAGCTATCTTGTATGTCATTAAATCATGTGCTACATATTAGGTTGAGGCATTGATGTATAATAATTATGTTTCCTTCGTCATTCCAGATCTGCTGCTGCTGCAGTTTGAGGAGCAGAACCCATTGTGTAAGTACATTATTACTAACCGAGTGACCCATTTGGGTGATTGCCTTCACATATTGAACTGCTTGTCGGGAGGGGCAGACAATTTTATGCTGGTTGAAGGCATGTGTGAATTCCCTCCAGCGTTGCATGGAGAAGTTGTTGATGGCCGTCATGCTTTATGGGAAAGTACAGCTGTTATATGTTCGTACATAAATTGTACAGGATTTATATCTACTGTATTTGGTAGAAACTGTCTCATGTGACTCACTAATCCTTGCTGCCTGTTTGAAAGTTTTTACCATTCCCATTGATAAGCTTTGTCAGTTGGTTTGGTTTTCACAGGGCAGTGAGCTTCAGCTTGGTAATCCTGCAAACTGTGGATTTATTTTTTTAGATAGTTTTTACCGAAAGTTTAGGAGAGTGTTAGTCAAGTAGCTTGGTATTAATATGAAGATATGAATTACATGTGTTAGTAAAAGGTGTATGGGATTTTTGGAACTGAAAGTTTTTGCACCCCTTGACTGATTTCACAGGTTGAAAGTTTAGTTATGACCCTCAGCCTATTTTTATAAGCTGAATGTTTGCGTACACCCTTTAACAGATTTTATGTCCAGACGGTCCAGTGATTGACATCATGAGCATTGATCCATGCAATTGGGATACGATGACATGCATCAGCAATGTCAGCGAGCCTGACCACCTGATACCGTTAGTCGCCTCTTACAACAAGCATAGCCGCCTTTAAGGGCAAGCATGGGTTGCTGAAGACCAATTCTAGTTCGAATCCTGGTTGGCTTCGATTATGTTTCTAGGTTTATCAGCACGGTACTTGTGCTCATGTGATTCACCAAAGTGGTAAATGTCTGAGACCTGCATTACTTGGGGCTTCCTCACACATTAAGCTGACACGCCATGATATAACTGGAATAATGATAAAAGCGGCTTTAAACCCAAATCACTCACATTGTATACGCCGCTGAGTTTAAACATGACACTGTCTTTCAGCTCGTCTTGTCCTTTACACCCTGATCCTGACAAATGTGAATATAAAACGTTAATGCCAGAGAATAACCAACCGACCGGTCTCGATTGTTTGAATTAACAGAAACAGGCAAAATTGCAGTGAAAATTATGTGAATGGATCACTGGGTCAAGTGTGACAATCAGTGTGAAGTCACGTCATACACAATGACGTCATGATGTCCATACCAGCCGAGTTTGGTTTGTTACACAACGATGACCCCATCAGTATTCCAGTAACAATAGGTCCCCTGCAACCCATGCTGGTCGCAAGAGGTGACCAAATCTGGTGGTCAGCTCATTGACTTGGTTGTTGTATGTCATCTTACACAGACGGTAATAATAGTTGCTCATAACATCAATCATTAGATGTCTGGTCCAAACTCAAGTGTTTACAGGCTTCTGTCATATACAGCTGAAATATTGCTGAAAATTAGCTGAAATATTGCTGAAATTATAGATAATAAACTAACAGGATGCTGAAAGCTACATGTTTCCAGAGTAGTGATCATTCTTTTCCAAAGACCAGGTTTAGATTCACCACTACATTGTCGTCTGTGTCTAGACTTGCACAAGTCTCTAAGGCAATGATTATTAGTTTAAATCATAAGTTCCAGATTATGTAAATAATAAGAACGAGTTGCCCCTATAACAGACTGGAGTCCACATATCTGGACTTGCCTGTTAGCAGGGTAGAATAACTACACATCCATGGACTTTTCTTTCAGTACTGCCTTGGAGCAAGGCGTGTCCTGCTGTGGCAAGGCAGAATATTGCTGAACGAAAACCATACTATTTGTAGAGAAACAGTTTCCATATCTGAAATTAGTGTGTTGTGAGTGTAGCCATTATCTGTTTATGTTGATTGTGCCATCTGTCAGATTGTTGGTCAAAGGCCCTTGAAACAATGGACTGTGGTGTCATTGTCTTCACAACTTCACACAACAGTCCACATGTAGCTGTTCAAGATCTCCATCAGCTGTTCTGGTGGTCTTTGAAGTGGTACTGAATATTTCATTTGTTACCGAACAGTTTGATAATTAAATAAAGAAGAATGGTGCCAGTGACTATGTTCTTGGATTGGTCTGGGTTCTGCAGTGATATGTGTTGTGACAGATTTGTTGTTTTGTGAGACACAGGTGGGTCATTTACCATATCCGGTGCTGTGACAGGAAATAGTCCCATAGCATGTTAACACAATCATATTGAATTGAAAGTGTGATATTTGGGCATAGAGGTGGTCTCATTGGTGTCATGCTAAATAAGATGACACGGTGAAATTCAATGTGCATCCCTTGCTGCATTCATTGTGCATGCCAGAAACCCATGATTTTGGGTTCGAATCCCGCTTCGCCCCGATTATGTTTCTAGATTTGTCAGCACCATACCCGTGCTCGTGTTTCACCAAAGTGGTAAGCGTCTGAGACCTGCATCACTTTGGGCTTTCCTCCCACATTAAGCTGACTGCCGTGATATAACTTGAATACTGTTAAAATCAGCATTAAGACCCAACTCACTCACTCACTCCCTGGCTCTGTGGTTATAGCAGTCTCTCATCACACTAGAGACTCGTGTTTGATTCCCACTTGGCACAATTTATTGGTGTAATCAGCATGGAACTTCACTCACTCACTCACTCACTCACTCACTCACTCTGCCAGAACTTCACTCACTCACTCACTCACTCACTCACTCACTCACTCACTC
Source organism: Haliotis rufescens (assembly GCF_023055435.1). Taxonomy (NCBI): domain Eukaryota; kingdom Metazoa; phylum Mollusca; class Gastropoda; order Lepetellida; family Haliotidae; genus Haliotis; species Haliotis rufescens. The sequence continues at coordinate 10,796,248 of NW_025963924.1, forward strand.
ACTCACTCACTCACTCACTCACTCACTCACTCACTCACTCACTCACTCACTCTGCCAGAAACCTTTCATCATAATGTTGAATCATGGTTTCCCCAGTTATGTTCTAGGTTTGTCAGCACCATCCCCATGCTTGTGGGTTCCACCAAAATGGTTAAAGTGGGAGTCCTGCATCACTTCGGGCTTTCCTCCCACAAAAGGCTGACACACTGTGATATAACTGGAATAATGTTAAAAGCGGCACTAAACGAAACTCACTCACTCCAACGCTGATTGAATCAGATAGCACTCAATCAGTCTGCCGATGGTTTGCCTGCACCAACTTTATTTCACGACATACAGGCTGATTTTATTTTCATATCCACTGGCACTGTGTGAATACTGTGTGGTATCGGTTGGTCATAGGCTTGATTCCCTTAATGTTAGAGTTGATGCTTGGTTAGACTTGAACAAGTCTCTAAGGCAATATTTATTAGTTTAAATCATAGTTTCTAGATTATGTAAATAATAAGAACAAGTTGTCCCTATAAGAGACTGGAGTTCCCAGTGTCTAGACTTGCCTATAAGGAAGATAGAATTGCTACACATCCATGGACTTATCTTTAACTACAGCCTTGGGGCAAGGCTAATGGTTGGTCTGTCACCACCATACCAATGCTCTTAGGTTTGACCAAACCCTTAACTTTTCATGCACCATATGAATCTGATGTCATGATATAACTGGAGCTGTGAGATCAGAGTCAGAGTCGGAAGTAAGGACAGGTGCAAACTGTCCACACATCTAGATTAAGATTTGCCTAAATTCCTGTTGTTGGCAAATATGGTCCATTACAGGGGTGGCAGACTTTACTTCCATGGCAGCTATATTTTGAGGGTTTATTTTACCTTAAGGCCATGATCTATATATAATACATGTTCAACCCCATCCACCTCAATATGGGTTAGAATTGTGTTCAGCTTCTTGTAAAGGGTGACTAACTGGATCAGGTTGTCAGGCTCGTGATTGGTTGTGCATGTCATTGTATCCAAATTGCATAGATTGGTGCTCATGATGTCGGTCACTGGAATGTCTGGCCTCGATTATTTACAGACTGCTGTCATATAGCTGGAATATTTGTGAGTGCGACGTTAACAACAAACAGACCAAACCAAAATTACCAAACAAACAGATGAAGAAAGTTGCTATGTATGTTGTCTCTTTTGATTTAGAAAAAAACATACATAGTCCAACAAAATATCCCTGCTTTGTGTGTTTCCCAAATGTATGCAGTAACTTTTCACAGATGTCTTGAACTTGTTCAAACTGCAGGTTGTATGGGAAAAATAAATAAAGAAATAACTACTGCCTTCACAGCAGTTTTTGTTGCTGTTGAAAGTCTAATCGTTAATTTATTTTGTCCCAAAGGTTAAATTGTCTTGAGGTTCCCCAAGTTGTTTGTCAAACCTGATTCGAAGATTATGGCAGAAATAGACTTTGGTGCTTCCTGTTGTGATAGTGTTTTAAGAGATAGAAAAATATAAAAACAAAATCCCCCCACTTGCATTTGGATAAACATATGAAAAATAATATGGTTACGAAATTATTGTGGCCTAGTAGTAAATTAAAAGAAATCATGGCTTTGCATGTTTTTTTATAAATCTTTGAAACAAACAAAAGAGTTTTTATGTGGTATTTCATTTTGTTTCCACCCATTTCATATTTTGTATGACCTTTATGATTGGGTATAGTTTTTGATGTGTAATGGCAAGTGGTTGATTGTAATTGTCTAAATCTGTAATATTGCCTTCAATAACAAACCTTTCTGGTGGCCATTTGGCATCACGTGGCTGTGTTTGAGAGCGATTAGAGCTATTAGAGAGCTGTTTTGTTCTTTCACAGAAACTACTTGGCAAGTGAATGCAAGTGTTTCATATGAAGCTCTCTCATTACAGATGTACAATCGGACCAGTTAGAGAAAACTTCAAGTTTCACTGCTGCAGTCAGTCGTAAAGCATTTTTATTGCAGTTTTGGTTATGAAATATTAATTGCAGTTACTTCGCATATTGTGTAATTGAAGAAAATATCCTTCCCCGGAGATACTTTGGCGGTCAGTAATGAGCGCTAGGGGGCGCTGTCAACTCAATAATGCAGCACACACATGTCATACCCGCTCAGTCCCGGCAATAATCTCATATTCACAAGAATTATGTCAGAAGCTGGAGTTTGAAACATTTTTATAGGGGTATAGTTTGTTGCCAAGAGAGTGAATCCACTGCCCTAATTGTGTCATTAGATTACGCAGTGTTGTAGTGTTTGAAGCTCCGTGGCAGTGCCATGTTAATTCCATGTTAACCCTAACACAAGCAGGAAATCTGATAAACAGCTCTCGCACCCAAACACAGATTTGGGGAAGGATGTTGTATCACATATTCTCTCCAACATGAAGAAATACTTACAAGTTAAAAGTCATCTCTCCCTATTTTGTGAAGATTTAGGGAAGGGGGTGACATAAGGGTATTGAATTGACATGGAAATACATCTTTAGTGATTAAGATCTGACCTTCCAGATCAGGCATTGGAAGTAGTTCTTTTGATTTCAATAAGTATGTTTTTTTAAATGTTTTTCCGAGGGTTGATTTCAGATGTAAAAAAGTATTAGTTCTGAACAAATCTTATTTTAAGGATGTAGTTGGCAACTAAGATATTTTTAAGTTTTATGAAATCAGGGAGCACATTATTCAACTCTGGTAGTTTGGGTTGTGATTTTGTCTTGCATGCTACTGGCTCTGTTGTTCAGTGTCATGCGACACTGCAGTATTAGGGCCTGCTATGTTCGTATATTTACTGGTGCCCGTCAGGTAGCCTAATGGTTAAAGCGTTTGCTCATCACGCCGAAGACCCTGGTTTGATTCCCAACATGGGTACAATGTGTGAAGCCCATTTCTGGTGTCCCCGCTTAAAGCGTCGTAAAACCATTCTCACTCACTTACTCTAATATTTACTGAAAAAATAACATTACACATTAACTATAGTCATATAAAAGAATTGGATGTTATATATATAAATTAAATGAGAATTGGTAAATTTTATAAAAAAACACCATGGCCAGGTGTCTGAGTGGGGTATTCATGTTAAACTGCGGCATGGTATCTCAGTTAGCTGGCACTATAAATCGGCATCAGTCCGTTCTAGTACAAGCAGCCACACACACTAAGACACACACATGCATGCACATCGCTATAGAAGTGCAATAATCTTGGACGCGACATTAAACCCGATTTCACCTCATCTCCAACAACAAGTCCGGCTGTGGTCCATGCAGGTAGCAAAGGTAGTGTAAGTCCCCATGCACCCTGTACTGTAAGTCCCCATGGACCCTAGCATAGTGATCTACCTTCAGCTGCTGCGATCTATAGCCCTTTTTTATTATGTATCATGACATCTGTCATTTACTGTCCACCAATCACAGGATTTTATTTTATCTAAATGTATGTATTCATAATGTATAAGGGGCGGTCGGGTAGCCTAGTGGTTAAAGCGTTCGCTCGTCACGCTGAAGACCCGGGTTCGATTCCCGACATGGGTACAATGTGTGAAGCCCATTTTTGGTGTCCCCCGCCGTGATATTGCTGGAATATTGCTAAAAGCGGCTTTAAACCATCTTTAAACCATAACACTCACTCACTCACTTAATGTATAACTTCTCGTCACGATATGTCTGAAATATTGCCAATGTGACGTTAAATATTAACTCTCTCACTCCAACATCAAGGGGACACAGCTTGATATAAATGGAATACTCCTTCAAACAGAATTAAACCCATTTCACTCACTCACTCTAAATAATTATGAACACCGCTTCACCCTCACTCGCTGTTTTGAAATCCCAGAGGGAGACGGCTGACCTTGTCAGGCGATGGATCATCCATTACTACGCCTACTATTCGTCCAGATTGCTTGGGCTTGACCCCGTCTGTAATGTGGTGTATGTATTAGGCTGACCAAGCAGTGGACACTGTCATTAATAAGCCATTAGGTATACATATGTATGACGAAGATAAGCGATCGACTCCTGTTGCTAATGAAGTAGAGGGTCAATACCAGACCTTGCCGCGTAGGTCAGTCGTTAACGATCTGATTTACTCGTGTGTGTCTTGAATGTCCACTTTGAGCATGCCATTGTCCGATTGACATGCAGAGCGGTCATTAGAGACTTGTGTTGTACTGATTTTATTGATGGCCGGTGTTTACATGTAGGGGCTGGCCATATGCGTGCACCGAAACTTGAGGATTGCTTCACACTTTTGTGTGTGAACTTGGAATGTTTTGGGACCCTATGTCTTATTCATTGCAACGATTATCGGATAAGTTAGTTATGTGCAATTCAATTAAATTCGCTCGTACAGATATTGGGAGGTTGATGTGAAAGGGATATGATTTTCTTACACCTATCATATTTGTTTGTCTACTATACTTGGATGTCAACCACACCATCATTTAAACACAGGTCTGCATGCACCTGGATCATGTTTTTCAGGGGGATTGTTGTGTGTGTAAGTGCATGGTGCGACAGAAGGCATGGTTAAAAGGGTTGCAGTGCAAATATCACTTAGTGCAACACCCTGAGGCATTCGATAGAAGATATGGTGCTAGGTTATCTCGTACTTGACATAAAAGTGACTTAGGTCAGGAAAAGGTAGCCCGGTGGACAAGCCGTTGTTTACTGTGGAAGTTGTGTCCCTTAGCCTTGCCAGGAGCCATTGATTGTTGTTTTATATTCCAGTTTTGCCTTCTCTATGATCCTTAGTTTGGGGGAGGGGTGGGGTGGGGTGGCGCTTGTGGGGGCCTAGTTGTCTGAGGCACCATGATTCTCTGTGAGTTGTGTCCCTTGGCAGGCCCGAGAAACCCATGATCGTGGGTTTGAATCACAGTTTGTCCAGTTTTGTTTCTAGGTTTGTCAGCACCGTAATCAAGCTGACATGCACTGATATAGTACTGTTCAAAGCAGTGATGAACCCATCTCACTCACTCACTCTGGCCAATTGTGTGGCTTCTCTCTTACCATTCAACAATGGTTTGTCTGATCCTGGTCTAATTACGCAACAAACTACAATATCACATTATCACTTTGTCTTCACTGGCACAGGAAGTGACACAACCCAGATCTCATACCACCATACATTTCACCACAGCTCTGGCTCAGTACCAGTGAACCCTGATCTACACATCAACCTACACCAATCTTCAAAGTACAAAATTCTTTTGAAATATATTTGGAATTTTCTCCTGAAAATAATCCATCCATCCTTGAAAAAGCCGAAAAGCTCTTCCTTGTGCTTCCTGCAGCCGCTGCCGAGACCATCTGGATCCGGGAACGGCACCAGCCCATAGGGTAATGTGTTTATTGAGCATGCCTTAGGCAGAGGCAAAGGACAACATTCATCCAAGAGTGACTGATTAGCCATAATTTGAATCTCCAGCAAATTGTCGCCAGCTATGAAGTGGGATATAGAATTGGTTACTGTGTGTTGGCCCTTCCAAACGATCAAACCCTATTAGTGTGAAAAACGAATTGAGATTTTAATTGTGCTGAAATTTTGCAGATGGTTATTAGACTGACATTTAGCCTCGGAAATAAATTTATCTTGTTTCAAAATATGTATCTGCCAAATTAAAATTTAAAAAATCCAAATAGAGCCCAGAACAATGCTTAATTTCAGAGAGCAAAGGCAATGTAGACTTGCCCAATCATTCTAGACTTGAGACAGACTTTAGTGTGAATTAGCCGCTCATAACCAGCAACCTATGCCAATCATAAAGACAACGGATCAGGTGGTCAGGCTCAGCGATGGTGTGAATCGTTGCTCCGGATGTCTACGGGATTATTTTTTTTTATAGGCTGCTGTCATATGGCTGGAAATTATTACCGAGTGTGGCCTTATAAGCACATACGTGCACGCACAGACACTTACACTACAATTGATACAAATGATACAAATGATACAAGTGACTGAAGTAATGTGGTGTCAGAATAGGTCCCGAGCTCTACCATAATTGTCATAGGAGCTGATAAAAATTAGGATTATTGCTCATGATAATAACCACTGGCCAATATAGATTATATTGTTTCCAGAACTTTTTAAATCAGCCAATCAGAGAGCTGCAATCACTTATACAGGACTGGTAAATAATTCTGTTTATCACATTCTTAAATATTGTCTCTTCCCCTATAGTTGGAGTTGTGAATAAATGTGACCAAACTTGGGAGTATATCTGTCCTCTCCTCTTGTGTTTCTGCTCAAACAATGGCCATCTGCTTGACACACATGTGAGCTAGACGCTAAAATACTTGAAGTATTTCTAAAATCTTAAATTTGTATTCTCTGCAGCTGCAGTAAATCTTTGATGCAGGCAATTCACTGTTAAGTAAAGAGTTGAAACTAATATAGTGTCAGCTAGCTTTTTGTCCGAGATTTAAAAGCCATAAATTTCACTTTTTATTTTTGTTGCTACAGAATAATCTTTAAAGATCCAGAAAACTTAATCTGGCGTAGCAAGATCAATTGAAGCAAAGATGTAATGTGATAGCATTGGACAGGAAGAAAAAAACACTATGTTTTATGAACGCTTTGGCTAAGAAATATCTGCTGGTCTACGTTTTGCAGGGTTTGTTTTGATAAAGTCGTTTTACTGCTCAAGAAGTATGAATCTTGTAATTTGAGAGAAGTTTATTTTCGAATGACAGATTGCTGTCGTTAAAAACAGCGAATCTGTTTGACCATGCCTGGCACATGTTTCAGAGATAACACCATGGCAACTGTAGTGATGTAAGCTGTCGAAGCAAGCACATTGTGGCACCTTGATTCCTCGACCTGGTCAAGTCTCACCCCGGCCGGGCCTCTCACCGTCACATACAACAAATTACTTTTCCACTTCAGGGATACAAACAATTTTCCAGAGGCTTTACATTGAGAGTCAAACTATTTTTTTTGTTTGCCAAGGGAAAGGGAATAAAAAAGATGGTTTGATAATCGCTTTGAAGTTGGTTGCTTGACGGAATGAGTACATGGCCTGAGACCGGTATTGGATCCGTGGTGACGAGTTGGTCCAACAACGGTGATCCGATTCCAGACAATTGCTTCTGTCATTGATCCACTGTCCAGTAAAAGCCGTGTTGGTAGAAACATAGGAGAAGGCAGTAAACCCACTGACGTGTCTCCATGGTTATTAGAGTTCCAAGAGGATTGCCCATGCAACACCATGCTGATGTTTTCAAAAGTTCAACTTTAAAACCATCTGCAAGAAAAAATTGGGAACAGTGCGGTTTGTGTTTTGGGACAAATATGTCAATTAGTCCAATGTTTTTATTCTTCTTGGAAGAATTCACCATTGTAATTGCCAAGTTGAAGAGTTACATGTGTTTGTTTGAGAATGTTTTGAAACAAAAGAAAAAACATCATGAACAGTATTTTAGAGAAAATTGTCCTAGCTTTGTTAAATCATTCAGTGCCCTCAGATACTGACTTTGACTTTTTGAGTCCATATTTGACATTTTCAGATGAAACCATTATTTTGAACATGTTAGCTAGAAACGTTAACACACAGTGAGATAGGGATTGATTAGTGAGTGAGTTAAAATTTAATGTCACATCAGCATTATTTCAGCCATATATACATTCTCAAATAAAATATAGAGACATGCATCATGAAACTTGGTATATACCATTCTGGGATGGGGTCCTACTTTCCAAAGGTTATGGTCAAAATATATCTTAGGTCAAGGTCAGTGTTCAGCTTTTTGTGAAACATTGTTTCAGAGTCCTGGTTATAATGCCACTCTACAGGCATGCAACTTATATTTGTGTGTAACTTTACAAATCCTATCCCATCTGACGGTGCTGTCGTTCAAAGGTCAAGGTCAACTTTGAGGGTATTGTGAAGCATGGATGTATCTTCGTTACAGACAATGTTTCTCTTTTATTTGTACCACCCTGAGACTTGGTAATTGTTGGATCTTTGGAAGTTGTCTTTATTAAGATCAAGGTCTGGAAGTAATATTTTGAGTACACAGTACATCGTGGTACATTATGTTTTGAAGTTTTGAGGAAATGGGGATGACAGAGCTGCTTCTGTTTTTGCAAGTAAATGCAACACCTCTCGTTATTAAATGTTTCTCTTGCGTAGGCTGAGAAAGATCTCTGAAGGGTAGCATCTTGAACTGCTAATAGAATGTCAGGTTTGTCGGGAACAACTTGTACAGTCTTCTATAACCGAAAGTTTTTTCATGTAGGCACTGGTAGCCCAATCATCTAAGGCTAAGCAATTCGCTGTGCAGAATTGCCTCCCTTATGTGTGCCAGGAACCTGTGATCATGTGATTGAATTCTGTTTTGCGTTGTTTATGTTTTGGGCTTATCAGCGTCATATTCATGCTTATAGGTTTCATCAAAGGTGTAAGCATCTAAGGCCGGAATCACTTGGGGCTTGTCACCAATATTGAGCAGACACAACATGATATAACTGAAAAAGACACTGTCCAAAGTGGGATTTCACACACGCACTGACTGTCTCGGTGGTCTAGTGGATAGAGCGGCTGCTCAGAGTTTTGATTTCCGACAGTTTCACACCAAAAGATGTTAAAAGATGGTACTTGTTATTACCCTGCATGGCGCTAGGCCTTAAGGGCCTAAAACGAGGACTGTTTGGCTTGGAGTCAGTATACTCTGTCTGAATGGGATATCCGTGTTAAATTCTGACATTGTATCTCAGTGGGCTAGCACCATGAAATCAGCATAAGTCCGTGAAACCCCATTCACCTCACCTTCACTCCACTCACTATGAAACTGTGGCAGCATGAAACTTGACATTAAGCTGTGTTTCAGCAGACACTGTTGTTGAACTTACAGTCCTGTAAACACATACAAAAAGATATTTTTGTCACAGTCAGTGGGGCAGTCGGGTAGCCTAGTGGTTAAAGCGTTCACTCATCATGCCAAAGACCTAGGTTTGATTCCCGACATGGGTACATGGTGTTCCAGAACCATTGCAACAAAACTAGTCTTGTATTGCCTGTAACTGTTTCACAAAGATACACAAACATACACTGAATACAGCTCCATGTTATCTATATGTAGTCCTATGATTAATTCATGTGTGATTTATTTTTATTCACACTTGTCGCAGTTGAGAACTTGGCTTTAGATTTCAGATTGGTATTTGCAGTATTCATCCAAGGTTAGTTTAGGATCTAGCAAGACTCATTAGAAAATGGCATTGCTTTAAGCATATACTACCCAACATTTGAGAGGGATATGTCCTGTTTCATACCGTTATATAACTAGAGAACAGCAAATGGTATGCTTGATGTACACCCGTGAAGATCCGTAGCAGAATAGGTCTTCAGCAACCCGTGCTTGCTGTGAAAGGCGACTATGCTCGTCGTGAGAGGCGACTAACGGGATCAGGTGGTCAGGCTCGCTGACTTGGTTGATGTATGTCATCGTATCCTAATTGCGTGGATTGATGTTCATGATGTCAATCACTGAACTGTCTGTTCCAGACTCGATTGTTTACAACTGCCGTCATATAGCTGGAATATTGCTGAGTGTGGCGTTAAACAACAAACAACAACAAGAACTTGATGTACAATTGGTGTGCTGTTAGTATGAACCATCTCCAAGCAACCAGCCACACACATTCAGGTCCGACACTCAGAGTATCCCTATCAAATATTGAGTGGTATAGTTTGGTTTAGACAACAGATGGTAAGTTGATGCACATTTCGTGAGGGGTAGTGTTGCTATGATACAATGAAGAATCTGGCAGTCATATGTATTGAGTGAATGAGTTTAGGTTAATGTCACTGTAAACAGTAATATCATGGCGTGTAGACTTGATGTGGGAGGAAAGCCTGAAGTGTTACAGGACTTACACGTCTGCCAGCACTGCTGAAACCCATAAGCTGGCTATGGTGCTGACATGCCTTGAATCATAATCATGGCGAAAATGGGATTCAAACCCACAATCATAGGATCCTGACACTTCTAAGGGATGCAACTCTGCTCAGCAAATTGCAGCCTCATAGACCCAAGTCCCTTAATATTTTGTGTCTTCTGGACACTCTCTTATTATATATACATAAACAAAAGAAGTTAACGAATGACCATTTTGTTTTCATATGACTATAGTTAATCTGTCATGTTTACAAACTTTGTACCGCTGACACAGAACAGCTGTAAAACAAGATACAATACTGGGGCATTTTCATGTGGACAGTTATTGAATTATCACACTCTTATCCCAATCGCCTCACTACCAACACACTATGTCAATCTGTAATAAAAGCGATTAAAGAATTTGCTCATCACGCAAAGACCTGGGTTCGATTCCGGACATAGGTACAATGTGTGAAGCCAATTTCTGGTGTCCCCCACCATGATATTGCTGGAATATTGCTAAAAACGGCATGGTACCATACTCCCTCACTCACGCAATCTATAATACCCAAGTGCCTTCAGACTTAGAAATATTCTATATGTGTTCCTTTTCTACACTCGATGAAATACACTGTCCTACACATATTCATGCTTTGGCCATGTCAGCTCCATCTACAGTTGTACCAGAAGCCTTGAAAAAAAGTTTTACAAGAAAAAAGATAGTCCATCACATATTTGAAAAATTTTGTTCAAAATTTTAATCATTAAATTATTATGTCCTCAAGGTTAAATTGCTGTGAGGATCCCCAAATTGTATGTCAAACCAGATTAGAACAATAGGGCAGGAAGAGGCTTGGTGCCTCCCGATGACAGAATGTTGTGACACGAAAAGGCCGGCAGGTCAAGACGACAGGACTCATTAACCAATCGTAATGAAGAGGAACTGATTTGGTGCCCTGCACGTGGCTAGTCCATCTGTAATCCTTGTCCTGTCACCAATGAAGCTCAGGTTACTGACTAATTACACTTTATAATTAACAGGACAATCCCTTAATGAAGATTTTAATACTTTCAATACAGTCTTCAAAACCTCATTAATAGTAATTAAAATTTCCCATAATCCTCTTTAATCAGATGTAATAGTCGTGCAGTTGAATGTGGAATACATGTATTTTATTTTTTACGCACCTAATTTCTTTGTTTTTTTTACATTAATTTCAGTAATATATCTAGATTTAATTTCATTGAACAATTTTTTGGTTTCCTTTTAATTCATTTTGTTTTGAATTTATTCAATCAACATCTTGATCTTCTGAGAGATAAGAAATGGTGATTTGTTTTTATTGTGTAATCGTGATTTTGGAATGTGTCCTTCAAAGAAAATAAACTTCTTGGACCCAGACAATGGAATTTGCATTTATTTGGTCTGAAAAGAATTGATTCGAACCGTCCTTCAAACTAAATCAATTCCAGAAGAGTTTTTTCTGTAGTCAATGAGATAAATTTCACAACAAAGAATCCTTTCTTCCTAGAGGGTTGAACTAAAATGCTATTTTATTTTTTTTTAATTACAAGACGACTCGTAGGCCATCTAGTATCTTTGATGTCGTGCAGATTCCCGACTATCGAAATCGTAAAAGGCTGTCTCAAGCTTTGATAACTGTTGACTGTATGCTACTCACACTCTGGGATACTATTCTTCTCTCCTCAATGAAAATCTCCCGAAATAGTGTCCTTTGCCATGATCTCAAAATTTATCTGGTTGTCACAATCCCTTCCACACAAACAACTTGCAGCGAGTAATAACCAGTTGTGTGGGGAATGTCATCATGGGCCTGAATATAAAAAACCCGGTATTGGTAATTTAAATACAGAAGCAGTCTATGTTCTCATTGAGATAGCAGTTACATCTTTGAGTAAGCTGGTAGAAATAGCCACGATATTGAGTAATCACCAAGACAAAACATAAAGAAGAGGGATAATGGCATCCGTTTCGAATCAGCGTGGCAGGAAGATTTGTACCTAGCTGTAAATTCTTCCACATAAAGAGACGGTTTATGCTGGTTCATCTTGTATGATATATTTGTGTCGCCTTTCTCGAAAGAAATTTAATCTTTGCAGAAATATTCCTTGGAATTTCTCCACAGTGAAGAACTAAATGCCTCTCTGCAAATATTCGCTTGTATATTGGCAATAATTTGATGTTGGCTTTGGCCAATATCTGCTGCAGGTCCCAACCGTCTATCAAACATAATCATGTAGATTGGCAGGGTATAAAACAGGATTGCCAATTCACGTTGCTGACCAAACGCGATTGATGCGATGAAATATGACAGTTTGCAAGCAGAAGCCGAGATTCAGCCATTAATAGTTTGTTGACAAACTCCTCACATCACTTCTGCAGCTGGACGCAAGGGTTGATGTATGGAGATTAGGTAGATGGGGAATCATCAGTTTTTGGACTGAATGCTTTGGTGTGCAATTGAAAAAGATATTTTGACATTGTTATTATGGATAGAAGATTGATAACTCTTCGTATTTAGTTTGATACAGCTTGAAATAGATTCAAATGAATCAAAAGAGGGTTTCATGTCATTGATTCTTATAGATGCCATTCACTTTTCACATTTCCAAGTGCCCAGATGACGTTAACCTTCTGACCATGGAATTGCTTGTATTTCTTGTCAGTAAATTCATATTGAATCAAAACCAAACCCATCCATCCCCATTCCAATCATTTCTGCATAAATTAACCAAACTAAGTTTGTTTTTTTGTTTGTTTTTTGTTTAACGCCACACTCAGCAATATTCCAGCTCTATGACGGTGGTCTGTAAACAAACTAAGTCAACTTGTGACATAATATTGATAAAGCAACAAAACCCTTTCCACATCCAATAGAAATCTCTGCATAAAGCAGAGTCGATTGTAGGATTCCAACTATATCTTGAACATGTGTTTGTGAATCACTATCAAATAGTGATGATCATAGGTGTTTGCGAAAAGGTGAGCATATCCTGCCCCACCGATGGTACCCATCACAAACACATGCATAGGCAAGTCAATTCACCTGAAAAAGCACAGGAACATATGGTTCATGTTAAAATAGGGAATTGATGCAGCCTTGAGGTAGCATTGGATGGCCCAGTGGGCTGAGGTTCTCTGGTTCGAGTCCATGATTTACCACATTTTGTAGGCTTGCCTGGTGGCACCAATGCCCTAGGTTTTACCAAATCAACAACCTGCTTTAATTTGGATTAATTAATATAAAAAACTGACGACCTAAACATGACTGAAATATCACTAATAGCAGCATTAACTCACTTCTTGAGGTTTGCTGTAGTGGTCAGGACAACATGTGTTGCTAACATTACATCATTTTGTTATCTTATGGAGAAATCATGAAAATCTGATGATTCTGGGAGTGGAATCTACTGAAATACTGAGCCCCATGTCATGGTTGAAACATGATTTCTCTATATTTTGGCATATTGACCTGTAGTTGCATCAGTTTTACTTGTATAAATGCATGTTCAGAATGATCAGTGAATTGCTGGCTGGGGATCTACTGTAAGAACAATAGTGGGATGTCTACATAAGGCTTCAAGTTATTATGGTACTCCTGTAGTTAATTTAGAAACAGTGATGAGAAGTCATGGTTTCAAAATTGTGACATTTGTAGTCAGGTTTCAAAATGTGGATGAAATTAAGATGGTGTCAATTTAACAAGATTAATTGAATTTTGCACCATTATTAGTTGTAATACCCGTGGAGGCACGGGTGGCCCAGTTGTCTAATGCCGCGATTCGCTGTGCAGAGTTGCGTCCCTTGGGCACGCCAGAAACCTATGATTGTGGGTTTGAAATCCCGGTTTCGCCCCAATTATGTTTCTAGTTTGTCAGCACCATACCCGTGCTTGTGGGTTTCACCAAAGTGGTAAACGTCTGATACCTGCATCACTTCGGGCTTTCCTCCCACATTAAGCTGACACGACGTGATATAACTGGAATACTGTTAAAAGCGGCCTTTAACCAAACTCACTCACTGTAATACTGGTGTGGCAATGATTGGTGTTCCACATTCTGGTCAAATTTCATACTGATATTTCAAGTCATTCCTTGAACTTAAATTTAAACCAGATGTTAAGGTGAACAAACATACAATATGTTTTTCTACTTCTCATGTATAAGTACACAGAAAAGCAAAATAAAATATTTATCATTATGATTAAAATCACCGCAAGAAACAGAAATCAGACGCAATAGACATTAAACGGAACTGCTGGTCAAACTGATTCCAGAACCAAATACCAAGAATCTGCTCACCACAAGTGTCAACTGCGAGTGTTTCTGGGAATCTCTGCAGATGTATAATTATAGTTTTTTTCTCCATCTGTCCACTGTTTTACAGAATGGATGGCACCAGTGCACGGCTGGGAAGACATCGGCTTGTATCACTTCAGCCTTGATCTAATCACCCCTGACTGTCTACAAAACAACCCCTGCTTCCACATGCATTCCTGACAGGAAAAATTGGAATTTGGGAATTTAACTTGATTATTAGCTGATTTAGATTCTTTGTGTCAATGATGTATGTGAGGTCAAACATCTTCGGCAGACCTAGCGAAGGCAGTGTTAATATATCTCAATATAAAACTCTCTACTGACTTCCTCGACCACTCCTTACAGAATTTACTCCGCATTTGTTGATTTCCTGTCTGAGGAATTGTGGGATTGTGAAGCCAACAAGGGAACAGTGGTGGCTATTGCGCTACAAGTCATTAATAATGAGAAAAAAATTACTATTGTGCGTGCTTTGTACATGCTGAGAGATAGATGGATGTTATCGGGATCGGCTGGGAGATTTGGGACCTGGGAGACATACATCCTGGTTGTGATGACTCAAACTTAGGAAGTTGGTTCCCCCTTCATTACCTGGTCCTGTAAGCCACTCAATTCGCTGTGCGGAGTTGCCTCCCTTAGGCATACCAGAATCCTATGGTCATGGGTTTAAACCCAAGATTTGTCCTGATTATGTTTCCAGATTGCACAGCACCATACCCATGATTGTGAGTTTCAGCAAGGGGTTAAATGTTCCACTCCGCTCCACTCCACTCCACTCCACTCCACTCCACTCCGACATGTTATGCTTGTCATAGGAGCGGATCATGATCCGGATCTTGTGGTCACAGTATCTGCTGAGGGATGTCATTGAATAGCCACCCGGCAAATCTTGGTGTTCACCATGCTGATGGTCAAGGTTACCGATAGGTGCTCACATTATCAACCACTGGTGCATCTGGTCCTGGCATCACAGGTCACTATGGTAATATTGCTGGCTACTGTTTAAAACAGCTCCAATTCTCTACCCCTTTCGACTTGCCTCTGCAGTCTTTAGGCCTTCCTTAGCCACTACAAAATGAAATGCTATGACAAGACACTAAATTGAAGTAAGCTATAATGAATAATTTGACCTCCAAGATCATCACCTGTATCTGAGAGCTAGACATATTTCCACAGCCAAACATCTTCTCACAGATAACCCTCAAAGAAATACCTTCAAATTATTCCTGTAACACAACAAAAAGGTTCTTGTCATCAATACACTGCACGTCACTCCGAAGACCCAGGTTCGATTCCCGACATTGTTACAATGTGTAAAGCCCATTTCTGGTGTCCCCCTGCCATGATATTGCTGGAATATTGCCAAAAGCGGCGTAAAACCTCACTCACTCACTCATTCACTCTCACTCACTCACTCACTCACTCACTCACTCACTCACTCACTCACTCATCAATACACTGTCAGGAACTCTGGAGTGGAAATATTCTAAGAGTTTTGTTTATGAATTGTCTTTGAATATATGACATTAAGGAGCCAAGAGAATCTGTTCCTTTTCAACAAATCCAGACTTGCCAAAGTATTAAAGACTTTTGGAATTTTTCTGATACTTTTGTTGCACGGTTTGTTGGAAGATGGGGAGTTGAAATGAGGTTTTATGTCACGTTCAAGATTGTTGCACTTATATAGTGATGTACTTGTGTGTGTGCTTGTACTAGTCCAGACTACTGCCAGTGTCAGTTTAGACTAGTGCCAGTGTTAGTCCAGACTAGTGCCAGTGTTATAGTGCTAGCCAACTGAGATACCATGCCACAGTTTAACATGGATACGCCACTTTGACACAGAACACTGTCTCGGGGTATTCCTTGTTTTATCCCCTTAATGCCGAGTGCCAGGCAGGGTAACAACAAGTACCTTCTTTTAACATCTTTGGTATGATGTGGCTTGCGATCAAACCGTTGACTTTCTATGCCAATGCTTTATCCACAAGACGATGGAGATGGTCGGCTCTGTTGGAGAGACTTGTGATCAGTGAAGAGAATATGCTGATTTGAAATTTAGTTATGAGATGGACAAGAACTCAGTGGAGACGTGACAGTGATAGATGGTAAGCAACACAATCTGGCCTTGGTGCACAGATCTGCAAGTGAGAACTGCTTCACTGTAACAGCTGGGACAAAAATTGTCCTATTAAAGACCGAAATAATGTTGTGGGAGGCTAAATTAGTCCCATGAATAGTTCAAGTAGTCGCTCTTATTACCATGTGTTTATTCTTGAGTGGTCATTGATTTCAGCTAGTTGTGTTCTGCCTTCATAGTGAGAGGTCAGGCTGAATGGCCTCAGTCCATCTCTATAGAAGTATAGCTGTCTTCAAGAAGGATTCACTCAACTTGTGATCATGGAACATGGTACACTGGACTACATCACGTTACAGTTGTGGGCTACGAGATATAATGATGAATGATGCGCCAAGTCTTTCAACCAGCAAGACTATTTCACTCTGCAATGACAGCCATTTCTCTCAAGCAATTAACAGACCTTGGCATTTTCCATATTTTTTCATTACCATTGGTACTAAACCAAATCAGATTGCAACTATTTCCCTCCAAACTGATAATGGTATGCTGAAGACCGGATGGATTGCTACTTGATTTGGAATAATAATGCTCGCTTTTGTCGTAATCACTGATGATGTATTTTCATCTTTTGGTCAAGGGTTGGTTATGGGATGAGATTAATGAGCTCTTCAGTGAAACTGAGATTTGTCCGGGCAAACATTGTGTTTCTGTCTTGTCAAGGTTGGTTTCAATGTAGGTATGGTGTACATTCATAAATAATGAAAGCGACGCCAGACTAATATCACAGCAGAAAGCCATTTCATATTCTCAGATTGTCCACGACAGGTTAATCATACATTCTGAGTTTCAACCTTTATATCTTGGGGTAGCATTAAATTAGAATTGTGCCAATTTCTGGGCCCACTTGCACAAAGCAATCTTAGCGCTAAGACTATCGTAAGCCTATATGTTAAAGTATGGGAGTTACGATCATCTTAGCGCTAAGATAGCTTTGTGCAAGTGGGCCCAGGCCTGGATCCTTTTGTATGTGTTATTAATAAATTGTTTAAAGACATCTTACAATTTTGTTGATGACAATATCCATATGTTTATCTTGATTTCAGTGATGACATTTGTGGAGAATATATCACAATTTCTTCTTCAGTCTTGTTGAAAGTAAGGTGAATGCGGTTTCTATTTCTGGCCTGAATTCTTTGATTCATAGGGCATCTTGAAATGATTGGGCTGTGTGTTGATCTGGAGGTTATGTTTTCAGCGATGATTTGCTGATTGCTGGGGACAAGGCTGTTTTCTTAGGCATTATTTTCAGATGCTTTTTGAGCACTTGTGAATATACTTACTTAATTATGGTACGTTTCAGCCGCATGCCAACTAGCACCGGATGTAAAACAGTTACATAAGCACATTAAAGATGTTTCAAGGAGATTGGAAGCATGGGGAGGTTGCTATTTGTATCAATTAGTTAACATCAGTTGGAGGGCACTGCACAGTAGGCTTGACGGTCAATTTCATGGCTCCTTGCAGGTGCTTGATCCCTTAGCAGTCGAGAAGCAGGGATGTGTATGTTAGAAGGGGGGATAAGGCCAGCTTAATGAGGAGAGACACATATGTCGGCCAGGTGATGGAGAAGAAGACATAGGTGTGAAAGTGTTGAATAGTGACCCAGCATTTTACTTTTTCACATATAAAATATTACTTATGTTTTGTGAATGGTTGGTTGTTTGAAGGTATTTTAGTGAGATAGAGGATGACTTGAATCATATTTGAAGGTATAGTTTGCATTGGTGAACAGGGTAAATTAGCCTTGGACCTGTCTCTTATTCAGACACTGATATGAAATGTTTCAAAAATGTTTCTGAAAATGAAGGGAATCTTCAAAAGTCTTAAAAAGTATTTAAATACTTTAATTTGTAGATAAATGCTTGTCAAATCATGGAGTCTAAACTCAGTATTCCATTTTTGTATTGTCACACCCAGCCAAGACACCACCCACTGCACCAGCCTGTCCCTTGTTAGTGAGTTGGGCCTATACATCCTTAGGCCTATACTCCAGTTTGGGCTTATACTCCAGTGGGGGCCAATACACTAGTGGGGGCTTATACACCAGTGGGGGCCTATACACCAGTGGGGGCTTGTACACCAGTTTGGGCCTATACACCAGTGGGGCCCTATACTCCAGTGTGGGCCAATACACTAGTGGGGGCTTATACACCAGTGGGGGCCTATACACCAGTGGGGGCTTATACACCAGTTTGGGCCTATACATTACGGGGGGCCTATAGTCCAGTGTGGGCCTAAACTCTATCATGGGCCTATACACCAGTGGTGACGTAAACTCCAGTGTGGGCCTATGCACCAGTATGGGCCTATACTCCAGTGGGGGCCTATACACCAGTGGGGGCCTATACTCCAGTGTGGGCCTATACTCCAGTGTCGGCTTATACACCAGTATGGGCCTATACTCCAGTTTGAGCCTATACTCCAGTGTCGGCCTATACTCCAGTGTCGGCCTATACTCCAGTGTGGGCCTATACTCCAGTGTCTGCTTATACACCAGTATGGGCTTATACACCAGTATGGGCCTTTACACAAGTGTGGCCTTGTACTCCAGTGTGGGCCTATACTCCAGTGTGGGCCCTGGCACCAGTGTAGGCCTATACTCCAGTGTCGGCTTATACACCAGTGTAGGCCTATACACTAGTGTGGGCCTATTCATCAGTATGGGCCTATACTCCAGTGTCGGCCCTTACTCCAGTGTCTGCTTATACACCAGTATGGGCTTATACACCAGTGTAGGCCTATACACTAGTGTGGGCCTATACTCCAGTGTGGGCCTGTACTCCAGTGTGGGCCTATACTCCAGTGTCGGCTTATACACCAGTGTAGGCCTATACACTAGTGTGGGCCTATACTCCAGTGTGGGCCTATACTCCAGTGTGGGCCTGTACTCCAGTGTGGGTCTATACTCCAGTGTCGGCTTATACACCAGTGTAGGCCTATACACTAGTGTGGGCCTATACTCCAGTGTGGGCCTATACTCCAGTGTCGGCCTGTACTCCAGTGTGGGCCTATACTCCAGTGTCGGCTTATACACCAGTGTAGGCCTATACACTAGTGTGGGCCTATACTCCAGTGTGGGCCTGTACTCCAGTGTGGGCCTATACTCCAGTGTCGGCTTATACACCAGTGTAGGCCTATACACTAGTGTGGGCCTATACTCCAGTGTGGGCCTATACTCCAGTGTGGGCCTATACTCCAGTGTCGGCCTATACTCCAGTGTGGGCCTATACTCCAGTGTGGGCCTTGACACCAGTGTAGGCCTATACACTAGTGTGGGCCTATACTCCAGTGTGAGCCTATACTCCAGTGTGGCCTTATACAAATAGGAGGGCCTATACTCCAGTGTGGGCCTATTCACCAGGGTGGTCTTATACTCCAGTGTGGGCCTATACTCCAAGGTGGGCCTTTACTCCAGGATGGGTCAGCACATTAATATGTGCCTATACTTCCATGTAGGCCTAACCTGCAGGGTAGGCCTGTACACCAATGTGGGCCTATGTTTGTATGATTACAGAGAGACTTCAATCTACCATCTAATCGTGCAGACCAGATTGAATTTTGAGGGTTCTTGACTTCCAAGACATTTCATGATGTTCAGAATGTGCCAGACACACGGAATGCAAGAAAGTTTGTATTGACGTTTCCATGAGTACCAGGGATCCCAGACAATTACATGTCTTGAGTCTTGAGAAGGTTAACACAAAACGTTGATATTTGAGTTTTAGTATGATTACCTCGACTGGTGGCACCCTCACTGAAATCACAGGTAGACATAAGCACCAAGGAATCTGGTTTGACTGTGATCATCCAAGATCATGACATCTTGCAACAAATGCCACTTAAACCGACTATTTCGTAATGGTATCATGCTTAACACAGGTTTCCAGAATTAGAGAATACTTTAATTTCTTTAAATCTATTACTGTATTTTTCCAAACAGAAAAACATCTGAAATTATCAAATATTGATTATCACTAAGCTTCAAAGAGGTTAAACAAACATTACCATATTAATATAATGTAACAAAGCCCATTAAAGTAATACATTTAAGACCTATACTGTCAAATACAGGAATTTCTAGTTCCTGTCGAAGCTTAGTGTTAATTGGGTGTGAAAACTGTAATATGTTTTAAATACTTTAATCCTAACAGATTGGCTAAGTAAGAAGGTGATTATCACCTTCGGCTCAGCAATTACAAGGTGTGAATTCCTTGAGAGGTTTCATGTTTGGAATGCCACAATGTGTAAGCTTAGGGAGGGTGTGTTACAATTACAGGTGTGGGGTAATAGTAACGAGGATCTACAACAGGTGAGGAACAGGTGAAATGTTAACCCCTGCACACCTATTCATTTCTTTTATTCCAGTAAAGAGCAGCGTTGTGTGATCAGGGCAGAAGGGCTGCTTCCAGAGCAAGAAGTCCAACATGTTGAAGACATTCAGATCTGTTAATCAGCTCATGCAATCGGTTAACCTTATCCATAGGAATCAGTGAGCTTGAGCTTTGTCCTTGGAATTGGTTCTCCTTGTCCACAGAATAGGTTGCTTTGTCCTTGGAATCAGTTAACCTTGTCCATAGATTAGGTTGCTTTGTCCTTGGAATCGGTTAACCTTGTCCATAGAATTAATTAGCTTTGTCCATGGAATTGGTTAATATCGTCCTTTGAATTAATTACCTTTGTGAAAGGAGTTGGTTAACCTTGTCCATGGAATTGGTTAGCTTTGCCTTTGAAATCATCTGTCAGTTTTCCAAAGAAATACCTGATGAACCACAGTGGAAACAGCTTAAGTCATTTTGTGCAATATCATGTCATGGACAGCAGTGTTAAAAATCTTGCATGAGAATGTGCTTAAAATAATGTCAGACAATCTGGCAAAGTGAATCCCTGATGCAAGGGTAATGTTATAAGCGTGCCTCTCTATTAGTGTTAAATGAGTTAATGAGCAGTCAGTATGTTTCCTATTGTACATATTAGTATTTAAGCAAGTGCGGAGAGTATTTCCTGCCAGGCTTACCTACGGGGATCCAGCATGTGAGGAACAGGTGATGATGGCTCCCACACGTGCTGCTGGAGTCTACATCACACACGCTCCGCTAACTCTCACGGTTAAGTCTCCGATGATTGTTGTGTATGCCCTCATTCTGTGTTGTAACTTTCCTCCTTCGTGTTTTGTGGTCTACCAACAGGGGGCTGTAGTTAACTAGTGCATAGCATATCCAGCTGCCTTGTACTCTTGTGTTCATCTCAGTGACTCCTTTGTCTTTGAGAAAGTCAGATTAGTTGGGTTATAATGTCCTTGATGGCATGGGTGGCCTGTGTCTAAGGTGTTGCAATTCACGATGTTGAGTTTGTCACAAAGGTGTGAGAAACGGTAATGTTCGGTTTGAATTCCAGATTTGCTCTGATTAAGTTTTTTCTCCTTTTGTGGATTTCACCAGAGTGGTCAATGTCTATGATCTGCACATTACTTTGAGCTTTGCTCCCCTTATAACTGACCACCCCCGTGGTCTAGTGGTAGAGCGTCTGCCTGGAGAGCAGAAGGTCCTTCCTTGGGTCGATCTCCGGCTGTGTCATACCAAATGATGTTAAAAGATGGTATTATTGTTGCCCTACCTGACGCTCAGCAGTAAGGACTGGTGGGCACGGAGTCAGTATACTGTGTCTGAGTGGGTTTTCATGTTAAACTGCGGCATGGTATCTCAGTGGGCTAGCAATATAGAATCGGCACCAGTCTGGACTAGTACAAGCAGCCACTTGTGCATGCACATCACTATATAAGTGCAATAATCTTTGACAGGAGGTTAAACCCCATTTTACCTCACGTAACCCCGTTTATTACTGGCATATTCTTCAAAACTAATAAACCTCACTCACTCACTCACTCACTCACTGAAATATTGTTTAAAACTGATAGACCACACAGTAGTGGACAAGCTGCCAAGTTGAATAAAAAATGTGAAATTATCTCCATGCGAATGTGGATCGATCATCAGTCTGTGGGAAAGAGTACTACAATTTAGTTTGCAATACAATGTACCAAACCTTGACTGGATTTCTTGTCTCAAATCTAGTGATATACCACTTTTTCAAGATTTTTGCACAATTACGAAAAACAGTATAGTTAAAAACAGTTTTTTAATTACATTTTAGGTTAATCTTTTGTGATAAAAATTTGACTCATCTTACCTTTTGTATATTTTTTTCATTTGTATGCCCCATGTTTCAAGTTTCTACTGAATAAAAATTTCATTTTAATCGACAGATACAAGATGTCTCTTGCTGTTCTTTTCTTTTATTGATATATCTTGTTTCAAAAGTAAGAGAAATGTCTCAAATGCTTCTTGTTCAGTATTTGGTTTCTTATTTTTAACTTCAACCTATGATTATTAATTAACCAAAAAGTAAAACATTTATTTTTTTTAGAAAAATTAAAAATAAACTTAAACGAGCATCATACTGGAATGCAGGAAATGTTTAGGTTTCGATAGTTTCAATGACAACATTGGTTCAGGCTTGTATTTATCTGACTTGATAATGGAGGTATTTATCACAGTGCCATTATTAATTGCATATGGGACTATAGATTGAAAACTTGAGCCTATGTTATTCAGTGTCGTAAACTATGAAATGATGACCTTTTCCAAGTGTTATCGCTCTCATATTGATGGTTGAAATGTCTACTTGTGTTTCAGTAATTTTAGACTCATGAAATTTTCAGGGCTGAGCTGTGATATTTGAGATTTGGGGATATATTTAGGAATGTCATTCCTGCATCAGTAAGATTGAAAGACTGATTTGCAAAAACACATGATGTAGATGTCTGTCAAGGCAGGAAACTGAAACGTTGAGTTTTCTTATTTTGGTTTAACTATGATGTCAGTGTCATGTCAAATAAAATTTTAAAATATCCTTTTAGTGAAAGCGAGTTTTGTTAACGCTGCTTTGAACTGTATTTTGGATACATGAAGACTTGATGTGAGGTGAAATTGGGTTTAACGTTGCGTTCAAGATTATTTCACTTGTACAGAGATGTCCATACATGCGTCAGTGGCTTCTTGTAATAGTCCACTTGGTTTTATCGTGTATAGTGCCAGCGCACTCAGATACCATGCAATCGTATACTGACTCGGAACTCACTAGTCCTTGTTTTAGCCCCTTAATGCAGAGTGCCAGGCAGGGTAACAACAAGTTACATTTTTTAGTGTCTTTTGGTATGACGCGGCCAAGGATCAAACAACCATGGAGGTGATCGTGATGTGATGCAGGTGTTAGATGTTTACCACTTCGGTGAAGCCTTTAAGGATTGGTAAGGTGCTGAGAAAACTGATAACATGGGATTCAAATTCA
Source organism: Haliotis rufescens (assembly GCF_023055435.1). Lineage (NCBI taxonomy): Eukaryota > Metazoa > Mollusca > Gastropoda > Lepetellida > Haliotidae > Haliotis > Haliotis rufescens. The sequence goes on from NW_025963924.1 coordinate 10,819,985, forward strand.
CCATCATTTGTTTCTTTTGGCCATTTTGGGAGAGCTCTAACCCCTGTTCAGTATTACCAATCAATGTATCAAATCTTTTGTTGACTGGGGGATATCATGGCGTTAAGCTCATTCTTGCCTTGCCTCCTCTGATGTAAGGTTGGAATATTGTTGAAAGTGGCATCTCATTCAGTGAAGAGATGAAGAAGGCTCACTCACTCACTCACTCACTCACTCACTCACTCACTCACTCACTCACTCACTCACTCACTCACTCACTCACTCACTCACTCAAACTCAACTCACATTAACACATGTAACATTAATGGTGATGTTTTTGACATTATTGTGGCAGTTGCCTACCACTTTAACCAGACATTTTGTTTCTTACAAAACAGTTGGATATCAAAATGTTTATCTCTCAACATGGTTCCTTGTGCCTTTCATAATGTCTTTCAACCTTAAACACGCACACATTTACGCAAATTCACTTAAACGTTTGTGTTCAAGTTAAAATTATAAAAAGACCAGCTGCTAAGAGCTGCATGTTCTTAAAGATCCATGAAAGGGTGTCATTCTCCATATGAAGTTGTTTTTCTCATTTAAAGTACATGATGAGTATTTTGTAGAAACCGCAGAATTCATCTTCCATCTTCCGTCATCCATCTTCCATAAAGCAGCACCTGTGCAAACATCCGAAATGAACAAAAACTGGAATGTTTTAATCATATCTTGGATGAAAGCTTTACTACTAAAATATTGCTGACATGTATATTTCCAGAATAGTTAACATGAACTTTCTTCTGCTGACCATAAAAGACGATATGTAATTTGCATCATAAAACAGAGCGAAAATCTACCAGCCTACTTTGAAAGAATAATCATTTAATCAATACACTCCTAGTATAGATAGTGTGGTGAATTGTCCTGGTAAGATCTAGGCATCACTGAGACAGTATTATGCATGCGATATTTGAAAACCATCAGTGCCTTGTTGGCGCCGTCAATGAGGATGAATAACCCCATCTTGGGTAGCACCAGTGTCAAACATAATGGTGAGAATAAACGAAGACCAAGAGCAGGTCAACGTTGATTTGTCTTTGTCACTGCATAGATTTTCTTTGGAAATAAACAAGAATCAATTTATTGATGGCTACTGAGGAAGTTCTACAACGTCGAATCAATCGTGACATTGTGGCATAAGAATTAAGCATGAATTGTTGTGTTGATAGGTAATATTGTTTAGCGTTGCCTGTGGCTATTTTCATACTGATGCCTTCCGCATCTGTGTGGTATGATGTCGTAATCTCATGTCAGGACCAGTTGTCTCCCCTGCATTGTGTGATATGACATTACAACATAGCAGAGTTTCTTTTCCCACTAGCTGATTATTGTACAATGTGACCTGGTTGACTATTTCTCCAAGCTACACCCATCCTATCTAAATATTATCTCATGGCATTACATTAATATATTTATAAGGCTGGTAAAATTATTTTTGGGATCATGAAATTTATATATAATAATTTTGAAGTATTAGGAAAAACCAAAAATATATATAATTTGAAATATGTAATATTTTTTATATGAAAGGATTTCTGTTTTTTTAAGCATTCAATTATAGGTTGAGATTCCTCGATAACATTATTCGCTACATTTCTGTCGATTGTGATCCTGTATAAATTTTGTGACATGAAATCATCAATTATAGTATGGCCATCCTGTTTGCATGGGTCTGAATGGAGATCAATATTTTCAATTTAATATTCTTTAATCCCTGAACCAACACCTTCCTCTGAATTAACTGGTTCTCATCATCTACAGCTTGTCATTTGAAAGCTGCTCGCAGGTTCGGGATGTAAATTATTGCCCTAAGAAATACACAGATAAATAAAACAAAGAACATCATGTAATGAGTCTGGGCAGAATGGCCAGCTGCCACTGAAATCTATGCATATGACCATTGCAATCCTGGACATGGATAAATGCACAGAATAGCAGCACATGCAGCCTCGCATTCAAGCCAGCTCTTACTGCCATCCATTGCCTCAACCTTATGCGGGCTAACACTGCTCAATTATATTTCTCAAGCCTGTGCTGTTTTGTGTTGAACGAATGCCCGAGGGATTTCTCGGCATTGAGCTGAAGTGAGGGAAGCAGCGAGCTTGGGAGGTTGTCTTTGTACCGAAGAAGCTCTGCTAGCCAGGCCTCAATTGCTCACTGAGTGAGTCTATCTATCTATCGTTGCCCCATCTGGTTGGAGATAGTGATGCTGCTGCAGTTGTCATAATGCAGAATCGGTCTCGTTGACTGGCAGGGTCTCTCTGGCTCTCTGATACCAAAACAAACTGAAATCACTGCGCATCTGTGGAGTTCCATAGCTGTGTTTTGAATGGAGCTTTAACTCTATGTTTTGAATGTGGTTTGAACCCGTCTTGGTTTCAGATGAACATGTGCTGGCTTTGACAGCTGAGTTGGATAGCCGAGTTGGTAGATCATTGAAATCTTTGATCGCGACAAGCCTGTCATTAAGCAGGCGAGTTGCAAATGGTTGTATTGTGTCTAGTGTTGTGAGGGGCTAACTTTGAGCTGTGCCAACGTTGTATTGTGATCGTTCATAGCTAACGACTCCATGGACAGATTGAGATTTGTTATAGAATAATCAGGCTGAAGACAAATGAGCGTTTTCTCCAGCCAGATTCCGATGCCTGTCCTCCTCGGGTAATGACGTTGGATTACCGAGGCGATCCCTGGTCATTACGTGGGTCTTCCTCATCAAACTTGAACCTCTCTTCGCACTGTCAGGATAGGCTCTCCTCACAAGAGGCAAATCGGGGACTTTTACTGATCACATAATTGACTGGGACCCTTCTTGGAGCTGGAGCAAGACTCCAAGGACCTTCTCACCAGGTAAGATTTCATTGAATGGCCTCATGTTATGATTTAGTTGTCAGGGTTCCAGTGTTCTTCGAGGCTAAGTCTTCCCCGATTTTTTGTGTGGGATGGAGCAATTTATCAAAGATGAAAGGTGTTGAGAATGTTTTCTCTTCTCGCTGTGGTGCCTGATAATGAGGCCATGTTGGTGTCCCATCAGGAAATTGCCCTGAGTCTGTATTGATGAGGATTATGTCCACTCGGTCGGATTTCTGTCCGGTATATTTCTTCCTTTCCTTCTCACAATATTGTTCTGTGGGGATCAGTATTTGACAATATTTGCAAAGGCTTCTCCATGTAGGTGCTTAAGTTGTCGTCAATAAGGATTTTATATTCGTCTGTTTGTTATGCAACTTTCGTCCTGGTCTTCACATGGAATCTGTGTACCATTGCCTCTCTTTGCACCTCGAGCAAACATTTGCCAAACTGGAGCTGACAATGCATTTTTATTACAAAATCTTTACACATTGTTTGTTCTAAGACATGCTTTTGTAATACCCCCATACATGTGTATTTGTAATCAATGATTTAGGTAATGATCAATTAATTGGAGGTTTTCATTCTCAATGAGTCATAACGTATGACAAATTGTCAGCAAGTCAAATCAAATTGACATTTTTTTTTATGGATGCGAGTGCTAAATACTATGGTGACTGGGGCAGTGTTTCAGCAGGGCAGCAAGCTGGCTCACTCAACCCCAGGAGAACAGGAACATCAGGTCCTGAAGCAGGAGCTATGACAGGAGGGATTTGAATCCGTGGAATTTTGTCCCATATACTTTGTGTATACTGCACTAGGGTATAGTAGTCCAGACAGGTCATGTATATGGTGTGTATAGTGGAAGTATATTCAACACAGTACATCAAGTTAAGTCTCTCTCTCTCTCTCTCTCTCTCTCTCTCTCTCTCTCACTCTCTGACGACACTTAATCCAGTTTAAATTATTTTTCATATTGTAATGAAATATTCACAAGTTTAACCTAGTTCAGATATAGCAGATTAGTCTATTGTAAACGCTCATGCTTTTTAGATCATTAAGTAATAATGACATCTTGCACAATTGTGTTCATATCTGATCTCCTTGTACCTGCCCTTCATTTAAGAAATCTATCCCATGTGTTAAGGTTTGCTGATCTTGCTTTAGACCTTAGGGCCCCTGATATAGGGTTATGTATGAGGTTAAATAAAAATAATTCCATAAGAGAACCTTTGAGATATTAAGGACCCCTCAAGTCACTTAATTTCCTAGATGTGAGAACAGGAAGAGTTCAGGCTGATAGAGCTGAGAAGGGATAAGACTGGAATGGGGTGAATGTTTTATTGAATAAATGCTGTGGGGGTCTGTTTGAGAGACTGATCTTGCCTGTTAAGAGTTGTGTGTTATTTGTAGTCTGTGTAGCCGTCAGACTGATTTTGTAGTTTTACTCCACTTTTTGCAACATTGCCGCAATAACATAGAAGGTGACAAACAGATCGAATGAGAGGATATGAACCCTGACACTCATCATGACAAGCAAACACTTAAACCTGTAGACTACCCCGCCACCTCCAACCAACTATTAGCTAATCTGTAAGAATTGCCCATTTCAAATTGATGTCCAATGGCATTCCCAATTTTGACTTTCCTTTGCATGTGTTTGTGATGGTGGCTCCAGTGGGGCAGGGTACAATCACCTTTTCACAAACCCCTGGTATCATCACTGTTAGATAGTGATTCATAAACACATGCTCATGATATATTCAGAATTATGCAGTCGACCCTGCTTTTTTTTATATGGAAAAGGCTTTTTCACCTTTTTTTTTAAGATGTGCAGGAAATTGCTATTAATTTTGTGTTTTTATTTTTAGAAAATGACCATAAAAGTATGTTTAATAGCAAACAGTTACATTTGGCCACAGAAAAGAAGAAACATACATTGCCAGTCGTAAACTCCAGTGTGCTTGTTTTGGGTTAATGTTTACTGTGTCATAAAAAGAGCTGAACGGATGTACAAGACCATCTCTCCTAAACTGTCTGATTTAGACCGTTGAGTGTGTGGGAGACCATCTGGTACATCAGTTAGGAAGCCATTTTCTCCCTGTCATGGAGAAACCAACATATGTACGACATACATGTATGTAGAAGGAAGGGAGGATGTACCAGGGTGGTCCACGAGATAGCACGCTCTTACTGCTGTACATCACTGCAGTGCCATTCCTGTCACCTATACAGCGAGAAATATGTCAAGCACATCCATTCTTTATTGTCTTGTACCGAACGTCCATGTTTCTGTAGGAAATATCATTGATCCCTTTTAATAGATGGCTACGATACCACTATCTGGTGAAATGTTAGCACACGTACACTGATGTTGCTCCTGATGGTCAAATGTACTGTTGTTGATTTGTTTGTTTGTTTGTTTGTGGTTTAACGCCACGGTCAGCAATATTCCAGCTATATGATGGCAGTCTGTAAATAATCAATATTGGTTGCTGAAGACCAATTCTAACCTGGATATCCACGGGGAGAAAAGTATTGGTTGCTAAAGACCAATTCTAACCTGGATCTCCAGTGGGAGAAAACCATAAGTTGCTGAAGACCAATTCTAACCTGGATCTCCAGGGGGAGAAAAGTATTGGTTGCTGAAGACCAATTCTAACCTGGATCTCCAGGGGGAGAAAAGTATTGGTTGCTGAAGACTAATTCTAACCTGGATCTCCAGTGGGAGAAAACCATTGGTTGCTAAAGACCAATTCTAACCTGGATCTCCAGTGGGAGAAAACCATTGGTTGCTAAAGACCAATTCTAACTGGATCTCCAGGGGGAGAAAACCATTGGTTGCTAAAGACCAATTCTAACCTGGATCTCCACGGGGAGAAAAGTATTAGTTGCTGAAGACCAATTCTAACCTGGATCTCCAGGGGGAGAAAAGCATTGGTTGCTGAAGACCAATTCTAACCTGGATCTCCACGGGGAGAAAAGTATTGGTTGCTGAAGACCAATTCTAACCTGGATCTCCAGGGGGAGAAAAGCATTGGTTGCTGAAGACCAATTCTAACCTGGATCTCCACGAGGAGAAAAGCATTGGTTGCTGAAAACCAATTCTAACCTGGATCTCCAGGGGGAGAAAAGCATTGGTTGTTGAAGACCAATTCTAACCTGGATCTCCACGAGGAGAAAAGCATTGGTTGCTGAAAACCAATTCTAACCTGGATCTCCAGGGGGAGAAAAGCATTGGTTGTTGAAGACCAATTCTAACCTGGATCTTTGGCCAATTCTAACCAGGATCTTCATTTGGGAGGAAAGCAAGGGTTGCTGAAGACCAATTCTAACCAAGGTCTTCATGAGTTCACATGCACTGAATCATATGCATGATGCAAAGATACTGAGAAAGATGAAAGGGAAATCAAAATAACCATCATCTAAGAACAGTTCTAAATGACATCATTAGGTACCTGATGTTGGTTTTTGTATTGCAATATGAGTAGTTCACTTTGTAAACAAAAACAAATGTATTTGATCAGAACAATTCGTTTTTAAGATTGACATTTCATGTGGAAATAGGTTGTGCTTATTTTTTCCTTGATGTACATATAGCGTGATGCAATTTTTGCTGGGATTGCATTACTATAATTAATCCCAAAGCCAGTGATTGTTTCCCAGTGTAGACCGAGAGTCTAACTCTGACATATGTTTTTGGGATGAATATATATATTTCAAAGGATGATATTTAGCTTCTCCTGCATTATCATTAATTTCGATATTTCGGAATATTATATATGTGCCGTACATGATTTAGGAGGTAAACTAGTGTTCCAAATTTGAGTTGGTTTAACTGTAGATTAAATACCTCTTATTATTATTTGGAACCGAGCACTTCAGCATGAGATTTCAAATGTGTGACTAAGCATCACCGATATTCGATTACGAGTGTATACAATTCCAATGAGTTATTAGCAGCAAGTGTTGCAGCATCGATGCCTGGGTTATCACCGATTGTTTCATACGCAAGTTTTTGTATGAAAAAGTATGTTAGTTTCTGAGTATCAATTGGAATTAGATAACTGATTTGGAGCAATGAGAATCAAGCATTCTTCAGTGTCACGGCAGAATACCAATTGTGACATAGTTTCAATACAAGCCAGGGCCTGAATTTTCTTGTCATTAAATTTCTCTCTTGATGTGGGATTAAATAAATCTGTAGCACTGCTTCCAGTTTCAGCATATATCATTTAACCTGGAAAATATAACTCTGTACTTTATGTTGTTGATATAAAATAGGTCATTTTACAAAATTGATTTTTCTATTAGTAGACTCATATCTGGAAACTCTCTCACTGAGGACAAAATCGAGAGTGATCACAGTATATGACATCACTGTCAAGATCACATTTGCGTAATTTACCATACCAAACATAGTAGAAGGTAAAATATGTTAGATTGCGTATCGCCTGGAGAAAGGAAGGACAGTAGTTTAATCCCTGGCCGCATCATACCAAAAGACATTAAAAGATGGAACTTGTTGTTATCCTGCCTGGCGCTTGGCATTTAGGGGATAACAAAATATATCAGCTTGGACACTGCAGCCAGTACAAGAAAACCAGGGCATACTCATTATGAAAAAATCACTTTTCTTTTTGTAGGGTCTGTGAAGCAATTTTATAATTTATTGCCAGAAGGATTTGCAGGATTGTCCGAAAGATGGAATAGTGATCATATAACTACTTGCAATTAAAGCAAAGTAGGTTACAAAAAGTAGTTATTAATTAGCTTTACTAATTTTTGTCCAAAATTAATTGGTTATTTTGTTTTTTGTTTTTTTGTTTTTTATGTGTGTGTTTGTTTTTGTTGAGAGTAGGAGTGATCCTGTTCATGAATAGATGACTATATTCAGCTCCAAATTCTACTTCTGTAATTTAATTGCCTAACAACTGGTTGGACCGGAAAAAACTCTCCACTAATGCTAGGAAAGGAAGAGAACTCAGAGCTGCATTAATATCTAAATAATGTGCATTTCCATTAGATGACATATTAACATCAGACAAGACAAAATATCCAGATATGTTATCCTAAAAAAATTATCTCTGCAGTTAGATTCTCCTTTACAAAAGTAAATTATCTTTTTAAGAAATAGAAGATAACCTTATCTTTGAATTGGAGGGACCCAAGACATCATTAAAATGCTTTTGAGAGATTTCACAGTTTAATGTCAAGTTTGTGATACATTGTTGTATGTGTATACAGTAAGGTTTATAACGCTTATAACGAACTGTAGATATAACAAACTTATTTTTTGGTCACAGCCATTTGCTGTATATACACTGTATATATACTTTTATCGAACTATGGTTTCACTGTGTTGTCATCATGTGTATCCACCAAGCTGGAAATAAGGATGAAGGATTTATACCAGTGTAAGTGATTTCTGCCAGGTAATATGATATGGAGTCCCATTATATATCTACAAATAGATTGGTATCCAATTCATTTTGTGTTACCGGAGTCATGCATTTCAGTTGATCTAAGACTATGATAGAACACACAAGCACGACATCTCCAATATCGCCGCTGTGAACTAAGATGCTCATGATAAACTTGCAACTTGACATCAATAACATGATTTGGTTTCTGGTTTGTTTAGAAAGCAGAAAGGTTTACCTTTTTAAAAATAATTTTATTTCATAATGAAAAAAGTCCATAAGTTTACCACAACTTTTAAACAGTTAAGCCATGCTTCAAAGGTAATGTGAAATAAATCTGTAATTTTCTGTTCATTTAAGCAATAATTGAAACGTTTCTCGACATAGACTTTGGTGAAATACCTGGACCCCATTTACGGCCCGTCATTCAACGCTTGTGCAGCGAAAGTTAAAAGCTACATTAAAATGTCACAATGATGAAATAAGGATGGCATTAAATTGCAAATAAGCGGACAAAAAGGCTTGTTCGATGGTGTAGAAACATACTCCCACTGTACACTTGGCTAACCTTTCCTGACATAGTGTCTGCTTTATCTAGCCTCGCACCAGCCATGCAACATTGACATTTGTAGTTTAGCATTTGATTGCAAAGATTGTCCTGTTAATCCCCATTTAAAAACTTTATCATGGCCGTTTATCTGGAGGCTGGGGCTAGGCCACTATTGTTCAAGCACTATCTGCATCAGCAAACACCACTTTGTGCAGTCATGGTGGGAGAATCGATAGCATGTAGGACATTCGCTTGTGGTGAAAACTGTTTTTTCGCATGGCATGTTGCATTTTGTAGATGGTAATGGGTGCTGATGGTGCCTCCGTCGGATAGGTCACACGACCTTGTGAGGTCATGGAGGTCATAGCTGGAGGGACAGTTTTTATCTCATCGAGGACAGGTGCACAGCGAGGTGGAGTAGCTTGGAGGGACTGTTGTTGGATCAGCTAGTTGGTGTGACTTGGACCATTATGTCAGATGGTCATACTGATCAGATGCACTGAGCATGGCTAGTCTGCTGTCTGCAGTGGGTGAAGTGAGCAGCACTGAGCAGGGCTAATCTGCTGTCTGCAGTGAGTGAAGTGAGCAGCACTGAGCATGGCTAATCTGCTGTCTGCAGTGGGTGAAGTAAGCAGCACTGAGCATGGTGGGTCTGTGAAGTAAGCAGCACTGAGCATGGCGAGCCTGTGAAGTAAGCAGCATTGAGCAGGGCTAGTCTGTGAAGTAAGCAGCACTGAGCATGGCTAGTCTGTGAAGTAAGCAGCAATAAGCATGGTGGGTCTGTGAAGGGAGCAGGGCTAGTCTGTGAAGTAAGCACCACTGAGCATGGCTAGTCTGTGAAGTAAGCAGCACTGAGCAAGGTTGGTCTGTGAAGTAAGCAGCACTGAGCATGGCGGGTTTGTAAAGTAAGCAGCACTGAGCATGGCGGGTCTGTGGAGTAGCAGCACTGAGCATGATGGGTCTGTGAAGTAAGCAGCACTGAGCATGGCGGGTCTGTGAAGTAAGCAGCACTGAGCATGAGTCTAAATGGATGAAGGATGTCATCTGTGGTTGGTGAAAGAAGGAGAGTTGAACATAGATGAAAACAGACTTGGGCTGGCTGCCCTGTTGTGTGATCATACCCATCATCTCTGTCTCAGTTTCGTCATGTCATCATCTGGGTCTCACATATTCTCTGAGCGGTTATGTCACTCACTGCTGCAATGATCAACAACCACTCTCACTCCGCAAATATTCACTCACGCATCATGTTATATCTCTTCAAAATCTCTTCAAACAGTCTCAACATTCACATTTACTTTGAATAATTGAACGTATGTTACCAGTAGACATTAGTGGCGCTCCAATAAATTGATTTAGCCAATGTCTAGTCAGTCTGATGAATTAATCGATATGGGTTGCATATGATCGATGTTCCAGGGTATATGAATATTGTAAGATATCAACGCTCTAGTTGTCTCTAGTTACCACAACATTTGATACTGTTAAGAATACTTTAAACAGATCTACAGGAAAGGATCATCATATTTTGAGTGATTATTAATCACTATAACCTTATAGATATCTCGTGAACAGCTCCATTTAATCATGTTTCACTTGTCATGTAAAACTCCTATTCTGCATGCAATAATTGCCAGTTTATCGTGCATCAAACATTTATTTTGCTCAAAAAGAACCATGTCATCACTTTCTGAATACCTATAGCCACTACATAATCCTGGACTGCCGATAATTTTCAAACCGTGGAGTATTAATTCATGTTATTATATTCACATTGGGTATTTGATGGCCCTCTTTGGGAAAACAAAATGTTTACTCCCTTGGTTTCAGTCTATTGTCGGGGGTAGCCCAGTGGTTAAAGCGTTGGCCCGTCACGCTGAAGGCCCGGGTTCGATTCCCCAAATGGGTACAATGTGTGTCCCCTGCCGTGATATTACTGGAATATTGCAAAAAGCGGCATAAAACCATTCTCACCCAAAAGACTGAGAGTGAGTGAGTATTTTTAAACCAGGAGACATTTTGGAGTGCTGTTCAGGTGACATCTAATTTTCTTCACAACAGTAAAGGTTTAAATAAATACGCGAGATGTATCTCTTTTGGTCCATGTCCACTGCGGTAGAGTTTATGAGTAGGTGATGCCTACATTTGATCAGTAATAATAATAATAAGTGCATTTTTAATCCATTCACCAAGTGGATGCTCATAGCGTTACACTATAATAACCCCGGTCAATGGATCAGTGATCACTCGATTTTCATTCTCATCTCCCTGGGGAGTATACAACAAAGTAATACACACTCGTGTGTTATATGCACCCTTAATTATGGGCAATTAAATTCTGGAAAAATATATTTGGTGTATATAAACATTTAAGGGTGTCAGCATAAACTACGATATTTACAATCTTTCAACTTTTTTTTTCACCAAAATTATATTCTAATAAGAGCCCCCATTTCTAATTTTGAGAGCACCCTTGGCGCATATTACGTAGAATACGGTAATTGTGATTTATGGTGTATTTTTTACACTATGCATGCATCTTATATGGAGATCTGATTACCTGGTGGAAACATAGCTGCTGACTGTCATGACTCATACAAGACAGTCCATGACAATCCATGACACCCACAAACATGCTTCCCTGACAGCTGGGTGACATTGTTGGATGAGAGAAGACATGTTGAATATCGGAGAATCTTTTATTGAGAATGGAAATTTTCATTGGCAAGTTAATGAGCCGACAAAGATCGTAATTTAATTTGGCAAGCTATTGAATATTCATACCCTTAATGGAAGGTTCATTGTCATCAACATTGTTTATTGTACGATGTATATTGGTTCAATGGAACCTGATGGACGTGAAAGGCCAAAGAAAATTGATTATAATGAAATTATTCTCTGTAAAGGTTTTGGGGGTTTTTGTTTAAGGGGCCAGAATGTATTTTGATATTAAGGTATTGGAGAGGCAAATGGTTTATGTTGCTAAAATAATGGTAATAAAAAATAATTTATAATAATGAATGAATTTTTTTTCATAAGAATATGGATAAAAAAACCCATGATGATTCGGGTTACGACATTCACAAAGTAGACACAATTTATGGATAACAACTTCTTTATTTACTGTAAAGGCGACGTTTCGGTATAGATCCCTACACCGTTGTCTAGCAGGGCCTTGTTATCTATAAACTGTGTCTACTTTGTCCTCCGTCAAATAATGCCTTTAAGCAGTTCGTTATGAAAGATATTTAAAAAGTTTCACCAAAAGTAGAAAATTTAAAGGCAATGTTTAGTTCTCACTTGTGTCTGCATACACCTGAAGGTATGCAACTCAGAAGAAGTTAAAGAAACCCAGTTCTTTCATATCACTGTTGTTAATCCGTCATGCCTGGACATAAACTACTCAAAAAAAAGTTAAGGACCACTCAATTCATTCATATGACATGTTTTGGCATGACAGGTTAACGATAGTCATATGAAAGAATCGAGTGGTCCTTATCAACTTTGGAGTCTTTTATGGTGTATTTTTATTGTCTTTTTAGAATGGAACACTTGTTACGTGTCGAGGCTTAGCTTTAGCTTCTTCACATATACAGATAATACAATATTTAATTTTTGGGGTGAGTTATGGGATCAACAATTTCTTTTTATGGATGAGGTTACTTTTTTCTGTCAGCTTCACTGTAGCTTGGGTGAGGTCAGGTGAATGTCAGGTGACATGGTTCTAGTTCAGGGTTGTTGCATGGAAGTGTGTTTGTGTCTGCTTGTACTGGTCTGGAGAAGGTCAGATTTGTATTGGTAGCTCACTGAGTCGACTAACATCTAGTCTTTGAAGTGAACATATCGAACAGAAAAAAACAGTTGTTAAATTATCTTAATAAAAAGGAGCCTAGAGACTCTCTTCTGAAGAAATCTAGGTTTGCCAAACATTATAGACTTGCATGGGCTGTATTTCATATATTTGTATCAGGGTCTGTAAGACAGACTACTGACTGAGATGTGTTTAACCTGGATACCTGACTGAGACACATACCTACTCCAAGCTGGGAAGTCCTTGTTTTATCCCCTTATTGCAGAGAGCCAGGCAGGGTAACAACAAGTACCATATTTTGGTATGACGAGGTCGGGGATTGAACCACTGACATTAGCGTCTCTGGGTAGACACTCTGTCCTCTAGATCTGTAGCTGCCAATAATTTGATACTTTCAGGACTTCAGAAATTGTAGGGCTTCATGCAGCATGTGTTTCTAGTTCCAGCATGTGCCAGTTTAAGGAGGATATACCTTCTGTCTTATCTAGCTTGTGTCTGTCTTGTAACATGTAGATAGTACGATGAAAATCCGGGGTAGAATAGTTCTTCAGCAATCCATGCTTGTAAAAAGCAACAATGCTTGTCTTAAGAGGCGACGTACAGGATAGGGTAAGCAAGGCTCGCTGACTTGGTTGATGCATGTCATCATATCCCAATAACGGTTAACGCTGCTCATGATGTCTAGTCCAGACTTGATAATTTACAGACCGCCGTCATAAAGCTGGAATATTGCTCAATTCCGGCGTTAATCAACAAGCAAACAAACAAAGATAGTAAAGACAATCTGATGAGGTTGGGGATCGAACCACTGACATTTGGTTCTTCAGGTAGTTGCTCTATCCAGTTGACCTGTAGGATAACTCGAGATACTCTCACGACTTCTGAATTTACCAGGCTGGTTGTCCCTAATTCCAGAGTGTGCCTGTTTAATGAGGATACAGCTTCTGCCCGTCTATCTTCTGTGTGTCTTGTTACACATGTAGATACGTAAAGACAATCTGTTATCTGCCACTTCCAGATATACATGATGCGTGTTGATAACCATGGAAGCAGTCTGCCTTTGTAATAGCTGATTAGTTGAGACTGCTCTTTAGGGAGCCACCAGAGCAGCATGTCAAGACATAGGTTTAATTACAGTCTGCAGATTCATATCTGAATCTGAGTCATGTTGAAAAAGGTCTGTGGTTTCCGGAACGTGTTTCATCAGTTCTACTGGCAGTAGTCAGAAACTATAGAAAATTAAGGGGTAGATGACAAAATGGGGATTGTTTGGTCACAATGCATGTCTTGAGTGCGTATGACCTGGGCCTACAGTGCCTAAGAGGCCGACCATTCTTTGTGGGTTGCGATGGGGGGCCCGAATTTCTTTTGGGCTCCTGTTACAGACAAAAATTGTCTGTTTTGACCAAGTGTCTAGTCAGAGAGCATAGGCGATTCAGAGGGGGGGGGTGGGGGGTCCAAGGGGTCCGGAGTCCCCTTTAGACAACCAAATGAAGTGTGTTGTTGACGATCACAATCCCCCATCCCTCACTGAGACAGGTTTGATATTTTGGACCCCTGCTTTTAAAATATTTTGATCTGCCCTTTGCAGAGGATATATGGCTGTTTTTCGATGGGTACCTGCAATCCCATAGCTGTACCACTATCAGCTTCCTCCAGGTCCGTGAAGATCCAGGGTAGAATAGGTCTTCAGCAACCCATGCTTGCTGGAAAAGCATCTATGCTTGTCGTGAGAGGCAACTAACGGGATTGGGTGGTCAGGCTCACTGACTTGCTTGATGCATGTCATTGTATCCCAATTGAGTGAATCGATGCTCATGATGTCAATCACTGGATTGTCTGGTCCAGACTTGATTATTTACAGACCGCCTTCATATAGCTGGAATATTGACGAGTGTGGCATCAAACAACAAACAAACATATTATTCCATGTTGAGTGGGGTGCTCTCGCTTTTGACCACTGGCTCAGTTGCAGCAGATCTATCATTGCAATCCACCATCACTAGTCCATCTGTACAAACTCCAACTGTCCATGCTTCCATGATACATAATACGTATTGCCAACTGCAACTGAGAATCACAATCCATCGATCCCTCACTCAAGAAAGAACTTGGCCCATTGAACAAATACATTATGATTATTCTGCTACGTCTTTCATTGTTCATGATTAATGGCTTAATATTTTCTGAGAGTTCCTCCTGCAGATAGCGGTGTTCTTCTGACATTCTAGCTAATCCTGCAAATAGTGGCCATTATCTTACAGTTTAGAAACAAACAGACGAGCTTTTTATTCAAACCGATACACGACAAGGCAAATTGTGTATCCCAGCTCATAATAGTGAAGCTGAGATCAATACCTAAACAGCTTGATTCTGCCGTCGTTGATGTTGTTTAATTGTGAGGAGCTGCTGCTGATACAGATCGGATGCCCCGAGGCCGTCATCTTCTAGTTAGGAGTCCACAATGTACATTGTCGTGTAATTGTTCAAGCATATCAACTTTCAGTTCACTTGTATGAAATGTAAAGATTTTGTGACAGAACCTCCTGATGTAATGTATGTGCTCTCTCAGGTTAGATCAACTGTTATTTTTACTGTTCAATAAACTTTTCATTGACACTTTTAGGTGTTTGGCGTAAAGCTTTGATGAATGTTCTGCTCAGTGACGGAGTCGATTTGCCATTTGCTCCGTTTGTCCTTGTGAGTAATAATTTGACACATTTTAAAAGAAAATCAATCATGTGCCTTCATGGTAAAAATTGAACAGTTAAGCTACTGACATCGAATCAAGATCAGGAGGAGGATGCACATCCATGAGGCTGAATGTTTTTACTTTGTTTCAAAATTTAGAGTGAATGCCTGATAAATCGATAATGTTTAGCACTAGTTTTGGATGGAATAATGGTTTGGGTTTGAGTGAACGGCAGAGAGGAGGGTCTGTGACTAATGTGTCTGTTTTGTGGTGATTTCCTCACTGTATAAATAGTGGTTCTTCATCAATAGGTTCTAAAAATAACGGACTGTTAAAGATGGGCTATTAAAGGAGGAGGATGTTCAGTTTCAGCGGCAGGGCCATCTCTGTCAGTGCTCGTCCATAAATATGACGGAGTGGCCTGAAGTCATGGAATAGTGTGCTATATTCTATTGACTAGGTCAATGGGTACTGTATTTGTGACGACCTTCTGATTTGTTTGCCAATGGTTGTAATTCCTGGTTTGTTAGCACCATGCCTGTGTTTGATGGTGCCAAAGAGGTAAATGTCCAAGACCTGCATAAATTCAGATTTTCCTCTCAATTTAAGATGCCATGCCGTGATATTTTTAAATATTTTCAAAGCAATATTAAAACCCTTTCACTTATTCGAGATTTGATTCTTATTGTTGGATAGGTTTGTTGGTACCAGATCTAGTCACTTATCAGGTGAAGTATGTGGTCCTGTGTCCTGTGTACAACCATACTCACTCACTCACTCACTCACCCGTGAAGATCAGGGGTAGAATAGGTCTTCAGCAACCCATGTTTGCCGTAAAAGGCTACTGTTTGTTGTAAGAGGCAGCTAACAGGATCGGGTGGTCAGGCTCGCTGACTGGGTTGATGCATGTCATCATGTCCCTATTGCTTGGATCGATGCTGATGATGTCAATCACTGGATTGTCTGGTCCAGACTTGATTATTTACTGACAGCCGTCGTATATCTGGAATATTGCAGAGGGTGGCGTTAAACAACGAACAAACAAACAAACGAACACTCAATCAATGAATAAGAAATACTGTTCAATTTATCTAAAGACATCCCTCCAGAATGAAATTTAAAAGTTCCATCATCACCAGACAATATGGAGCTGATAGCAAGTCAAGGTATCTGCAACGTTAACTTTGATTACTTTTGAGTACAGTACTAAACCATTTTATACATTCATACTTCATTCAAAAGACATGCTCAATTTTACCATTGCTTTGTATATGATTTTTTGGTGTGTGTTGATGTGTAACACCTGTGCAAGTTTTGTTTTCTATTACATCCAACCGGCAAGTGAACTCCAAGTTGTTGTTTGAACTTTCTGAAACACTGTATCTAACATTGAGCATGTGTATTGTAAAACCCCGATAGGGGAAACTGCTACCACCAGGTTTCAATTACAATAATGACATTATTTGTTTATGTTTTGCTGATTTTATTAGCCGCAGCACAGTCTGCTAGGATATGCTAGGAAAATTAGCTTTCTGGATGTTGATGTTCGCAAAAATAGCTGGCGAGTTTTTGTGCCACGTCACAGGTGTGTGCCCTCCTGACAAGAAACATGACTCGCTTGCAGTCAAAGCAATGGAAAAAGTCAGTCGTAACTTTCTGAACAGCTAGAGAATGGATATTGACCAGGTAAAATATAGTGGACAGGTGCCCTTGCTGCGGCTTGTGCCATGAAATGGGTTGCCATAAGCTTCGTGGGATGAAGAGAGGATCAGATGAAATCCGATTGGTTCGACTAATCTGCAGGTTGTATAAAACAGTTATTCCTCAAGGGAACAGTGGCTTTGAAGTACTTGGCATTGAACTGTCAGTGCTTTTTAAGGTACAGGCTGTCAAGCCCTGTATTTTTGGTCTGTGATATTGATGTTGGGTTTTGCTTGCATGGTTTTGTGGTTAGATTGGTTGATACACTGCGGTTTTGATATAAAGTTCCTATGATGGCTGACATGAACGTGGAGGTTGAATGTGGTTCAGAGATGTGACAGTTCATTTTGGGGATGGGTGACTCAGTCGTCTGGTGATGCATTTCGCTGTTGTGAGTTGTGTCTCTTAGGCGTTCCTAAAACTACGATAATGGGTTTGAATCCCGGTTCACCCTGATTATGTTTATTGATTTGTCAGCACCATAACCAAGCTTGTTTCACCAATGGGATGAGTTAATGTCTAAGACCTGCATCACTTTTAGCTCTCCTAAAAAAATGCCGACAAGCTGATATAACTGAAATACTGTTCAAAGTGATGTCAGACCACTCACTCACTCACTCACTCACTCACTCACTCACTCATTCAGCTGTTATATTACTTACTCACTCAGCTGTTGTATTAGGTAGCTGAATTTCCTTGAATAAGTTGTAAATACCTGACACAATTCCCACTCTCACTCACTCACTCACTCACTCACTCACTCACTCACTCACACACAAGCTGTTCCTTGTATAAGTTGTGAAAATCTGACATAATTCCCACTCACTCACTCACTCACCGAAATACTCTTCAAAATTGATAGACCACACAATTAGTGGACAAGGTGCCAAGTTGAATAAAAAATGTGAAATTATCTCCATGCGAATGTGGATCGATCATCAGTCTGTGGGAAAGAGTACTACAATTTATGTTTGCAAATACAATGTACCAAACCCTGACTGGATTTCTTGTCTCAAATCTAGTGATACACACTCACTCACTGTTCACATCAGGTGGCTGAATGTTCCTGGAATAAGTTGTGAATATCTGACATAATTCCCACTCTAGTGTTTATCTACCAGGGCTGTTCCCACATCTCATCTCTGAACCTTAGCGCCCAAACCAAATTTTTTCACAGACATTGTTATCATACAGAATAAACTCTCCGCCTTAATATACATGTCAGACTTGGCGTTATCCCACACATAACATGATTGTTCCTGTAGCTTAAGTCCTGCTCGCTTGTCTCCCCTTGCCAGATGGCGCATGTGTTGTTATTTTCTGTCTTCTAATCTCTTGCAAAATATTTTCCTGTTTTCAATCCCGTCAAAAATATAGATTCAATTTGTTGTTGTAACGTCACGAGGGGAAGAACGCTGGCAGGGGCCCGCCCTGTGATCTGGTGGGTGTAGAAGGCCTGCAATCCCTGAGCAGGATTCCGCGACTTTGTATTCAATACACAGTGTTTACACGACAGCATCAGGGCCCTATACTGTACACCAGGTTTGGTAATGGAACCAATTAGATTCATAGAAAGTGTTTATTGTAAAAACAAACATGGTGAATCCCCCGAAGCGATGGAGCTATTCACTGATCACCCACTGTTGGTAGCTCTGATCGGGTGAGGCTAACGGGACATTTCAAATGTTATAAAGTCATTTGCTCTTTCTTGGTTTTGAGTTTGATGACTACAAGTGCAGGGAAAATAAAGGGGCATGTGATGTGGAGGATCTGGTTTCAGACCATGTGCATGATGTGCTGGTGGGAAGTCCTGGTGCTTTCTTGGGTAACCCTCTCATAGATTTTTATACACTGTGATGGCAGAGGTGTAATGTGATGGTAGGGAACCAGTGTGACAGTTGGGATCCAGTGTGACAGTAGGGATACAGTGTGACAGTAGGAATCCAGTGTGACAGTTCGGATCCAGTGTGACAGTAGGGATACAGTGTGACAGTAGGAATCCAGTGTGACAGTTCGGATCCAGTGTGACAGTAGGGATCCAGTGTGACAGTTCGGATCCAGAGTGACAGTAGGGATCCAGTGTGACAGTAGGAATCCAGTGTGACAGTTCGGATCCAGAGTGACAGTAGGGATCCAGTGTGACAGTAGGAATCCAGTGTGACAGTAGGGATCCAGTGTGACAGTTCGGATCCAGAGTGACAGTAGGGATCCAGTGTGACAGTAGGGATCCAGTGTGACAGTAGGAATCCAGTGTGACAGTAGGGATCCAGTGTGACAGTTCGGATCCAGAGTGACAGTAGGGATCCAGTGTGACAGTAGGGATCCAGTGTGACAGTAGGGATCCAGTGTGACAGTAGGGATCCAGAGTGACAGTAGGGATCCAGTGTGACAGTAGGGATCCAGTGTGACAGTAGGGATCCAGTGTGACAGTTCGGATCCAGAGTGACAGTAGGGATCCAGTGTGACAGTAGGGATCCAGTGTGACAGTAGGGATCCAGTATGACAGTTCGGATCCAGAGTGACAGTAGGGATCCAGTGTGACAGTAGGGATCCAGTGTGACAGTTTCCCTTCCAGTGTGACAGTTACGAAGTCTACATGGGCATCAGTCTCAATGTTAAAATTATTGTTTACTTTGATCTGCTTAAAAACTTCTGAAGAACTTCATGAATAAGAATTAAGCAAGGTTGGCAAACCATTTTTACTCTGTCATATATGATACTGTCAATATTGCTTTCCATGAATATCTGATGTGCTCTTTCAAAAGGGTTAATTGTCAATTTGAATTTTACTAGCCAGACAAATAGGTCAATCCAAACCCTTTAAGTGAGTGAGTATGGTTTTACACACCTTTAGCAATATTCCAGCAATACCATGGTCAGGGACACAGCAATGGGCTTCACACATTGTACCCATACAGGGAATTGAAACCAGGCCTTCGGTGTGACGAGCAAATGTATTAACCACAAGGCTACCCCACTGCCCCTAACACTTAAAGACATCAGGACATTGGAACCAAGGGCATCTTTAGGGCAACTGTAAGGCTTCTCACACTTTAAAATTGCCATCTAATGATTAGGTTATTAGCAATTATAAAGCTTGTTTTGTAAAAAATATCCATCTCTTGAAAAGAAATCAAATCAAATCTTGAAAACACAAAAAAGAAAATCACTAAAATGAATAAAGGCTGCTGATCATGAACACTTCGTTATATGACATTTTCAGTAACGCTTCATTCAAAATCTAGATTCAGTGATTCCTTTTATGGCAAGTTTGGGATAAGGTTACATATTACACTCATATAATTACATGTTTTTGTCAGATTTAAGATAACCCTTAGAAATGAGTAGATAAATTACAGTTCCATACACTTGAGATGGAT
Source organism: Haliotis rufescens (assembly GCF_023055435.1). NCBI lineage: Eukaryota > Metazoa > Mollusca > Gastropoda > Lepetellida > Haliotidae > Haliotis > Haliotis rufescens. The sequence continues at coordinate 10,840,431 of NW_025963924.1, forward strand.
AGTGATAAGTTTTCCTGTGGTGTTGCACTGATGATGTTAAGCATGGATTAAAGATTGGAATATTGGACGTCGTCTTCACCTTCCTTTATGTCTGTTCAATTTGAAACCATACCACAGTTGAGAGGCACTTTTCTTGCCATGAAACTGATAACCTCACAAACGTTTGGCTGTCATTATGCCAAATAATAGATTGAAACATGAAGCTGTTGCAAAAAATGTGTCTCATTTCGTGATTTATGGAATAAAACTGCAAAAACGTCTACAAGGCTTTGTCAGATGAAAGCATGTCATGAGATTGAAAACATGTTTTGCGGTTCATCTTTAAGTACTAAAAGCGTCGGTTACTGAAAACTTAGCCAGTGATAATGTTATCCTCACAACTGTTCCTAATGAAAGATAAATTTAGACAATTAAATTACCTGTGATCGTAAGTGTATTGAGTAAAAGGAAGAGTTTCCACAACCATATTGCTTTCTTTGTGATCTATTTCATCTCTGTAATATTTTTGGATAATGGACAAAAACTTTATGCCGTTGCCACTTACAAAGAAAATAAACAATAGGATTTTTTAGACATGTTTAATGTTCTATTGTTGTACACAACTTGTGGAATATCAGTTACCTTGATGTAGAAAGATCTTTTTCGGGAATAATGAAATGTAAAAAAATGAATATATTTCAGTATGTTATTTTTGTCACGATAGATTTGATTGTATGGCCACTATCTTTTGAGTGTTGCTGATGTCGTTTTGTGATACTTACATGATATTCCAATTAATTTGCTCCATCAGAGTGATGAATGAAGAATTGCATTAATTTGTTTTCATAAACATAAAATGACTGAATTTATTTTATGGCAGCTCAAACCATGAGTCATAACGTTATGTCAGTGGCATGATTCTAGCAGTGGGGCATTTTATGGCCAAAGATTAACAAACTGAAAATATTTGATACAAGAGTTGATGAGCAGTTTTATTCATAAAGCTTGTTGAGCTGATGCATGACTCTGACAAGTTGTACAGAATACATTTTTAGGTCAAGCATTCTGCCCTTCTGAACACACTGCTTGAAAACAAGCCCTTAAATTTTGATCAGTATTGCGAAATACATTATACTGATTGGTCTATGACTGGAGGACACATGCAGGTCAGCAGTGCCTGCCCGAGTTATCCTTGTTTGCAACATGAAAATTCATCTTCAATAGAGAAGCATTACGATGATCACTATGAGGGATCTTTCCCCAGAATGATGAGGCTCTATTCCGCAGAATGCTTTGGAATCTGGTCGCTGATCAAACAGCTGAGACACTGCCATTTTGGAAAATGAATGAATTTTTCCTTGACACATGCTCCCAAAAATTAAAGTTGGAAAAGGTGGCATGTGCAGCTTGCTGATTGATGCCTGGTTATCAGAGTGATTAATACGTTCGCATCCCGCGATCCTGCTGCATGGAGTTTCCACTCTTCTGACCATGTTATTCACTTGATTTTCCTGCCTTTATCGGAGTACCCAAATTCATCAAATATGGCATTCCTTAATTTCTTTTTCTCTCAGAATAAGTGGAATGCAAATTTCCTTTTTATTGCCATTTGAATCATAGCTAGACCATGTTTCAATCCTATGGGACCAACATCAAAGCTTCTAAAATCGTCCCAAAATGGTCGTCACTTTATTTGGTCTGCCAGAAAACTAATATGTGAAGAGATTTTTCAAGAAATCCTGTATCATCAGTAATTGTCCTTCGCATATAGAAATTGAAATTATACTTATTTTCTATTGATCTGTATCCTGTAATATTCCAAGATCTTTCCTGTGATTAGAAGCTATATTGAAAGTCTCCAAACTTTATTTCCCCGAGGAGTTAAATTTGTGACCTACTAGTTTCCTAAAGACTACCTATTGTCTGGTAGGGAGTCGGTCTTCTCGTGGGAAAGAAATAACGGGTAATTATTAGTGGTTTATGAAGTCAGAGTACAATATCTTCCCATGGATATTAAAAAAGTGTAAGATAGATATTGCATTCCTTCTCCGTGCCTGGGTACCAGGATCATATTGATGGCAAAAATCAAATATCATTTGAAAGATATCATTGCTTTATTATCGGCAGTTCCTGGCAGAGTTAGCAAAGTTAAACACCCACATGAAAGACATGAAACCTTGCACGACTTAAAGCATCATTAAGAGCAGACACAGACTCATCAATCGGCAGTTCCAGAGATTCTTTCTTCTGGTCAACAATCTTTATTTCTGTTCGTTTCTTCCTGACTTATTTTCACTTATATGTATAGCATTGATTCAGAGGACGTTTCATAAAAGATTATTATTCTGACTTTTTGGCTAAGGACAAAGAGTTGGTGATAAGAAGTGTGTGCAAGCACAATGGTATCTGCTGCTTGCCTTTCTCAGGTGTTTTTTGGTATTTGTGAAACGTTAAAGTAGCTTTGTTCTCAAAACTTATTCAGTTGAAAAGATTTGTTAGTTATAATGTGAAGTAAGCAATATGTACATGGCCCATGTTGCTTTTCCAATGTCCTTTTTACATTGAAAGAAGGGAACTTTGGAACTCTTATCACCAGTGCCCCAGAGTGATCTTAGCGCTAAGGTGATTGCAACTCCCACACTTTAACATAGACTTATGACAGTCGTAGCGCTAAAGTGATCGTAACTGCCTCACTTTAACATAGGCTTACGTAACGCTAAGGTGATCGTAACTCCCACACTTTAACATAGACTTATGACTGTCGTAGCGCTAAGTTGATCGTAACTCCCACACTTTATCATAGACTTATGACAGTCGTAGTGCTGAGGTGATCGCAACTCCTGCACTGTTAACATAGCCTTGCGATCATCGTAGCGCTAACATTGCATTGTGGAATGGCACCCTTGTCTTCATTAAATGGCAGAAGGCACAGTTGTCCCATTCTCCTTTAGCACCACAAGTCACTGTACAGAGTTGAGTCCCTTAGCTGTGCCAGGAACCTATGACTGGGTTCGAATTCCATAATCTGCCTGATTATGTTTCTAGGTTTGTCAACACCAAACCAATGTTTATAGGTTTCATGAAAGTGGTGAACTTCCAAGAGCTGCATCACTTCCGACTTTCCTCCTACATCAAGCAGACACACCATAACATGACTGAATACCATTTCAAGCGGATGTATACCCAACACACTCATTCACTCACTCCATCTTCTCTCCCTCACTGGGGGCCACGGGTGGCTCAGTCGTCTAAGGCGCCGTGATTTGCTGTGCAGAGTTGCGTCCCCTGGACACGCCAGAAACCTATGATTGTGGGTTCGAATCCCAGTTCACCCCGATTATGTTTCTAGGTTTGTCAGCACCATACCCGTGCTCGTGGGTTTCACCGAAGTGGTAAACGTCTGAGACCTGCATCACTTCGGGCTTTCCTCCCACATTAAGCTGACACGCCGCGATATAACTGGAATAATGTTAAAAGTGGCGTTAAACCCAACTCACTCACTCACTTTCTCCCTCAATGGGTCCCATATGTTGTGCTTGTCATTGGAACTGATTATTATGAGGGTCTAACATTCTGCTGAATGACTCACTCACTCGCTAAGTTCTATTTCATGTGTATTCTTCGTAAATCTTTCTGCCCTTCATTGTCAATGAACTGCTTATTAAGGCTGATTTCCATGTGTGGCAAGGCCTTGTCCTACACGTAATCAATCTGGCATCCATCATCATAGAGACATGGATGACAAATAGCCATTTACCCTCCTGACTAAATAGGCCATCAATATTCAGGTACATACAAGTGATCAAGTGAGGAATCTTTTCTTTTTACGGCCTTCCACAAGTGTTAATTAACCAAGTAGTGCGTGGAAGTGTCGGTCATTATCGTTGTTGTTGATCAGCCGAGTGTGGAATTATTGAAGTATGTTCAAGCTTGGCAAGCATTTCTGTGTTGGAAGAAATTAATTTGCTGAAAAATCATCAGATGGCCATGACGACCTTGGACAAAACTGACATCAATTACGCTAACGATAAAGTGCTTGATTTTCGACGTTGCCACTGCATATAAATGAGCTTCGGACTCCAAAACATCGATGGAATCAGGAGAAAGTTTGAAATTCATGAAGACAGTCAAATCAACAGATGTCAGTTTTTGCTGTCATCCGTAAGGTGTTTGCAGAAAGCAGGAATAAAGTGTATACATGTGGCATTATCTGCTCATTATCGCTGCCGCTTCCCGACTGGTATTGATGTATTGATGCACTGCCATTATGCGTCTACTTTTGCCATGCCTTCTTTGATTTCCCTTTAAACCGGCCAGTGTAATTACGAAACAGTTGCAGTGCTCAACCCAGACCCCGAGACTCTTGAGAATACATGGATATTTCTTGTTTAAATATCGCTTTCCTCAAGTATGACATTTTATCATTAATGGAGGCTGGAGATGGTTGGGATGGTAAATGCAGCTAAGGAAAGTGGGTAGGCTTTATTGCTTGGTGTGGTATACACACGTTATCACTTGTCACAAAATGACAGTTTATGGCAGGACAGTTAATGGATGCAACTTCATGTGTTGGAGAAGGCACTGGAGTGTGCTGATATGAAATTAATTCTCGATATATCCGCCACTGGTCTCCGACACAAGTGTCCATTCATACTTCACCCTTTTCTACATGATTGGACATAATTTGGAACATATATTTGATGATACATTTTGCGTTACATCGTTTGGAAATGATTATGTTTGGAAGAAGACTTTCTGTGAGAGACGTTGATGGCTAGGATTCTAATTTGGATTCTTTTAATCCAAAGACTTTTTTCGGTCCAATGAATTTTGTTTAGAAAATGATGGAATAATCTACAGGTTGTTAGTGTGCAAATAAGACTAACTTGAGGAATAGATGTGGTCTGAAGCTTGAGGCTGGGTATTTGTTTTTAAGTCAATACAGCGGAAGAGATTACAAGACAATGCTGATTGAATAGTGGCACTTGCAGTGGCAGGACGTTCGGTAACTGCTTGTGGAGGAAAAGAATACTAGCAGTGAATAGTTCAAGAGGGAGATAGAGGGTTGGGAAGTGATGGAATCAGGAAAGTCTACAGAGGAACGACTGACTCTTGCCTTTCCTCATTATCAATGGAGTGCACCATGGAGGATAGACTTGCACAAGTCTACAACGCAAAAAGTATTAGTTTAATTCATAATTTTTCGATTATATAAATAAGAAGAACAAGTTGTTGCTATAAGAGACTGTCGAACTGTTGGTTTATCTAGACTTGCCTATTATAAAGATGGAATTACCATGCATTAGCATTCAATACAGCCTTGAAACAAGGCTACATGGGGGGAGATGGGAGGTTTATGTCCAGCTAGTTTGGATTCAGGGAATACCTGCTTTTTTAATGCTGGAAGATGGGTACTAAGAGAGATGGGTAGTTGTGTGGGTGAGGAGGTTGTAGGGGGGTGGGAGAGTTATTATCCCCTGTTTCGTTTCCCGACCAGAAACCATGAGAGGTATCTTAACCAAACTTGGCACATAGATAGGTCTAGTGGTGAACTTGTGCCTTTTGATAGTTTGGGATGTTGTAAAAAAATAAAATTTTCAGTTTCCATGGCAACGACTTTGACTTTGAATGAAAATGGCAGTAGAGCTTGTTTCCGGAGCAGATCTTGAAAACTGTACAATATTTCTTCACTAAACTTGGCATATAGATAGGGCATATAGATAGGTGATAAACTGGTGCTTTTTGATCATTGGGTTTGTTTCCAAAAAATATTTTTTGAGTTTCCACAGCAACAACTTTGCCTTTGGGGCTAATGCCTTGCACACAGCAAGACATGTTATGTTGGTGGGGGATATGCATATTTTTAATGCTTGTTGGGTATTGAATTGTTTGGATTCAAGGAATAACTGTTGTTTATTGGCGTAAGGCGGTAGTGAGAGAGCTGGGTAGTTGTGTGAGGAGGTTGTTGAGAGAAGCCTCGGATGTCAGCATTGGGTAAGCTAAGAACAAGCCAGCAGTGGATTTGTTCATCAAAGACTGTGTACTGAATAATCAAAATAAGTCAGTTTTATAAACTCCTTTATATATCTCCAGGTATATTGGAGCAGGTTTTTGATCATATATTTCTCTATTCAGTACCTTTGAATAACTAAAACTTAAAACTTAGCCATCAGCAGGTTTATTGTTCATTCTAGGAACAATAAATATTAGTAGTCTATCCTCCGACAACTGTTTATTTATTCTGTACTTTTGAATATCTAAAACCAACAGTGGGTTCATTATTCAGTCAAATAACAAACACAGAGTAATTTTATTTTCCAACAACTGTATATTTATTCTGTACTTTTGAATAATTAATGCCTGCAGCGGATTTGGTTTAGACTTTGACGAAGACTAACATCTAGTCTCTGAAATGAGTGTTTTTTACAGAAAAAAAACCCCAGTTGTTAGGTTATCTTAATAAAATATGATGAAAAGGAGCCCAGAGACTTCATTTCACGTCAAACTGCACTGATGTAGACTTGCCAACTATTATATAGACTTGCTTGGGCTCTTGGATATATTTATTTCAGGGTCTGTATGACAGACTAAGTTTGGATAAGATGTTGATATAGATGTATTGGTGTGGATTTTGGAGAAGCTGAAACCATGGATGTGCTGTGTAATGGGTTTTGGAGGTGCTTGTTTAACACAGCACTCAGCAATATTCCAGCAATATGACAGTGGCCTGTATGTAATCGTTTTTGGACCAGACAATCCAATGGTTGAGACTATGACGAATGATCCAGGTCTGACCACCTGGTCCATTTGGCCCCCTCTTACGACCAGCATAGGTTGCTTGTGACCAGTTCTAACACAGAATCCTGAGAGTCTTTTATGGGGTGGGGAAAAAGATGTATTGATGTCATGGATGTATTGACTGTCAGCAATATGCAATTGACACCAGGATTGACCAAGTGTTTATGTTCAGTTGACCACTGAATGTTTGTTAATTTCAGAGGATTTCAGTGTTTTGTAAGATTAGACGAGAAATATTGTGAAATTGATTTCCGAGGGAAAAGTTCGTGATGTGTGTCTAGTGTGGGATTATACCATGGTGTAAAGCTTTAACAAGGCGTACACTGTCATGGGAAATGGGTTTCAAAGTTTTCCAGACACTTCTCACAGCTAAAGATATTGACATAATTTGCAGGCTTCAGGATTTTCTCAAAACCTGACACGCCGTACAAAATAAGCCACAGAATAGAGGAAGCAATGTGGAAATTTCAATGATAATATTGGTTTATTTTCAGACAGAATGTTTTTATATGAAATTGTTTTTGGTGACTCCAATGGAGACTCCCCTAAATTGAAACCCCATGCTTGGGGCAGGAGGTTGGTTTGGAGGAGGATCATGCGGAGTTGGCCTTCTCTGGTTCGGCATGCAGAAATATGTCTGAGATTGATGAATCATACAAATTGTGAATTGCTCTCAATCCCCTGAATTCCCGAGGCGTTGATAGGATGATAGTTTCTGGACCACTAGCTTAGAGAAGATTCACCGTCATAATATCTTCAAGGCTCTATTGATTCTAGTGCTGAGAAAATGATTTGATATCTGTTTATCGCTCGAAATGTTTCCTTCCTAGCAGTCAATATTTTGAACAGATTTTCGGCCTGAAAATTAGGTTTATGTGACCTTCGGGTTTCTTGGGTAGGGACGTCCATGTTCTCTGACACAGTTTGGATCAGAGGAAACTAATTTTGTTTTGTGGTCAGCTGTGGAAGAATTTGATTACTTTTTAAGAGCTGTAGGGGCTTAGCCAATAGCTATGCTGGGCCATGCCTGAATTCACTCACTATTAATGTGGACAATTGCTGTAACAAGTGAGTGATGCTGCCATTGTTGGGGAGGAGGGATAATTCTAATCATTTACCTTTGAATAATTACGAGAAGTTTAATGTCATGAAACATTATTTGTTAAGTGGTAATAAAACTTGTAAATGTGGATCTACGAGAATGGATGTACCGTGGAACTATTGTGTTGGCCAAATTGACTGTGAAATTACTTTAAGGGATCTTGATAAGTTGTTGCATGCGGGTAGTATAGATTATTTATGAGTGATGAAGACTAATTTATCTTATTTTCTGATAGGATCAGGTTTGCGTGTGATGTAGATGTGAAGTTTTTTGTCTGGAACATTTTTGTGAACCCAAGAAAATGTGATGGAAATATGATGTAATTACATGCAATGGTGATGGCAAATGTTTGACTAGTTTTCTAGCATTAATCATTCATGGGAAGGATGGCCCAGTCATCTATGTGCTGCAATTTGCCTTGCAGAGTTGCTTCCCTTGGGCACGCCAGCAATATATGATCATGGGTTCGAATCCCTCTTCACCCCAATTATGTTTCTAGGTTTGTCAGAACCATACCTGTGCTCATGGGTTTCATCCAAGTGGTAAGCGTCTGAGACCTGCATCACTTCGGGCTTTACCGAACTGCTCAAATCAGCGCTAAACCCCACCCACCCACTCACTCACTCACTCACTCACTCACTCACTCACTCACTCACTCACTCACTCACTCACTCACTCACTCACTCACTCACTCACTCAGCGTGATGCAGATGTAGTTTGTCCTCCATACTTTTGCTTGTTCCTTACAAAGGTATCAGTGTGAAACGATTGTCACAAGATTTTCATGATATTATTTCATGACACAGGAAGCAACTTATAAAATGTAGCGCAGGAGTAGAGTAGCGTAGCATGGTGGTTACAGTGATCACTTCTCCCAACAATACCAGGTGCAATTCCGTCATGGGTTTCGCACAATTGGTATGGCTGACACATGACATAAAACCAACTTTGCTCACTAGTTACAAGATACAACTTGACTTTTAGGTTGTAAAATCAGTCCTGTTGGATTGCAGGTTAGAATAGGACTCTTCAGCCTATATTTGTCAGACAAGTCGACTTCATGGACGTCCTGGACAGACTCAGTGACTTGATTCATTGTGTGGCGTGGGCGGTCGGGTCTAGTGGTCAAAGCATTCGCTCGTCACGCCGAAGACCCGGGTTCGATTCCCGACACGGGTACAATGTGTGAAGCCCATTTCTGGTGTCCCCCGCCATGATATTGCTGGAATATTGCTAAAAGCAGCGTAAAACCGTACTCACTCACCATTGTGTGGCGTCATGTCCCAGTGATGTGGGTTGTTGTTCATATTATCAATCACCGGTTTGTCTTCTCCAGACTCCTTTATTTAAAGACATTTTCATATATAGGTTCAGTAATGCTGAGCGGTTTTAAAAAACAAATGGCAAATGAGCTCATGTAAAAATACATAAAAGGTTAACCTGTGGCCTTTCAGTTGATCCGAGAACTCTAACTGCAGGAGTATGAATTTCTTTGTTTAATGGTAATGTGTTTCAGCTGAATCATGACCAATAACTGTACAGTAATGTTAACGCATAAAAAAACAACGGAAATATGAAATTAATAATCTATTAACTTCTGTCATATATCGGCGGAAAAAATCAATGGCAGGTCTCAAAGGAGCATCACAATCTGTATCTGATGTTGAAACGGCCGTATCTCACAGACAGATCACATGTCAGAGACAATTATATGCCGCATCCCCATCATAATCTTCAGGGCTGATGAAGATGGCTGTAATTAAAGGTGTACAATTTCATATCCCTTCATATTACAAAGGCCAAGCTCCATTTTGATCGCCAACAGACCATGTCTTTAAAACCTGGATCACAGATGATCATCTTGGATTTCTTGCAAGACTATCAAATGTTTTGTTATCCTACAGCGCCAAATTAATTGTTCGCAAATTATTGCAAGAAAAATGAGAAATTTTCACTTTGATACGTGGTGGAATTTTCAGCCATGGGCTTATGAGATGTTTTTCTGTTGATTTACAATGATTTAATGTCCAAGTTCAAAGGCAGTTCTCATGAACTTGGACATTTTACAGTCATTTGGAGAGGATCTTTGGCGGCTTATACACCCAGTGTCTGTGTTTAGTCACTTCAAGCAAAAAGTTCAACTTTTAAGCATGATGTAGTGTTTCATTCGCACTGTCAGTGTCACAGTTTTGATCCCTCGCACATCCAATATGTAAAATGTGCTAGGGAGAGTTATGGATACGATCAATAATGGCTTAGGTTTTTCATATCAGCTCTAACCGTTTTCTTTATGTTGCTTGTAATTTATAACAGATGTTTTGTAAATGAAATAATACATTTCCATAGGAAGAAGTTCAACTGGAAATAAATCACAATCTTTAAAAACTTTTAAGTCCATTCAAACAGATTTGATATAGCCTTTAGCAGATGTTATCATGGCATTTGAAATTTCATATTTTAGATTTGAATATGAGATGGGGTTGAGTCAGTATGAGTTTCACTTGAGCTTCTGATATATTGATGATATGATCTTGTTCAGTAATGGTCAAATAGCCAATTCCCTTCTGTGAATTTACCCATCTGAACTGAGACCAGAGAAACCACCTCATCTGTTCCTTATTTACATCTGGTCCGTGAAGATCCGGGGTAGAATAGGTCTTCAGGAACTCATGCTTGCTGTAAAAGGTGACTATGCTTGTCGTAAAAGGCGACTAAAGGGGTCGGGTGGTCAGGCTTACTGACTTGGTTGATGCATGTCATCGATCCCAAATGCGTGGATCGATGCTCATGAAATCAATCCCTGGATTGTCTGGTCCAGACTCGATTATTTACAGACCGCCATCATATAGCTGAAATATTGCTGAGTGCGGCGTTAAACAACAAACAAACCAATCTTATTTACATCTATGCTTAAAGATTCAGAGTGACGAAAAACTTTCCACAAGGCTTTCCAATAGTCAACTTTCCTTTTATGTCGAGCAATATTCCAGCAGCTCCAGCCTTTGGTGGTACGACTGAGCATGCTCTTCCTACCAAGATTCCAAAGAGCGTCGTACAACTCTCAATCAAAAAGTATTTAATCAAGGTTACAACATTCAAGGCCTCAGTAAAGCTTTCAAAACGTTTTATTTTACTAATTTGACTTGTACCATATGTTCCCATGTTTTTGCAGGTGAATAATTGACTTGCCTTTGCAATTGACCTGCCGATGGGGCAGGATATGCTCACCTTTTCACAAACACCTGGTATCATCACTATTTGATACTGATTCAAAAACCAAGGCATATGTTGTAGTAAGAGCTATACTAGCTGAAGTAATGGCGTGATGAAGAAGTTGTCAGCCTCCGAACTTCTGTAGAATGACTATCACAGACAGGATGGACATCATCTGCTTGTACAGGTGGCGCTATATTGCAATTGTTGGCTTTGTTGGAAAAACACCCTGTCTTTTTCTTGTAATTGTCAAAATACATTAGTCTTTGCCAGTTCTTTGCATATGTTAACCCATCCCAGTTCAAACATTTGCCACAACATCTGCTCCCCGTGCTTGTGTTTGTGAAAGGGTTAACCAAAGCAGCTGTGTAATATTTTCTTATCCCCCAAATAAAATCATGTGCTGAGATCAGCAGCTTGTTTTTACAAAAATTTAATTTTATTATTTCTAGAAAAAGCAACAGTAACTGAATTCACATCATCAAGAAAGCGTTTTTTGCTAGATTCAAAACCTTTTAGACACTTGTTCCAAAAGTCGGAATTGCTGAGATGATGGATCAAAAACATTATCCCAGCAGGGCGTTGGAGGCGGCAGCAGCAGGATATATTGGAATGAAAGTTGTCAACTATGTTAAACTCCTGTGCAATTCCAGCCACTATTACAAGGCAAATGATAGAGTGCCGCTTTCAACCTTAATCCTTTAAACAAACTGCGGTAAGTATTATTAAATTTAGAATTGGCATTTGACTGTTCCCCTGACCTTATGATGAAGAATGATTAATAGTTTAGATGGAACTGATTATTTGGGTGTATCCTGATGTGACTAGCCTGTGATATATTGGTATATATACTGAACCAAAAAAGTTAAGGATCATGAAATATTTCATTAACTGTAGACATTTAAAGAAACTACACTACAAAATGATATCACAAATATTCATGATATTTTAGTTTTTGTGTCTAGTGTATAAACATGCTTATTTGTGTGTGCGTGCAGGTGTGCATTGATAATAGGAGTTGGCAGGCTTTATAAAAAGACAATGTTTTACCATTGAGCAGTGGAACCTCTGAAGATAAGACTCCATTCCATTATCAATTATATGGTGTGTGTTAGATGTTTAAACCCAAGAAATGTAGGCCTTGTGTATAAACTTTCAGACCTTGTCAGCTCACTGGGAGAAGTTGTGTATTTAATGTTAAAGCCAAGAAACGTAGGTCTGTTTATGAACTTTCAGACCTTGTCAGGGGACAAGGTGAAGTTAAGTGTTGAGTGTAGATCCAAGAAACAGAGGTCTGAAAATGAACTTTCAGACCTTGTCAGCTCATCTATGTGAATTTGATTGTTAGATGTATAAACCCAAGAAACATAGGTCTGAGAATGAACTTTCAGACCTGTTCAGGTGATGTAGGTGAAGTTGCTGTTAGATGTGTCGAGAGGCCACACAGGATCTGAGGATGCTTCCAACCCCGTGCTCGGGACGTGTAACGAGATACCAAGTGCATGTATTGTAACATACTTGTGTAGTATCTGCCAGGGACGGGTCAACATGTCTAGTACAGAGCAACTGTGTATCCAGATGGTTGTGGGAGTCTAACAACAGGATCACACCTGGGTGTGGGGGATGTGGCACCAGGTAGAAAGAAGCCTTGCTAGCTCCGTGAAGAAATCTGCACTTTTTACTTCCTGTTGGCTTGTTGCAAGAAAAGAAAAGATGGCAACTTACTCTCACAGGACTGAAAAAGCTGCAGCTTTTTACACGGAAGAATTTCTATTTTTGTTTAATTATCTATATTTAATCTGTTTCCAAACAAAGTAGGGACAACTGCTTTTTATTCTTTGTGTAGGGGGTGGATTGGGAGAGGAGCCTGGGATTTTTCCTGGACTATTTTGGAATATTTATCAGGCAACACATCAGTCTGCAACTTTCTTTCTAAAATTTCTTCTGTTCTTGTAACATCAGCTTGTTCTAGTCCATATATAGTCTGTCATACAGACCCTGAAACAAATATATCCAATACAGCCCATGCAAGTCTATAATGTTTGGAAAGTCTACATTACTTCACCACTGAAAATGAAGAAAGTCTCTGGGCTCCTTTTTATTATATTTTCTAACTATAATTTAGCAACTGTTTCTTCTGTAAAATATGTTCATTTCAGAGACTAGATTTTAGTCTAGTCCATATATTAAAAACTAAAATCTACTGTAAAAATAATGCTGTTGGTTTTTTCTTCTAAACTTGGGCTAGTAAAAGTATTTGGCACCTGACATACAATTTTTCTTCTCAAGAAACCGAACAATTGTTTTAATCTGTGTCTCTCAAAAATTTAGCTTTCAGATCATCCAGCGATTCTGTGAATGTGTTTTTTTATACAATCTAAAAAATTATGTATGATGATGTATAAATGGTGTATTGATTGTATATTCAACAACATACATTATTTTTCAATTGAATCAGTTATGTTTTAAGCTTTTTAACTTGGTCAGCAAATCCTGAAAGCTGGTTCTGAATAAAGAACAAGTACATATTCTAGTGCTGTTGTGCTCAGATTTTCAGTTTAATATCTAGTACCTAAATACATTGCTGGCACATCTGGTTTAAAACCAAGTGAGTAATAGTTAATGTTTAAATGACAGATTGAAAAAGTTTAAACTTTGAAACTTTTTTGCAGTAATATTGGACCTTAGGAATGGAGTGGTGTTGAACTAAGATATGACAGGGCAAACTGACATGCTTTTAGCATTAAGCTCAGGTGGGCTCTCTTGAAGGAATCTTAATGATAATCATAGGGATGAAACAGGACACTGAAATGAGCATGTATGACCTCAGAGGATGAAAAAATCAAGAAATGTTAATGGAAAATGCATTGATGCTGAAAAAACAATATTAGATTGACTCATACCTGAAAAATTATGTTAATCTTGTTACGGTAAAATATAAAAACAGGCTTGAAAGAGGTTGATATTCTCAAAGACTTGTGATAAAATTGGTATCAAATATGTATTGTAACCTGTAGAATTAGACATTTATTGAAAATAGAATTTGTGGTTTATCCAAAATGTTGAAAAAGATTTATATTCCTGTAAAAGTAATAAAATTACGGTAAGTATCAAATATGTATTGTAGTCTCTAGAATTAGACGTGAACAATACACTCTGTCATACATTTAAAAACTATGTAAATCTTGTTATGGTTAAATATAAAAACATGTTTGACAAAGATTGATGTTCTAAAAAAATTATCATAAAATGAAGTATCAAATATGTATTTTAACCTCTAGAATTAGACATTAGTTGTTAATAAAATCTGTAGTTTCTCCAAAATGTTGAAAAAGATTTATATTGTCACAAAAGACAATAAAATTAAGTATCAAAGTATATATTTTAGTCTCTCAATTAGACATTAGTTAACAATACTCTCTATAATACATCAAAAAAGATTTTCCTAAAAAATATGTGAAAATAAGAATCAGGCATGTATTGTAACTTGTTGACATGGAGTGTAGTTAATGAATTCTGTGGTTGGGGAACCTGCCTTAGCCACAGGTGGAAGGAAGCTGTTGGGGAATGCAACACTTTGTGTCTAGACTTAATTCTCCCTGACAGTTATGTCACTCCCAACGCTGTGTTATCTAGATGACTAGCAGGACTGTCTGCAGGTGCAAGGCCACAGTGGACATAATTACTCCAGACATAGATGTGGTAAACACTGGAGATGGCAGATACAATCACATCAGATATGTCCGACTGGGTTACACTCAATTGTATTCGGCTGGGTCTGCTGCAAACTTCATGTTCAACATGTTCCTTCTGCCTATGTTGAGGAGTCTAGTCTACACCCACTCTCACCCAAGTCACCATCCTTGTTTTCCCCCTCCCTGTCCAGGTTGTAGATAAAATAGCAATATTTCTGTTACATTGTGTATATCAAAGTTTATAACTTTCCTTTATTATTAGTCGTGGTCATGCCTTGTACCCTGTCCCCTGTGGGTGTTTATGTACTAAAAGCTTCTCCTTCTTTCCTCTCTTCTTCTTCACCTTCTTTTCTCTTCCTTTCTTTTCTTCTTTTCCTCTTCTCTTTATTTCTCCTTTTTCTCCTCCTTTTTCTTTTTCTCCTCCTTTTCTCACCTTCCTTTTTCTCCTTCATCTACTTTTTCTTCTCCTTTTCTCCTCCTCTTTTACTCCTTCATCTTCTTCTCTTTCTCCTTCTCCTCCTCCTCCCAAATTAAGAATCTTAGTTTCTTTAACTCACCGTTCAGCCAGGCTTCTACATGGTCTCCACAGATACCTGCAGCCATGGATACTCACCTGCACATGCACTAGTCAGTAACCAGTCAGTTTTCCCCACCCTCGATTCACCAGCATCCCACCAAATTCTTCATCTTTCCAACCATTTCATCCAGTGATGGCCAGTGTGTGCCTTGTCCGCTATCTATGCCTGTCCTGGTGACTCAGCTCTGACACTGGCCCCAATCAGGACTGTCAGTCATCCGCATCCACTGCCAGAATGACTTCACATTCCTGTGCCCGAGCCCCTTATCTCAGAACCAACCTCTCCCGTGATAGAACTGGACATGGTCCCAGTGCATACCTCCACGTATCACACATCTTGTAGGATATTCTCACATGACTATCTCCAAACCTAATCAGGATAATCTGGTTCCTGTTGCCCAATATCCAAATGTCGAAGGGTGCAGTCATCTTGATCCGCAATCTCCAGTGGCCTGGTTAGTGTTGGACATGTGTTCCAACAGCACCCAGACTGTCTAGGTATTCTGCTGCAATCCATTGTGGTCTGCACCAGGTCTCCTGCTGCATGTGGAGTATCAAATCTGCTGCCTAATCACACCTAGATCCCCAGCCTTGTCAAGCAGCCCTCCCCTTCAGATCACTTGGACATGGCATCCGTCTTCATCACGTGTTCATCATGTCATGAGGATGCTGTTAACTCTCCAGCTTGTAGCCAGGGTGTACCTGACGCCACCATCTGTGGTCATCCTCGCTGTCGTTTATCATGATTTACATGAATAATCGTCAACCTTCCATGTGACATTCAGAGCATGTGATGAGAGTGCTATCATTGTGGTTGCGGCAAGGTGAAGGAGAGTGAAAGGTAGCACAGTGGATAAAGTGTCAGCTAGTCACACCAGACCTGAGTTTTAATCCCAATGTTCGTACATATGTCATGCTTGTTATAACTTATCATATTCATGCTTTGTACCCTGCCCCCTGTGGGTATTTTTGTACAATATATCTTCTCCTTCTTCTTGTAAGAGGAGGCCACCATGATGTTGCCGGAATATTGCTAAACGCGGCGTAAAACCATACTCTGACTCACCCACTGTGAGCGGAGACTGACAGTGGGCTCAGATGTCTAGACCCCCTATTGGCTATATGATCACAGCATTAAAATAAGGAGGCGGTGGGGTAGCCCACTGGTTAAAGCGTTCGCTCATCATTGCAAAGACCTGGGTTTGATTCTCCACATGGGTACATGTGTTAAGCCCATTTCTGGTGGCCCCCACCATAATATTGCTAGAATATTCTAAAAGAGGCGTAAAACCATACTCTCTCACTCATTAGAATAAGATGCATACACAAATTTCAATAGAGGGAATTCCCATGATAATCGATGACATCATTGGGAAACCCCTGCATAATTTACCTCCGCCACAAAAGTGCTCACTGTCTTAGCTCAGATTTGTGTCGTAAGTATGATAACATTGCGATAGGTTTAAGCAAGCTCCAAGAATAGCCTTTATGGCAGTCATATATTTTGTCGAAAGTCGCCAATGTTTCTCTTTGCTAAGACAGCTTTGTGAACAGGCCATCAGGTCTTCAAGATGCCTCTCACCACTTGACTTCTTTCCAGTTAGTGTTCTAAGTTTGCACTTAGTTCACCAGCTTTACAAGACACCTCTCTCCACTCTCACTGCACAGTAAAGTCTTCAGGTTTGTTTACAGTTCGACACCTTCCAAGATCTTAACACTCCAGGCAATCTACACTTTTCACCAACTCACCTGTAAACCCGTCTGTCAATCCATGGTTTGTGACATGCAAGACCCACACCACTACCCTGCACAGCTACCTCAAACAATACCTGTCCAGCACCTCAAAGGAGCTTACCTGGTCTTCTGCATTGCCCTCTACCCTGCACAACTACCACAAACAATACCTGTCCAGCACCTCAAAGTAGCTTACCTGGTCTTCTGCATCACCCTCTACCTGCACAGCTACCTCAAACAATACCTGTCCAGCACCTCAAAGTAGCTTACCTGGCCTCCCCCATCACCTGCCAGCCCCTCCCCCAGGTATCCTCCAGTCCGCAGGTGTGCCATGTACACGTATATCTGTTATCCTGGGGAAGGTAAGATGAGAGACATGCTTCCATCTCTAACCCCCCCTGCCTCCCCCTCCAGTTGGCTGCCTGCCACACTCCGACCCCCATCTGCCTCCTGTCAGGCAGGGGTAGGTATCAGCACATTGTCAGGTGTCCGTGGCACTTGTTTGATGCTTAGTAAGCTTATTTGGTGGATCTAGTATTTATCTAACGCCATTGGCGATCAGCAGCAGGTCCAGCCAGCACAATATTTGGTCATTCCAACTACCATCAGAATTGACTACCACAATCATTCTCTATCAAGCCAATTTCAAGGCATGGTTTGCATGTCTTTGGCTGCCGTTCTAGAAATTATTATGATTTATAGCATGCAGTATTGTCAATTAAAATATTGTCCCAGAAATAAGGTTCTATATAATATTAAATAAAAATAATTCTATAATGGAATCCTTGACTATTGTACCACCTCCGTCGTCTAGAGGTAGAGCATCCGCCCAAAGAGCGGAAGGTCCGGGGTACTTGTTGTTACCCTGTCTGGCACTCAGCATTAAGGGGCGAAAACAAGGACTGGTTGGCTCGGAGTCAGTATACTGTGTCTGAGTGGGGTATTCATGTTAAACTGTGGTGGCATGGTATCTCAGTGAGCTAGCACTACAAATCGGCATCAGTCCGGACTAGTACAAGCAGCCACACACACACACATGCATGCACGTCGCTATATAAGTGCAATAATCTTGGATGCGACGTTAAACCCAATTTCACCTCACCCAACCTTGACTATTGTGCTCTACTTTTGATAGGGATGTTTTTGTTTTTCCATGATACACAAATATGTATGTTTAAAGAGAAGGATATAACTGTTTATCCCTGTCAATAGTTGAGTAGTATATTATCAAACCCTCAAGTCCCTAAAATTCTACCTGAAAAGGAATGGGAGTAGGCTGCTGGAGCTGGGATGAGGATGCTAATGGGGGTGATTGTAAAATATACTCTCGTATCAGGTAGAGAGACTTGCACTTTGTTCTCGATGCTGTCATATAGAAGGAATATTGCTGAGTGCGGCGATAAACAACAAACCAAACCCAACATCGATCCATTTATTGGTGTTGTCTACTTGTTTATTAATTATATATGCCTGTTTATATACATGAAGTTGGTATCTATACTATTGTTAAGATGATTTAT
The DNA here is from genome assembly GCF_023055435.1 of Haliotis rufescens. Lineage (NCBI taxonomy): Eukaryota > Metazoa > Mollusca > Gastropoda > Lepetellida > Haliotidae > Haliotis > Haliotis rufescens. The sequence continues at coordinate 10,859,049 of NW_025963924.1, forward strand.
AAAACTGAATAAAACAAGTTTGTAGATATTGCAAATGATCAATATTCCATTATGGTGGAATGACTGAATATAAAATTCAATTTGATTTGCAATATTTGAATATGGTTGTCTGTATTCCATATTTTTGGACAAGGAATGAAAATCCTAAAGGGACCCTGGCTTTGGCAAAATCATGTTGAACATATCAATACATCCTTGGAAGAGGTCATGACGATAAACCCCTTCCATCACTTACCACATTGAAGGGCAGTTGATACCTCAAGGAACAAAAACATTGGACTTTCCTATATCTGACAACTGCTGTCATTAGTCATGATACTCCAAAGGTTAATAGGCTGTATCAAGCACCTGTTGACTCGAGTTCCAGTGGTGTTGAAGATCTACCTTGTTCGATAGCCATAGTGGAGTCCATCAGTGTTGTCTTATCTAAGCTATTATTGGCTTTCATAGTTGGGTTTATCATTTTATTGGTCTATCATTGACTTAGGTGTTGTCTTGTCAGGGGGGTGGGGTAGCCAGGATGGGGGCACATCTGGTGAGGGAGGGACTCATACAAGTGTAGCGGCCATAAAATTTCTGAGTCCTGTGATGGGATTCGAACCATGGACCTTCTGATCAGAGGTCAGATGCCTTGTCCACGTGACCAAAGAGGTTAACCCTGTCAGCAAGCTGACAAGGTAAGGATGTCATCTGTGGGATGACACCATGCCCTGCTTCACAAGCGTAAGACATTTGATGTTGCCATGCATACTGACAGTAAAATGTTGGAACTCTATGTCTACAGAGCTATTAACAATAGAAGAACTTCTTGTTTCTCTACATGGAAATTTCAGTTTTGAAAAATGTCATATTTCAGGCATGGTGCTAATTTGTTCATTTGATAGATTTTTGGGGTTATTTGGTTTGTCTGTTCTCAATAAACAATTAATGCATTTCATCCTTTGAAGAACCAAGTATTTACATTTAGATAAACTGCTTAAGCTTAATACATTCAAGGTGTTTTAATGATTATGATGCAAGCTTGTGAGTTTTTGCAAAAGCTTTCGATGATGGTGCTTTGATGATAACAAATTTACTGTTGAGGAGAACACACTCATTAATGGTGAAAAACATTGCCTCTTTCAAGGATCAAAACAAACCTCATGAGTACTGCAATTATTTCACACTTTTCAAATTTTTAAAGCTGAATTTTTTGTTGTAATCAGTTTAAAATGGCAGCGATCAAGGATGTGGAAAATACAAGGTGTGAAGTGCATTAGACCATGAAAGCCGGTGTGCGACGCCTCATCGATTCCATGTTGGCCTGGCATCTTCCACACAGATGAGAGGCTGATCATGTTGTGTACTTGTCAATAATTAAACACCGACATCCACTGAGATTAAATGTTACATGGCGGCAATACCTCTGAGACTCCACCATGGATGATATACTTACTGATAGCACCACCACTAGGCTCGCATTTCTCACCTGCTCTTGCTTCTTCGTTTCCACATTTTAAGACAAATATTTCACCATTGATCAATACCAGAAATGATCACAAACGTGCACAAGTTTTGTAATTCCTGCAAATACCATACCTCTATTACATCATTGAAGTAATCCTGGACTTGGGCTGTCATCACAGTATAAAAATCTTTTAGATTTTTAACAGAAGTCCTCTTCATCGTCAGCTGAGCCTAATTAGTTGTGTGGATAATAGTTTTCCTCCACCATTGCTCTGCACATGCTCAAGGAGGGAAAACCTGACTTCTTTCCTGTGTGAGTCAACGTCTCAAAACTTGCTTCTTGGTTTCCAGATTTTAAGACAAATATTTCAACATTGAACCGAACCAGAAATGATCACTTCAGGGAGTGTGCAGACTTTAATTAGTTTTGGTTTAAGCTTCCCATGTTTTGTTTCAGTGTTAGGTAGATATCGATATAGGTCTGTGGTAGATATAATAAGTTGCTGATGTCTGATGTTCATCATCATTTCGGACACCAAGAATACACTTTAGACAGTTTATCATCTTGGTAGAATGAAACAAGAGATTAACAAATACACTGTCCGGTGTGTCAGACACGATGAAACCAAGACCTTGCCGTTACAAGTTGGGATGTGATGATAGATTCGGCTGTCAATTCATGCATTGCAGTTGACAACCAATGACAATAAATCAATGACAAGCTGAAATATTGATAGTTGATATCCATACCATGCTTGAGTATCAATACTTTTTATGGACATAAGCAGGTTATCAGATCAGTTTGTTTCTGAGGACTTGGACTGATTATCATCGGAAATGTATCAATGCTTTTGTTCATATCTGGTACATATGTGGCAGAATGTCCTGTGAAAATTTGATAAAATCATGAAAATGTCTAAATGCCATTTCTTTCTTGCAAAAACACTGCATAAAACATTTAATGATGTGCATAATCACAACGACTAGTGGATTCAGAAAGACACAACAATTATATGTTATTACAAGATAATGTTCTTTCGGTACATCAGAATCTTGAAATGTTTCAAAAGAGGACTTTTCATTGAAATTATTATTATTATTATTATTATTATTATTATTATTATTATTATGCTTTCAAAGTAGTTAGATACATTTATGTACTGTAAACCATGTGGACCTCATACTGTAGTAAAACATCAGAATGTGAATCCGATTGTCACCCATGTTGCCAGTGTTGGACATGTGTATGGAAGATGTTAAGATAGTTAAAAAATGTCAACCCCACACTTGACAATCAGTGAAGTCAAATAATTGTCACACACTTTTGCTACCAATTACCTTGAGGTAGCAAATCAGATAGTGGGGTGACAGTTTTGACGTCTGCAACCACTAATTTCAAGCCCCCCCAAAAGACGTAATGGACTTTGATTGTATATTTCCTATAATCTTGTTTCATGCTTGTCACAGCATGAATCTTCTACAGTTTTATCTTTACCTAAGGGGTGAGATTATGACATTTTTGAAATAACGATTACATCTTTTTTATCAGAGTCAAAAAGGATATTAAGAGTTTAAATTGAAAAAATACTCGGGCACAGGAGGTGGTTATGTTGATCAGAAGTTAATAGGTGGCCATTGCAGAAATAGATGTGACACTTCTTGAAACTGGAAACCTTAAAACAGAAGAGTTAAGTGTTGTGTTTCAGAAGCTGAAATGTCAAGCTAATGGCAGACTATATAACAGCATCGTAAATCTCATCACAGATGACAAATAATTTCAGTATGTTGCTTGTATTGACTAAATGTCAAATTTCATTTTGTACATGTAATCATATTTTGAGAGATTGTATTGTTTGAGAGATAGTGATACTTGTTTTTTGTCTTTTGTGTAAACCGGGTGACATTTGAGATAGTGATACTTGTTTTTTGTCCTTTGTGTAAACCGGGTGACATTTACATCTAATAGTCTTTGCATCATACATCAACTCGTCTTTGTCAACACCTGTTGTTTAGCTGTGTGCTGAATGTAAACCTTTTTGTTAAGCTTGCATTTCTTGCTGAAACAAACTTCCCTTTGCATTAAAACTTTTCAAAAGTAGTTAGTAGTGTTGACAGAACGTGATCTTTCGAGGCTTTGTATATTTGAAGGAAGTCTGCACACCTTGTCAAATATTGGTTTTAGATTTTATATTTATTATCTCATACATTGATACCAGGTAGCAGAAAATGACAAATTTGTTAGTGGACAGGTAGAAATGTATTCGCACTGTATTCTCAACATTTTGGTATTGATACGATGCACATGATGTATTGATCTTTTGTATGGGAAGTAGAAAGCATGGTTGGAAGTGATCACCAACTCTTGGGAACAATTGGCCAATGTTGAGGCGGCCATCATTAGGAGCCGGAGTATATTTGTCCTTATTCCATGGCATAGCAATCGGGGATGTTTGTCCTGGTAACGGCATGAACTTTCAATGAAATATTTCATATGTGTCAATACACAACGTGATGGGGAAGGTATCTTCCCCGTTTCTTGTCAAAAAGCATGGTAAGTGTTGCATTAGTCAATCGAGGCTCGAGTTCTTGGGAAACTTGTCCGTATTGGTTCAGGTAAGAGCGGTTCGGTTGACAACCTTATTGATGTTCCGTCGGCAGGAACCAATGTTGGTTTTCACCAGGATTGGTCATTTCCTTCTGTGTCAGTTTGGGATGGATTCTGTCATTGGTGGCGCCATCTAGTGGTCACTATTGTGGTCATCTCACTGGGCAATTAGTTGGTGTAATCTATGTGTCAGCGCCAGACCAGCACTGGACAATGTAATGAACTGATAAATACTGGGTGCTGGGGATATATAGGGTGTAACGGTTTTAACAAGCGTTTGTGTTGTACAATCACAGGGAGGCCAGGCTTGGGTTAGTCAGGCTAGCAAATTTGATTGAAGTCATTTAATAGCCACAACTATTGCTACTGCTGCTACTACTACTAGTCCATTTGTATTACACTTTTGCAATCCCCATGCTCAAAGTGCACTGCTGTTACCCCAGCCAATGGATCAGTGTACCCTTGATTTTCATTCCCAGCTCCCTGGGGAATATACACATATACCTGGATTGGGTAGTCCGGTTTCAGGGACATGGGTGAAAGTGTATCTTCATCCCTGATGGTATGAATTGTTGCTCACAATATCGATCACTGGATTGTCTAGTCCAGACTTGATTATATACAGGCCGATGTCTTATAGCTGGAATATTCCTAACAATATTCTTTTGACAAAAGTAATTAATTACAACCTCTTAACCTTGCCTACAAATGGGCACCAGGTCACGGAGCATAGTCTCCTTTCAACCTCCATCTGTACTGACATTTTTAGCATTTGTATCTTTGTTTGTTTGTTGTTTTATGCCGTGCTCAGCAATATTCCAGCTATATGACGGCAGTGTGTAAATACAGATTGACATGATGAGAATCGATCCATGCAATTGGGATACGATGACATGCTTCAACCAAGTCAGCAAGCCTGACCACCCGATCCTTTTAGTCGCCTCTTACGACAAGCATAGTCACCTCCCACGGCAAACATGGGTTGGTGAAGACCTTTTCTAACCCGGATCTTCACAGGTCACATTTGGTCTGAACAGGTCTCATCCTTTTGTCACTCTACTTTGTTATGCCATAACTTGTAAAGTTTCAAACCGTTAAGTAAAAATAAATGGATAAAGAGAATATATATGGTCATGATTGTTGGTCTTGCCTCCTGGTTGACGTGGCAGATGTACTTGGTGGGATACTTGGACGATGGAGATGGGGTTATTCATGGTAAAAGCTGACCCCCAAACGTTTGACAAATGAATAATTTGGCCTCAAGGGGCTATGACGCAACACTGTGGTATTTGTTTCATTTCCTCAGGGACTGGTAATTTATTATGGGGTTGGATTGGCTGTGAGATAAGGGGGGTCTTGAAAAATGACACTGCGAAAGAGAACATAATTAAAGGACTGGTCATTAATTAAACGGGTGGGTGTCATGAAAAAATGTCACATGTATTTTTTTTAAAATTTTGTGTGTGTGTGTGTGTGGGGGGGGGGGGGGGGGATGAAACATTTTGTTATATGTTACATAAAATGGTAAGGAAGGGTCAGCAAATTATGATACATTCCTAATCTCACCAGCCCACACAACCCCTATAGCATTCGACTAGTCCCTTACAACAAAATAGCTCAAAACATAATTCTTGGATCATCATCACATTCTATTAATTATGTTTGGTAACATGATACTTTTGTAACACAAAACATGTTTTTTTGTTGTTTGAGGTCAGAGGTTTGAAACTATTTTATATTAAGTAAAAAGTTCGGTTAAAAACAAGTCACTCTTCTGACATTTTCCTCATCTGACTTCAAGCAGTTCAAATGATGATCAATAAAAACGGATAATGAATACCCCTGAACTGTGTTATCGCAGTTTCCATTATGACAGTGCCAGTGCCCCTTGCAGACAGAAATGACCTAGCACTACAAGGGTAGGGAGCCGAGAGCCGATCCAATCTGACTGACGACTCTATTTTCTGTTTTTCCTGTGTATAGAGGCAATTGTGTCAAAGCTATATTGGCCTCCATGTCAAGTAGAACCGTATCACACCAGTCATAGCAAGCAAGCTTTTCTTGATTTTGCCGATCTGACAAAGCGAAAAAAATGTCAGGCAAGAAGGTATTGCTTTTAGGGGCTATTGATTTAGGATAGAATGATGTGAGAAGACCGCCTGCTCCAACCAATTCTCACTCAATATGGAGCTGATAAGCGTGCTTCGTAGCAACTGTGGTCTCCAGACTGCATAGAAAATGCACCTCCGTGAACACACACACATGAAAATAGTGAACTAGAACTTATACAGAAGGAGGAGAAATGTTGGCAAACTGAATTGCAGTACGATGTAGGAAGGATGGAATTCGGAAACTTGCCCCTATTTCATATGCGTTGTTTATCTTGCAGAATTCAGACCTGGAATCCTTCTTCACGAATACAAGCATCCAACTGGATCTATTTCCTGAGAGCGCTCAGTTCGAGCCAAAGGATTATCGTGGATCTTTGGTGAGTAGGCATTGATATCCGGCGGGTCAGCCTTCCACACTAGCACTCAAATGGAGACATAAGCTACACAAATCAATCCTCAATCACCCAAAAGAAGGATTAAGTTTTTTGGGACAACATTCTGAAAATTGGTTTTGAGTTTTGATTTGCCAATAAGGATCTTGATCGATGGGAAATCATCATTGAAAAAACATATATGTTGGTGTTAGGATTGTTGGCATTGTGTTGGAGTGATTGTGTTACAGGAGAGAGTGTAATTTGGAAGTGATAACGGATAATTGGACATTGATACAGTATTTATGTATATAGATAGAAATCCAATAATTTGATTTGTGTGTTCATGGGAATAAGGGTCGGGATGATCAATATATTTGGCCTACAAGGTTTCTTACACTGAGGATGTATTGGGTATTGACGAGGGGACTCCTGGCTTAGTGTTGAGGCTGAAACTACACAGACCTCGTCTGATGACTACAATTTGCCAGCGGCGACAGTTACGATCCACTTGTAGCAACTGTCGATATTAAATGGTCTTTGTGAATTGGAAGAGGAGGATGGAGATATAGATGTTGGTAGTTGAGTAATTGTAGATCTACAGTTCAGGCTTAAGAGGAGGAAGTATGGCTTCGCTGTTGACAGGGATACACACAGCCTTGTATGACGACAAAATATATGGGGGTCTTTGAGTAATTGTGGGCCTTCAGTTCAGGCTTTACTGAGGAGAAAGCATTTATGCTTCACTGTTGACAGGCATATACATTTACTTGAGTTTGTATGAGTGAGTGAGTGATTTTATGCAGCATTTATAAATATTCCATATATATATATCATATCAGGGGACACCAGAAATGGGCTTTTTGCACCTGGTATCATCACTATTTGATAGTGATTCATAAACACATGCTCATGACACAGTTGTAAATCCTAAAATTGACTCTGCTTTTAGCAGCGATATCTTATGAATATGGTAAGGATTTTGTTGGTTGTATGTTTATTTACACATTGTATGTGGGTGAGGAAACGAACCCTTGCCTTCAAGTTGAAACTTTAAACACCAGACAAGTTAACCGACAACCCCACCATTTTCTATGACTGCAGAATAGACGTGGGTCTTTGAGTAATGGCAGATTAGGTTTAGAAGCTGGTCTGCTAGTCAGGTCAGGACTAGAGTGTTAGGCATAGATTCAGTTCTATGATCCCAGTGAAGATGGATGTCAGTTTTTTGTGCCTGTAGGTCTACAGTTTACACTTCGAAGGATATGTGTATGCTTCAATGAAATTGAATGACAGTGTCACATGTCAATCTTTGACGAACATCTCGATTAGACTTTGAAAATATTTGTATACTTTTCTAACAAACACACCCAATTCGGCACGGTATCCACAAACAGCATTGATAAGTATGCACCGATGACATTCCAACTCCTTCAGTTACTTGAGCCTAGAGATGCTAGTTTCAAGCCCATGTGGCAGCTCCTGGTCTTCAGAGCTGAAGTGATGAGGGATCATATTCATGAAATTGGTAAAATTATGACTTGCTAAGGGCAATGAATATACATGTATGATAAAACCCAGATATGCTGTGTCTCTTATAGCTGCTGGGTATTTGGTGTCATGGTTCATGGTTCTAAATTCCCAGCCTGTGTTTGATATACTGCTCAAATGTTGATAGACATGTGTGCTTGCCTAGTGGAGGGTAGGTGGGTGGTTGTGGTGTTCAACATGACAGCCATAGTCCTGGGTTCAATTCCCTATATGGGTATTAACCTATATACTACTACTACTACTACTACTACTACTACTACTACTACCCCTACCCCTAAATAATTATGAATATAACAACAACAATAATAATAACAATGATAATAAAAATAGTTATTATTATGTCAAGAAACAGTTGAGGTTATACAATTTCTTTTAACCCTGATTAAGTGTTGTTTTTTAAACCATAGATAGTTTGATGGATGGATGGACAAACACTCCAAATGGAAACTGATGATATATTCTACTCAGCTTTGAATAGGTATAATCAGATATGTAATTCTATTCAAATACACACTTGACATTATGAGAACCAGTTTTGTGTATCGTTGAGAGATAAAAAATCCCTATCCAAAGTGGGGCAGTATATTATAAGCTATGTACATATGTTCCTGATAATAGCATAATAAATACAGTGTTGGGACAGGCTGGTCAGTTTTGTTTATAATTATAAACATGGTAGCATGTTTATGGTAATTGCCGTTGTAACATATTTGCTAGACTTGCACAAGTCTCTAAGGCAATGATTATTAGTTTAAATCATTTCTAGGTTATGTAAATAATAAGAACAGGTTGTCCCTATAAGAGACAGGAGTCCTCACTGTCCACATATCTAGACTTGCCTATTAGGAGGATAGAATTACTACACCTTCATGGACTTTTCTTTCAGTACAGCCTTGGAGCAAGGCTACATATTCACTGGTACAGATTAGTTGAGAAAGACCCTTGAAGCTTCCATATGTTGGTTGCCAGTGTAGATTCTGGCCTGATGTAAGCAAATGTATGTAGGACTCACCCATGATTGATAGCGATCAGCTGACTCTGACACTTCCCTACACCCCACAGTGATGACAGCTTTACTGATGAGCCAATGAAATCATTCCTTTGTTGTTCACATGGCCTTGTTTTGACGAGCTTGGCTGAATGGGGCAATATCGATGGTGAAATGATTCAATTATAAACAAGCATTCTAGTTAATCACCAGTTCAGGATAGATTACATAGCCTCCTGTGAAGTGGGTCTTGTGGCCAAACTACATTGCTACTTTCAACACTATAGCTGAAACACTTGTATCGCCAGGGGATAGGGTGTTTGTTGTTATTTACAAGTTTTATGGGACAGCTTTACCTAATGACTGAGATTAGTTCTAAGGAGGGCAGTATATATGCCTGTTAATAGTCACAGTGGAATGGAAATTGGATTTGAAGCATTTTTGTGATACCATTGCAGTGATGTCTGTGAATAATATCAGTGTCAGTTGTGCACTGTACATTGTTCGTCTTGTATGGGATACTTTAATGGCAGTTTGGCTGCGTAATGTAAGCATGTTTTTTGAAGGTTAACTGACTATAACTACTTCCATGATAGATAGGTGTTGTCAGGAAAGTATGATATATGTTGTTTGGAAAGTATGATATGTGTTGTTTGGAAAGTATGATATGTGTTGTTTGGAAAGTATGATATGTGTTGTTTGGAAAGTATGATATGTGTTGTTAGAAAAGTATGATATATGTTGTTTGGAAAGTATGATATGTGTTGTTTGGAAAGTATGATATATGTTGTTTGGAAAGTATGATATGTGTTGTTTGGAAAGTATGATATATGTTGTTTGGAAAGTATGATATGTGTTGTTAGAAAAGTATGATATATGTTGTTTGGAAAGTATGATATGTGTTGTTTGGAAAGTATGATATATGTTGTTTGGAAAGTATGATATGTGTTGTTTGGAAAGTATGATATGTGTTGTTTGGAAAGTATGATATGTGTTGTTAGAAAAGTATGATATATGTTGTTTGGAAAGTATGATATGTGTTGTTTGGAAAGTATGATATATGTTGTTTGGAAAGTATGATATGTGTTGTTTGGAAAGTATGATATGTGTTGTTTGGAAAGTATGATATGTGTTGTTTGGAAAGTATGATATGTGTTGTTTGGAAAGTATGATATGTGTTGTTAGAAAAGTATGATATATGTTGTTTGGAAAGTATGATATGTGTTGTTTGGAAAGTATGATATGTGTTGTTAGAAAAGTATGATATATGTTGTTTGGAAAGTATGATATGTGTTGTTTGGAAAGTATGATATGTGTTGTTAGAAAAGTATGATATATGTTGTTTGGAAAGTATGATATGTGTTGTTTGGAAAGTATGATATATGTTGTTTGGAAAGTATGATATGTGTTGTTTGGAAAGTATGATATATGTTGTTTGGAAAGTATGATATGTGTTGTTAGAAAAGTATGATATATGTTGTTTGGAAAGTATGATATGTGTTGTTTGGAAAGTATGATATATGTTGTTTGGAAAGTATGATATGTGTTGTTTGGAAAGTATGATATGTGTTGTTTGGAAAGTATGATATGTGTTGTTAGAAAAGTATGATATATGTTGTTTGGAAAGTATGATATGTGTTGTCAGGAAAGTATGATATGTGTTGTTTGGAAAGTATGATATCTGTTGTCAGGAAAGTATGATATGTGTTGTTTGGAAAGTATGATATGTGTTGTTTGGAAAGTATGATATGTGTTGTTAGAAAAGTATGATATATGTTGTTTGGAAAGTATGATATGTGTTGTCAGGAAAGTATGATATGTGTTGTTTGGAAAGTATGATATGTGTTGTCAGGAAAGTATGATATGTGTTGTTTGGTAAGTATGATATGTGTTACGAAAGTATGATATGTGTTGTTTGGAAAGTATGATATGTGTTACGAAAGTATGATATGTGTTGTTTGGTAAGTATGATATGTGTTACGAAAGTATGATATGTGTTGTTTGGAAAGTATGATATGTGTTGTTAGAAAAGTATGATATATGTTGTTTGGAAAGTATGATATGTGTTGTTTGGAAAGTATGATATATGTTGTTTGGAAAGTATGATATGTGTTGTTTGGAAAGTATGATATATGTTGTTTGGAAAGTATGATATGTGTTGTTAGAAAAGTATGATATATGTTGTTTGGAAAGTATGATATGTGTTGTTTGGAAAGTATGATATGTGTTGTTTGGAAAGTATGATATGTGTTGTTTGGAAAGTATGATATATGTTGTTTGGAAAGTATGATATGTGTTGTTTGGAAAGTATGATATGTGTTGTTTGGAAAGTATGATATGTGTTGTTAGAAAAGTATGATATATGTTGTTTGGAAAGTATGATATGTGTTGTCAGGAAAGTATGATATGTGTTGTTTGGAAAGTATGATATATGTTGTCAGGAAAGTATGATATGTGTTGTTTGGAAAGTATGATATGTGTTGTTTGGAAAGTATGATATGTGTTGTTAGAAAAGTATGATATATGTTGTTTGGAAAGTATGATATGTGTTGTCAGGAAAGTATGATATGTGTTGTTTGGAAAGTATGATATGTGTTGTTTGGAAAGTATGATATATGTTGTTAGGAAAGTATGATAGGTGTTGTCAGGAAAGTATGATATGTGTTGTTTGGTAAGTATGATATGTGTTACGAAAGTATGATATATGTTGTTAGGAAAGTATTATTTGTGTTGAGAAAATCTGATATATGTTGTTAAGAAAGTATGACATGTATACTATTCAAAACAAGTTTAAAAACACTCACCATTGAAAGGCTGTATGTTGCTATACACACCAGTCATGACAGATGGTCATTTTAAGAAAGTCAGGTATTACTTCTTTTGAGTATATGGTTTGGGGACGAAATCGGTAAGACAATCACAAAATTGTTTAATTTTTCATGTATATTCATATGTAGTTTGGAACAAATAATAGGTTTACAAAAACTACATACATGTTTCTCCTTATTCTTCATTACTTATTATTCATGGGTTTCAGATTGTCGTTATTTCCCATGTTCTCCATGTTTATTTACATGTTTGAATATTATCATTTCTTGATGTGCTGTTGTCATTTTGCAACCCCTCCTGAAATGAATGTTAATGCTATAGATATGATCATATTTATTCTGGGAACCGGTAACCGGTAACAGCTGACTTTGTCAGGAAACACACGATGCAACATGTGCATGTCACTGTGTTGTTGTCGGACCTCAGGTCAAGTGTCTTGTGATCGGAAGATGAACATCATGTCATGCTTATAGTGCATAACACTGAGTCCACTTAGAATACTGTTCTGGAACAAATGTATGTATGTCTTCGATGTATATTTGATGCTTTAACTATATTTTTTAGTTATTCTTTTTGTAGATGACTTGATGAATGCTATCTGATTTCTGCCTGTAGGAGTTACAAAAATTTGTGTTTTTTTTTTCTAAAAGAGCAAAACTATCATTTCTTTTAACCCACAACAGATTAGTTGTCCGGACATTTGGCATGTCCAATGAATGAGTGTTTGACCAGTGTCCTCCTGGGAATATCTTACCACTTTATTATTAATGTTGTCTTTGATGTGGAAAAGTTGATATTTTTTGTTATGAGGCTTTTTTTATGGTTTGTATGTCACATATGTCATATCACAATGGGGGCAGTGGTTAAAGTGTTGGCTTGTCATGGTGAAGGTTCTGGGTTTCATTCCTCACCTGGGTTCAATCTGTGTCCTCTGCATGAAAATGCTGGGATATTGTTACAAGTGGCATAAACCTCTCGCTCACTCACTCACTCACTCACTCACTCACTCACTCACTCACTCACTCAGATGAATGTATTTCATGTGTATTCTTTTCGTAAATCTTTCTGTCCCTCATTGTCAATGAACTGCTTATTAAGGCTGATTTCCATGTGTGGCAAGGACTTGTCCTACACGTAATCAATCTGGCATCCATCTTCATAGAGACATGCTTGACAAATAGCCATTTACCCTCCTGACTAAATAGGCTCACTCACTCACTCACTCACTCAGACAATAATACTTAGTGAATATGTTTCAGCAATAAAATAGCTGAATAAATAGTTTGGATACAGTGAAGTTCACAGGTTTTCATGGTTACCCAAATGGCCCCCAGCTCCGCCCTCTACAGTGTGTCATCCATCTCGTGTTTGTGTTTATTTGTTGTCTCCCTTAGTGGAGCGCTAGATACGTTGTTGCAGCTTGTGGCTGGCAGTGTCGCACATGGTGGCCTGCATTTGACATATACACACATACTGCTGCTGGAGGTAATTGCAGCCACATAATAATGTGTTAAATACCTCGAAATACCACCGCGATATTTCATTCTATGGAACCAACTCGGCTACATCTGACATTTCATTAAGACTTGGGCGGTTCAATTATTTGTATTCCCAACATTGCATCTTATATTGAGAATGTCTGTTTCAAAATTACCATGTGAGGAAGTACCTCTTGCACAATCTGCAGACGTACCGATAAATCAAATTGCTTTTCAAGGGAAGTAAATTTCAAAAATGATTTCCAGTCTACTACACCATAAGACTCGATTATCTGATCAAAACATAATTGTCCCGAAAGAGAGGTTGATCGCTGCACGGTTAATCACTTTAAATCTCTTGGGAACCAATTTTTGGTCCGAAATAATTGATGATGGCAAAGTACTTCCATCATTGCACAAGTTTCCGTCATCGGGCTTAGTAACGGTATGGTACTATTTCAAGGGTCCAATTTTATTTGGCCAAAAAATTTAAATATCCATTTCACAAATAGCTAATTAACCCTGATAATTACCAAGCTGGCCTGCTGTGTCCCAAGGCTGCTGACTGATAGCACACCATGATGTAAGGCTAGGCTGATCCCCGGCACAGATGGTCCACCAGGGGGAGCCACGAGGCGATGGCGCGACAGACATTAGGGTGTTTTTCTGTCTTTGAAGACAATCAGCAAGTGTTTATTTGATGGTTCCTGTTTCCAAACATTGGAGAGTGATCAGGTCTCTTCCATCTGTTGGGGGCGAGGTCACACCGATGACGACCAAATGTTGTCGTATCTGTTACTGTCAACATAACGGAGGCGATGGTTTGCTTATGATCTGATTGATAACAGATTTGAAAGTGAGGTCCGTTTGAGTGATTTGTGTTTATTTTCGAAAACTACTTCAAAGTTTCTTGGCATCTCCTTACTGGAATTTTAAGTTTATTGGACATTGGAAGGACAGGAGTTGCATAAGAAAATAATCAGCATTAATATGTAGGCCAACATGGGGATGATTGTCACATCTTCGGAAATATAGGTTTTTTTTATTTGGGGTTGGTGTTTTATTTTTGTTCATTAGAGTTCTGGAACAAAATGTCTCCGAAGACACTTGTCAGATAATGGGGAATATAAAGACTAACATCTAGTCTCTGAAATGAAAATATTTTAAAGAAGAAACAGTAAAAAATAAAATGGAGCCCAGAGACTCTCTTCATTTTCAGATTTTCTAAAACTGCAGTAATCTAGACATATAATAAACTGTGCAGACTTACGTGGGATGTATTGGATATATATGTTTCTGGGTCTCTTTCAGTCTCACTTTGCATATATAACTTTTTGTTTTTAAGCCAAATTGACTATGACTTAAACTTAACTGATGATAAGGTTCTATTTGGAAAAAACCCAAAACACTTCAATTATTTTTTATAAACAGCATGAGTATCATTTCTGTCATTTTTATGATCACAAGTTTGATTTTGAAGGTTTCTTCTTTTTTCTTGGAATGTTTCTAAGCAACTGATCTGTATTTTACAAACCCAGCTGTGTGGTGCGTGATTTCTTTATCAGGTAAGGTCATTGGGGTAGCTTAGTGGTTGAAGTGTTCACTTGTAGGACTGGGTTCGATTCCCAACATGAGTACAATTTGGTATAGGTCCGCAGACTTCGTGGTGTCGTTGCCTTTCACTTCCTCATGTTCGGCTTATCTACGGGTCATATCATGTTCTTACATATTTCAAGGGTCAAGTTAATACCTTGACTTATCTACGGGCTCGGCTTATCTGCAGTCATATACGGTATGTGAAGTTCACTTACTCTTCATCTGTGGATGTTTTTTTTGGACACGACCTTCCGATAATATTATAGTTCTATAAACCCTGTGATGAAGTATCCCCTGACAAATCTCTGGCTATCTACTCAGTGTGTAAAGGCATGTGGACAGAGGTGATTGTTTTAATGAGGAAGTAAATGTATATTACTACAAATGATCCTGCACTAAACACAATTAAGGTCGGAAGGGAAATTCAAACAAAACCAAATCAATATCTTCTTACTATTTGCTGCCTCAAATGTCTATGAAAGGTTTAATGCAAATCTGTTCTGAAAATAGAATGACAATACAATTAGGATCGCAGCAATAGCAGGAGCACGGACACACGCCTGTGATGTGTTTCACATCAAGGATGCTAATTGTGTTTATACAGAGGGATTTTGTACACTTATTGCCCGATCCCATGTCCATGCACGATTTCTCTGATGGCCAAGTCCCTCTTCACCAACACCCGATACTGCCCATATTTTCACAAATTTGCTTGATTCAATTTTGGTTTTCAGCTCCATAATCGGCATAAAAAGCATGTAAATATAGGCTTGATGAACAGCCTGTCATGGAGGGAGGGGAGATCTGTACTCGTAACGAGATCAAGGGGGAGAGCGAGTACAGTTGGTTCTTCGAGGGATTTCTGAAGATTAACGCATTATTTCCCCGCTGCACTCCTTCATTTATCTATCCCATCATTTGAAATTTTACACTTCGTGGGATAAGAATAGGATCCCCATCTGCCTGCAGAGCTGCACCTGAATGGCTTACAATGTCTTTTGTATCGGAGATTATGTCTATAAATTAATGTTGCGTTAATGTCTGGGTGGTTTTCCGGTAAACGTTTTCCTTAGATTTCATCCGTCTTATATTTATAGGAGGGTAGTTATTGTGTGAGCATGCTATTGGGTGTGGATGTAGCCGAGTATTATTATTATGATGATGACGATGATGGTGATGGTGGTGGTGGTGATGATGATATTAAAGTTAGTGTCATTATTGTTTGCTTGATCATCATCATCATCATTATTGTTGTTCTTGTTGTCATTATTGTTGTTATTATTATTTTTTATTTATTCATTTTTCATTGTAGGTAGTTATGCTAAACATCTGTATCCATAAACTCCATGCTTTCAGAGAAGTAAGCTCAGGTTCAATTACCATTTCTTATTTATGTTTGTACATAAACTGCGATGCCCCTGACATTTACAAGCCAACAATTGAATTAGTGTAGCACATCAATATTACATGTGGGCCAGCCTCAAGTCACTGTACCTTTGATGAACCGCTGACAGGACTTGGGCGTTTAATCTCCATAAACGTTTTATTGTATAATCATCTTTTTTTTAAGAAATTTACTGTGTTATGGAGGATGTCGGTGTTTGGATGACATAATGTATCAATGAAAGATTCAGTTTTGCTTTGTGTACAATTTGTGAAGCCTGTTCTTGTGTTCCCCACTGCCATGCTGCAGGTGCTGCTACTGCTGCAGCTGATGATGATGCTTAACCAGGCATAAAACACAATGAACGCTGACTTGTAAAGTTATGTCATGTAATTATAGAGCAAACAGAATATTATACAACTGTATTTAACTATTTTAAGACAGACTGACTAAACATAGGATCTGCAAACACTTCATAATCGGTTGGTGTGTGAATCATTATCACCTGATATTTGCTGCCATTAAGGAAAGTGTTTCTGTTAATTAAAATCATTAAAGTACAAAATTACGTTTTGTAGTCCAAGGAATGTTCATTAATATAATGACACTTCTTGTAACTTCTGAAACTTTGAAGTTTCACAGCGGATCAGATAAACAGTTCATATGAATATTTAAAGGGGCACCTTAGCATGAAAGCCACAATAGATATTATCGTATGTCGGATGAAATATTAACTCAGTTCTGGAACTGAAAACAGTGTAACAAAGCAGAAAGGAAAGGGTTGGAGATACCAAACAAAAGAATCCGAGGCGTGTGCAGCCCCCGTACACTTGGGAGTCTACTAGCTTGTACTCCCAGTGCCTCGTGGTCCTAATCTCCACAGCAGTCTGGGAGAGACCGAGCGCAAGGCGTCACATGACCAGCGTGTGTGTGTGATGGTCGGAGGATCGCTAGTAGCTTGGTTAGTTGTGTGGTAGCAGGGTTGGAGGAATCACAACTTGTCAGCTGGGAGAGCGACTCATTCATTGCACTGACCTGCTACCTAGAGTAGCATCTGAGTGTGACCGGAGTGGTCTCGCACGTAACTGTCACATTCCTGCTGCTTTAGCGGCCTCTTCCTGAAGGCTGCTTTGGACTATTGTGCGAGGATTCTGTCATTGTATTGAATGGTAGTGGATGGGATATTACCGTGCAGTGCATTGTTGTCAGGTCACACATCAGGCCAGCTGAACTCTGTGTGTGTTTGACAGTAAGGCTTATATCTGGAGTAGTGTTGTCCTGTGGATTCAACAGACAGGTTGGTACAATCCTGGTGTAGAACTTGTATATATAGCTTGTATATATGGTAAAGATGTAATGTAGCATTATTTTGTCACTTCATCACCATTCGATAACAGCTTTTATTTTTGTCTTTTGTTTTATTGTAACTTATGAAAAATTCCTGTTTGAAATTTTCATTATATTAGAATAGGTTTAAATTTTGTAAACATTGTTTTCAGATCTTTATGGTCATTATTTCCAGTGGGGAATTCAAATAAATACATAAATATACGTAATCTCAAGCTTAATAGCTCAAGCTATTATACTAGTAATATAGTGCTAACTGAAAGAGTCTACCTGATGAAGGCAAGGAGGTGGAACTCTTGAGGTTATGTATATTATTGTGTTCGTACTATTGATTTTGACTTAAAATATTTTGATAAACAACCTTGGTTTTCATTCTCCACTGAATACGACAACTGTTGTACCTCAGGTCCTATATTAGTCTTTGTGGCTATGTGAAATTGTGAACAAGACAGAATATTACGCATAGTGTGTGATGTTGGCTATTGAGAGCCGGTGCTAATGGTGTGATATAAACACGGTTCTACCGCCCTGGAACCAGCTGGTGTGTGTTTCACCGGTCCCTGGTATAAAAGACATCTACCATTTTGGAAGCACATCACTTTTATGTCTTGCCTCCTGTTCTGAGAATTGATTTTTTCACGGAGATGGGACATTGTCATATTAGGCCTTTGATCGTGTGACATGTGATGTTTAGTGTTGTTAGGATATGTGCTCTGTCATTTGACTTCCAATGCGTCTTCGATTGCTGTTTTCTCCCCCTCCCATGACCCTCCCTCCATATGCACTTATCTCTTCCTTTCCTCAATTCCACAAATACCTCTTCTAACTTTGATCTCCCGTCCCCTCCGAACCACTCCCCTCTCCTCCCTTCTCCACCCCTCCCCATCCCCAAACAGTAAATAAGTACCCCCAACCCAAGCACACTTCATTTCATTTCATATTCCATTGTATGTTATAGTTTACACAGTAAATAAAAAAATTATGCTTCCGGGACAACATCTGTCACATTAAGGCTTGAATTAATTATCAGAAGTTTATTGTTTATCTTGTTGTTTGTCGGCAACTTGTTGGAAGTAATACTTTCATAGTTCTGTAAAACAAATGTTTATAGAATCTAGATCTTGATGTAATGAACATTTTCAACAGGAGTTATAAATGAGTAAAATAAGGTGGGTTTTTTCCCATCCAAAGTCAAACCTAACGTTGCCCCTGGGCCTCTTATCCTTCAACCCACCACCCCACCCCACCCCACCCCCACCACCCCACCCCCGCTTTAACCAGATCTATCTGAACTCACTGCATAAGGGCTACACTGGGGTCAGGATCGGAACCACCACCCCCTCTAGCCATATATCTGTGATTCCCTGCTCAGATGTGTTTATGTACAGGTCCCGAGCTTCCTCTGTTTACAGCCTGCCGGACCAACACTCTGATAATGACCAGTTCATTTAGAATAAACAAAGCCCCTTATTGCATTAAGACGCTCATAAACAATGGCAGCATTTTCACAGCTCAAGTTTCACTGAAAGACTTGGTGAAAAAATTAATTTCATGTTTCGCACTAATTTGTGAATGAATGTTTAAGCCAGTACATCAAAGGAAATGGATCTGAAAGTGCTTCATACATATTTGATGCAGGATTGTGGAGGGTACTAGTTCTGTGACTAATGCCACAGTATGTCTAGGGATGTTTGTTCGTCACGTAGGGTATAGCAGGTCCTGATTGGTTTGGTGTGACACTGTGCCACTGTGCCACAATGTATATACAGAGGCAGGCCGAAGATGGGGATGCAGACTAGCCTATATTGTCACTAGGGATTGTCTTCATCTGTCACTTTTTCCACTCGCTGGTTGTTCTTAATGTCATTTCCTTTCTCCTGACTTAAAAATGTGTTGGATAAAAAACTTGGTAATGTAATTATTTACTGAGATGTGAAATCCAAATAGACGGTAACTTTCCATCTATGTCATATCATTTGGCAGGTGTTATTTTTTAGGGACATATTCTACCATCATGACAAAAAAATGGTGGTTGTTTTTTCTTCATTTTTGCTGGTTTTCTTTCACACAGGTGAGACATAACCCGATCAACTTCAGTGAAATATTAAAAACCTGGCCGTGTGATGGAGAGTAGATATGGAGTAAGGAATATTGATTAGTATGAATACACCAGCAAATATTTTTTTTGATCTCCAAAAGAATTGACAAATGATAGTTTTCTCTTATATCAATAGTGATGTATGATATGAAAATAGTTGGTGGTCTGTGTAAAAACGGTCAGTTTTTATGATTCAATGTCAGACTTGATCTCCATGCCATAACTTGTGATAGAAGATTGCAGTTGGTCTTACCACAAACTAGTCTGGCATATTGTCCACAAAATAAGGTTATGTAGAAGATTTTATGAAATAATTCTGTGAAGGATCCCAGAGTTTCTTTTGAGAGCAGAATACGGGATTGAAGTAGGATGCTTGAGGTGAGAAGGGATGCGAATGGGATGCTATAGCTGAGAAGGGATGCAAATGGGATGCTACAGCTGAGAAGGGATGCGAATGGGATGCTACAGCTGAGAAGGGATGCAAATGGGATGCTACAGCTGAGAAGGGATGCGAATGGGATGCTACAGCTGAGAAGGGATGCCAATGGGAAGCTACAGCTGTGAAGGGATGCGAATGGGATGCTACAGCTGAGAAGGGATGCAAATGGGATGCTACA
Source organism: Haliotis rufescens (assembly GCF_023055435.1). Classification (NCBI taxonomy): domain Eukaryota; kingdom Metazoa; phylum Mollusca; class Gastropoda; order Lepetellida; family Haliotidae; genus Haliotis; species Haliotis rufescens. The sequence goes on from NW_025963924.1 coordinate 10,879,470, forward strand.
GCTGAGAAGGGATGCCAATGGGAAGCTACAGCTGTCAAGGGATGCCAATGGGATGCTACAGCTGAGAAGGGATGCCAATGGGAAGCTACAGCTGTCAAGGGATGCCAATGGGATGCTACAGCTGAGAAGGGATGCCAATGGGAAGCTACAGCTGTGAAGGGATGCGAATGGGATGCTACAGCTGAGAAGGGATGCAAATGGGAAGCTATAGCTGAGAAGGGATGCCAATGGGAAGCTACAGCTGTGAAGGGATGCGAATGGGAAGCTATAGCTGAGAAGGGATGCAAATGGGATGCTACAGCTGAGAAGGGATGCCAATGGGAAGCTACAGCTGAGAAGGGATGCAAATGGGATGCTACAGCTGAGAAGGGATGCGAATGGGAAGCTATAGCTGAGAAGGGATGCCAATGGGAAGCTACAGCTGAGAAGGGATGCGAATGGGAAGCTATAGCTGAGAAGGGATGCAAATGGGATGCTACAGCTGAGAAGGGATGCGAATGGGAAGCTATAGCTGAGAAGGGATGCCAATGGGAAGCTACAGCTGAGAAGGGATGCCAATGGGAAGCTATAGCTGAGAAGGGATGCCAATGGGAAGCTACAGCTGAGAAGGGATGCCAATGGGAAGCTATAGCTGAGAAGGGATGCGAATAGGATGCTGGAGCTGAGAATGGGTTGATTGTTTAAAATGCTCTACAGCCTGTAGGACATTACAGTAACCATATGCTTGATACTGTATATATATACAGCTTTGATACTTCCATATCGAGTAATATCTTCTAATAATTGATTTTGACTAACCTCAATCCCCTTACCTTCAATCCTAGTTAAAGCAATGAAGAAGATGAGTGGTTAAAACATTTGCTTGTCATGTCAAAGGCCCAGGTTCGATTCCTCACATGGTTACATTGTGTGAAGCCTGTTTCTTAGTTCCTGGTTATTCCTGGAATATTGATAAAAGCGGCATAAAACCAAAGTCATTCAGTGACTCGACCTCAGTTAGCCCTCAATACTTCAACCTGCCCTTTCATTCACCCTAGGCGGCTCTACCACCCTCTTGAATCCTGACCTCTCCACTAGACTTGAACAAGTCGCTAAGGCAATAATTACAAGTTTAAATCATAATTTCTAGATTATGTTAATAATAAGAACAAGTTTCCCTATAAGAGACTGGAGTCCACATATCTAGACTTGCCTATTAGGAGGATAGAATTACTACATATCCATGGACCTCTCTTTCAGTACAGCTTTGGAGCAAGGCTCTCTCTCCACCTAAATGCCTATCTATGCCGTGTTTGATGCAACTGTTTCACTTGACCCTGACATCTCATCTTCACACTTCACCTCATCCTCGATGCTGCTGCCGTCCCAGCCTCTTCCTTTGGTCCGTTTAACCCAGAAACGTCCAATAAACAAGCATGACTGATCCTCATGCCGATTCCATCTTTTAGTCTCAAACACCCTCCCTCAGTCCTGTAAATATTAATTCCATGTACATTTTCCACAAACCATGAAACAACACTTTTCCTCCTGAATCCACATCCTCAGCTCAGGAAACATTCTGTCAGTGGTAGATTAAATTCCCAAGGGCTAATACTGAATATAGATGACTCCAATAGCAAAGCAAATAAAAAATATGTATCTTCAAGGAACTTGATTCCGACTGGGTGCTGCTGATAGCTGCTTATGTCTGATAGTGTGAACCTCGAGTTGCGGATCTTCAGCATGTAGATGCTCACGTAGAAGATGCTGCAGGCGATGATGGGCTTGGATCAAGTCGTCATCCTGAATCGGATCCGGCTGACATCAACTGTTCTGCTGATCTCTGAGTACTGCCAATGTATGGCAAGCTCTGATATAGCTTCTTTTTCTTTTTCTTCCAAATGCAAATGCATGTAAATATTGTAAATATCAACTTAACTCGCATCTCATCGCATCGCATCGCATCGCATCGCATCGCATCGCATCATATCACTCACCCCAACCTCACCCGACCTACCCCACCCCACATCACCTCACTCACCCCAACTTCACCCACCCCAACCCACTTCACTTCACCACAACTAACCCACCCCACCCCACCCCACCCCACCCCACTATGATAGCAGCTCTGATAGGGCAATATTTATATATATTTTTAAACCAAAAAAAGCATTAAACTCTTTACACTCAAGTTGCAAAGATCAGATAAGACCACCCCCCCCCCCCCCCCCCCCCAAATGAAATGATGATGGATTGCTAGATGAAACTTTGATATGAACAAATTCAGTGAGCAGCCGTGAGTAATGATTATGGATATAATATTCTGTTTGTGACCAAGCACTCATTATTCATGCCATGGCACATGTGAACACCAGTCAGTGGACTGTGTTGATATTCCGACAGCAGCCATCCCAGGAAGATTCCCGCTTATAGCATCATGGTCATATTGCTAGGAAAATGTCCAGGTCTGTAGCATGCGGCCACATTGGAAATAGTTCCTGATTTATTGGAAGCGTCATAAGCAAACAATGATCAGAGATAGCAGCATATTGTACCCACTCATGTGGAGAGGGTGCGAGAGGAAAATAAGAGGGGAACGCTAGGGAATAGCTGTCATCAGCACTGTCTCTACATCGCTGGCTCATCTGGAGAAATGTCAGACTGGTGCTGGATGGCACCACACATTGAGGAGGTTTCATTATTTCCTGGACTCTCAAGAACATGCACTCATCAGATGCTGCATGGGGTGAGGAGAGATGTGCACCTGAACGGGGCCAGCCGGTACAGACTGGAGACTGCATGCAGGCATACTGGACCCCATGAGAGACTGCATGCAGGCACACTGGACCCTACTGGAGACTGCATGCAGGCACACTGGACCCTGCGGGAGACTGCATGCAGGCAAACTGGACCCTACTAGAGATTGCATGCAGGCAAACTGGATCCCATGAGCGACTGCATGCAGGCACACTGGACCCTACTGGAGACTGCATGCAGGCATACTGGACCCTGCGGGAGACTGCATGCAGGCATACTGGACTCTACTGGAGACTGCATGCAGGCATACTGGACCCCATGTGAGACTGCATGCAGGCATACTGGACTCTATAGGAGACTGCATGCAGGCATACTGGACCCTACTGGAGACTGCATGCAGGCATACTGGACCCTGCGGGAGACTGCATGCAGGCACACTGGACTCTATAGGAGACTGCATACAGGCATACTGGACCCTATGGGAGACTCCAAAATAAGGCATACTGGATCCTATGAGAGACTCCAAAATAAGGCATACTGGATCCTATGAGAGACTCCAAAATAAGGCATACTGGATCCTATGAGAGACTCCAAAATAAGGCATACTGGATCCTATGAGAGACTCCAAAATAAGGCATACTGGACCCTGTGAGAGACTGCATGACCAGAACCCTGTGGCAGCCAGCCAGCCTGTACAGACTGCACACAGGCATCCTGGAACCCTATGATCCTCATCTCCAGCAGTGCACATCAATTGGCTCTGGAGGAAATGGAATCCATCCATGTCAATAACATACTTGTGCATTCTTACCACATCATATTTTCATGATATTTTTGCAACATGCAGCAGAGATCCAACAACACGGCCAAATCAGGTGGAAAGTGGGAATTGAATTTAGTGAGAGCTGGCAGCAGCTCTGAATATTTCTCTTCATCCCTCAGATACCTGATTAAGTATTAATGGTAGTCACGGAGGAATGCTAAACTGAATTAGAAGTATGTTATTCCAGAGAGTGTGAGACTTTTTTTCATGTTAAGTTTTACTTAATGTATTTCCAGCGGATCATATCTTAGTTTCGTGCAAACAGAGTCGCTTCTTAGACAATTAAATTACGTGACATTTCCTGGGATATGTGGCTGACCATCCATCATCTCACCCTAATGTATTGATTGTATAGTCTGCAGAAATCAGTTAAAACCTGAGCTCACTAAATAGAATATGCTAATATGGTTACAACTTTTATATCAAATGATTGATGTGTATCACGACAGTTTGAGACGTCTAGTTTCTCTTCTGGTGAATTCTGCTGAAATATTGTTCATATGACATTAATACAGGCTGCAGTATGTAGAGGGACTTTAATGTGTTAGGAGGCTGTTCTGGGGGTTTATATGCAGAATGCTGAATCAGTGAATGTGGTCAGAATGAACTAAATGCCATCACAAAGAAACAAAGTGATGTTGAGCTGAGGCTTCGTTGTTTCACGAGCCCTAGAAGACATAGAATCAAGAAATTTGTTTATGAAAATTTTGTGAGATGTGGATGCTTCCAATAGGGCAGGACATGCTTGCCCTTTCGCAAACACCTGGTGTCATCACTGATTTTATTTGATCCATTCATAAATTTTTCACAGCTATTTTGCCTTTTACGTCCAATGGAATCTGTTTCATAGATAATCAAAACTTGTTCTCAGCCGTTAATTTTTCATTTTGATTGAAATATATACTATATATCATCCAGAATAGTCTTGATGTCATTTTTTTTTACTTTTATATTTCTACCTTCATATCTATGATTTGATTAACAGTTCGCTTGACCATTCAATGACCATTCAAAAGGTAGTACGTAATTGCCATCTTCAAGGTACAGTGATAACGAACTCAAAGCGACCACTAATTTTAATTCATTGTAACTGTAGTTTGTTATAACCATATGTACGGCATATATACAGCAAATGGACAGGACCAAGAAATAGTTCATTTGATCTGTCTGTTCATTATAATCGTGTTCGTTATATATGGAGTTTGCTGTACTTCAAATATTGGAGCAATTTAGTGAATGACATAAAGACATAAGACTAAAGTTTACCACAGGTGAGCCTATTTTCATCCTATAATTCAGTCTCCCTGACTGAGGTTTTCCAATAATTAGCAAGTTGTTCAGCCATTTATCACACTGATGGAGTTGTCAGGGTATGATTTAATTCTGTGTCCTTGACCAGGGGTTAGCATGGCTAATGGCTTGTTCATGCGAAATGGTCAGTGTTTGACTGCTTGTTTCTTCATGGTCAATGCTTGTATAAGGTTAGGAACATCATAAACCTGTTCGAAAGATGGAGGCGCACCTGATTTACCAACTTGCTCTTTGGGTTCATACAAAAGTTGAAATGCATTGTTGATTGACCATAAGTGCATGAATGCCATAATTTAACCCTGAAGAAATTGTGAGTGTTTGTTTTTGTGGCAGAGCCAGTAATCAGGACTGATGACTGCATGCTTTGGAGATGGAATGCTTTGAAGAGGCTTGACCACAGCAAACAATGACCTCAAGATCGTTGGTGCACACGCCAACAATGTCATAATAATGGAAGAATTGATATACGTGTTCTGGGCTGGATTATCAGATCTCTGTGTTGTTTCAAGCATGTTTATATGTGTCTGTCCTCATTGGGTTCTTCTTGGATGATTGGTATATGAGCATTCCCTGTGATTAACATAGACATGGAGTCAAGAAGTGATGGGAAATTGATGGGGAGTATAGCAGAGTCTGTCTGGATGATTGGCAAAAGAATGATAGAATTGTGATTGCCTTGAAAACAGTTGTGTTCCTTCCTGCAATTTGTTCTGTTCAGAATACAGAACTGCATGGCATCAGTGGACACAAATGTTATTGCTAGAGGCGAGACAGATATTTTTTTCAACCAGCTCTTAAAACATATATCTCTGAAAGGAAGTAAACATTATTTTTATTACCAACAACACATAGTTTGTCCAGTCCAGTATATTGTTTGTAAAACCCGACAAGGAATAGTTTAATTTTCATTCATTATTGGGAACAGATTATATTTTGAAAAACCCATGCCCAAGAAAATCAAATGATCAACTCTTTAACTGCTCTGTCTCAAAAATGCTGATACCATTACCACTGATTCAATTATGAAAGATAACAATTCTGTTCCGATTTTATTTATTGTAGAACTGAAGGTCATATGAAGTGAAGGTCAGCAATGAATTGAAGGCCAGGATAAGCTGTCTTGGTTCCTCAATTATGAAAAATAAGATGGAATTATGATAATGGTAGAGACAATTCCGGAATGCTGAACATCAAACATTCTTTGCTGAATAATGGTGACTTTGAATCAAGATCAAAAATGAAATTGATAGCTATTATAATCATTCGTGTCTCGGCTATTAGTATAATGCAGATTGAATTGGGATAATTGCTAGAAATATTGTTTAACCATTTCTTTACAAGAATGAATTCTGGAAATTCTTTGTGAGTGGTTTAGAGTGAAAGAAATTAATGGCCAGTATAATCTACACTGTCTCAGGGGTTCTGACAAAATGCAGATGGAATTAAGATGAATTAGGTTGCGATGTTATGCTTGTCTGCCAGACTGAATGCTTAATAATTTTTGCTCTGTAAAAAACACATTTATCAATTTAAGTATGTCTGATGTGAATATGATAGTCAATTAGGCATCGTTACGTTTAGAAGAATGTGGCCTTCGACCCGTTCCGTGGAATACAATGTTGAACATACTCATACCAGTTCCATGTACATATATAACGTCATTGCCATAGAAAACTCAGTCTCAATTATCTGCTGAAACCAATTCCAGTGAGCATTCATACACCAATGAAGATACTCCTGCCCAATCTGAGGAACAGTGGCACTCAAAGCGAGTAAAGCTATTAAAGAATAGGAATTATCAGACTTCCAGGAACCATGTTAAAGTTTGTACCCCACTGTTTACCATGCCACCCAAACCAATCCACTGCCTTAAAGAGGACACCAAGGGTACAGTAGTGCCTGACAAGACTTCCAGGAACCTCTGTTGCACTCGGTACCACTGTATCCACAATCCCTCCCTAGCTTCAAATCAACTGCCCTATACAGTGCCTGACAAGACTTCCAGGAACCTCTATGTCCCACTATGGTGCAATGTGGCTACCTTACTAATCATTACTGCCCTACAAGAGAAAAGCTAGAGTACCGGATCCCCTGACAAGACTTGCATGAACTTGCATTTGACTGGCACAGTGTCCACAATCCCACCCAGCCCCTGATGCTGAGGGTCAAGCTGATTCCTCCTCCCATCCTATCACCAGAGTCTGAAGGGGTTACATAACCCCTACAGAGTTCAAGGGGGCTTTGTGAACATCCATCATTTTGCCTGCAGCAAGTTGATCTGTGCCCGTCAAGGTCTTCAAAGCAGCTATCTGACAACTCTCAGGATGGAATGCATGGCAACCTCAGATGCACACAATACTGATTGGAATCAGCCTCCCTGTAACCAGTTTTAATTAAAATTCTCTTATCGGCTTTGTGGTTTATTGTTTGCAGAACAAAGCAGGATAACCCATAGCCCTATTGAAACCTGATGAAGCTCTGTTGCCCTGTTCCTTAAACTGAAAAAAAAATTGATAAAATTTGTATTATTTCAAAATGTGGATTAAGTTTCAATTAAGATTTCATTAATTCTCAGCCTCCTGAAAAGTGACATTTTTGTGTGGCACTCTGAGGTTGTCTTGAACTAACTACATGGAAATCCTCTATGAAATATTGTCCATCATATTTATGTCCCCTTCCGATTTATAATTTCCAAAGTGAGTCCCACAGCTCTCCTGTGAGAGGAGACAATGCTTGAATGACGGCTGAGGAAGAAGATAATATCGTGAAGTACCGATGTTGCTGATGGTTTAGCTTGAAGGGTTCTTATTCTTGGATGTATGTACGCTCTCTTCAATCAATGAGATGCCGTACAGCTTTACCTTCTATGGAGTCCCCTTAACACCCCTGACACCAAATTTGTTTTCCATTAGAACGGACAAACATTTATCGATTCCATGCAGAGTGGTAAAGGTTGAGCTTCAGCCAGGGCTATGAGTGATAATATCTCGATAACCTGTCACCTTGAAAACTCTCATCCCTGCCTCTTTTCCTCTCCATCTCACAAGCTGGAGAAAAATTATGTAAAAAAGCATATTTTCACTCTTCAAGAGCATATTTATCCCTTTAATGTCTGCTTTGGCAAGTGTTGTTCTTTTGTAGTCCAGCTCAGAGCCAAACTGACCACTTCTTTTCAAAATACCAATTAGGAAATTCGAGATGTTTTGTATTAAAAATTTGTCAGCTTACTTGATTTGCAGCTAATAGGCATACATGACTAAAGAAATTAAACCGACCACTCACAGTGTGGAACCATCTGGTGGATGCCTTGCTTGATGTCTTATGTAGATTTTTAGAAATATCTGTTGAACGAAAAGTTTCTCTGCAAAAAGTACCTATTGACAACATGGCAAGTGTGAGTGCCAAACTTAAGGTTAGAAATTTTACCATATGAAAAAACTAAACGTGAAATATATAGACAAGAACATTGGTGTGTGTGCCAAATTTTAATTTGTATTTGATGTCAATGATAATTACACACGCCAAGCATTGTACAGCACTTGTCTAATACAGTAGCAGGTTGAGCAAATGTGCTTTGGAAATGTCAGAGGGCTGAATGAAACTCTTGTAATAGCAAGCTTGAAAGGAGACTTGTCTACTCTCCTTCCAGCAATTGTGTTTTAGTGGATAAAACCCCCAATGTCCTTGACAATGATATGCATTTTAGCGAAACTCTCTGAAATATACATGAAACACTTAGCTAAAGAAGGAGCTTGACATTTGGAAAGTCATTACTTGAAGTATATTAAGCTGTTTCTGACAGTCAATGATGTATGCAAGAGATAGGTTATCTCTAAAATCATTCCAAATCTGTCATACTTTTACATTTCATAAGATTTGGTATGACTTCGGTTGGATTCACCCGGGAACGATGGATGGAATCTTTTTTTTCAGAAGTTCATCATTTTGTTGCAAATTTGATAGTCCAAAACATTTTATACACACAATCATGGTTCTTTCTTTGTATAACATGGGGCTGGGAGGAGGAGGAGGAGCAGATGGGTGTACAGGGTTTGTTGTTTTTATGGTATTGAGATAGGAATCTGTGTTTGTGACTTGCCTGTTATCGCTTGTTGTCGGGTTATCTGTGTGGGTGGGCTCAGGGAGGGACACAATTAGGGGGATGTTGACCTCAGGAGATGTACCATCAGCTAGCTTCACGGGAACTCATGTACAGACTAGGGGACACAGGTGGCCCAGTCGTCTATGGTGCCGTGATTCCCTGTGCAGAGTTGCATGCCAGAAACCTATGATTGTGGGTTCGAATCCCGATTCACCCCGATTATGTTTCTAGGTTTGTCAGCACCATACCTATGCTTGTGGGTTTCACCGAAGTGGTAAACGTCTGAGACCTGCATCACTTGGGGCTTTCCTCCCATATTAAGCTGACACCCTGTGATATAACTGGATTATTGTTAAAAGTGGCGTTAAAAACAACTCACTCTCTCACTCATCTACAGACTAACAGGATCTATGACATTTTTTATTTTATAATAGAATTACTCGCTTCTAAACTCCTTTTTGCAATGCTGATTTTTACATCTAGGAGACTGTAATTTTAATAATGAAAATTTGTTTTAATTAAATGATTTATAAGAGTCATGGTGCAAGACTTACCAATATTATTCTTCTTATGGAAGGATGGAAAGATTGTGAAATGTTATAGTCAGTTTGTTGAAATTTATTTGCACATAACAATGTTCACTTGGTTAAGACGGAGGTAAAAACTTGCATTTCAAGGATTCCTTATTAAGTGGAGGTCTTTGTTACCATAGAAAATGTATCTGTATCTGGAGTGCAAGCAGGATGTTACATGAAGCCTATGACCATGCGTATGGTGCTGACAAACCCAAGGACATTATCGGTCGAACCAGGATTCAAACCCACAATCACAGGTTTCCCAAGGGACACAACTCTGCACAGTGTATTGTGACGACATGGCCATCCGGTTCTCACTATGTCTACAGAGTTATGTCGTCTCCTGATGTTCAGTTTCCAAGGCCTCCATAGTTTACTGCTTGGAGTGGAGGTTTATAAAGTGTTGATGTTACCCTCTAGTTGTAATGTCACGTTCCCATGATGTGCCTGCACTAGAACTAGAGTATGCTTCACTGTGAACTTTGGATATTAGGGGAAGCTAATAATAGCCATTTAGTGCTTGGGATTTAGATATTTCACTATCCTATGTGTGACACATCACAATTTTAGATCTATACATGATCCATGATATTTGTCACAGTTCTACACACAATGCATCACAACTTGATTCAAGCTCACTCACTCATCCAAACACACCCTCACCAACCCACCAACTTGCTCACTCACTCACTCCATGATATTTGTGACAATTCTACACACAATGCATCACAACTTGATTCAAGGTCACTCACTCACTCACTCACTCACTCACTTACTCACTCACCCACTCACTCACCCACTCACCCACCCACCCACCCACCCACTCACTCACTCACTCACTCACTCACTCACTCACTCACTCACTCACTCACTCACTCACCCACTCACTCACCCCACCTACTTCAGAGTCGGTGCATCCTAATGTCCAGTTTGACAAGGACTACCTCAGTGCAGTGTAGTAGAGTGTTTTCTATTCACGCATAC